>NC_051186.1:90630856-90941387 GCF_013339695.2 Rhipicephalus sanguineus
GGTCGCATTCATGCGCTTATCCGAGGAAAGAAGGGGGCGGGCGGGGGGAGGGATAGAGCAGGGGTTTATCTGTCTTGTGCTTTCCCCGCGATGTCCGTGCTGAAGTGACAGAGCGTACGAAGGTCACGTCGCTCTCTGCAGAGGCCGCGTTTGCGAAAGAGCGCGCTGTTCAAACAGAAATAAGTAAGAACTGTGAAAGTTAGTTCGCGCTCGTCCTGTATGTACCTATTCGTTCGTTTTACGTACCTTTTGTATGTACATATGCGTCCTGCTTTATGTGTGAGCATTGCGCTTCAAGTGTCTTGCTGTGACGCATGATAGTTCGCGCTCGTCCTG
This sequence comes from Rhipicephalus sanguineus, assembly GCF_013339695.2. NCBI lineage: Eukaryota > Metazoa > Arthropoda > Arachnida > Ixodida > Ixodidae > Rhipicephalus > Rhipicephalus sanguineus. The sequence goes on from NC_051186.1 coordinate 90,631,193, forward strand.
TGTGTGTTATTCTCGTGCGTCCTTTGCGCTTGAGCGACGCGCTGGAAATTTCGAGCTGGTTTTTGTTATTCGCGTTACATTCCAATTTGTCGCTATCACATTCATTGCTTCGCCGCTGCGGCGAAACTGTGACTTTCTTCTTCCAGTTTTTTTGTTTCCTTTTCATCTGTGAGTGTACATTTTACAATGTCATATCTGTAACGGAAATAATAAGAAATAAGAAGAAAAATGAAGAGAAACAAAGAAGGACGCGCAGCTCCGTTCTTTCTTCACGCACGGCACCACTAGTGTGCTGTGATAACTGAATAATTTTTCTGTATTTATTCCACACTACTCAACCCTAGAGAAATGCGCGGAATACGACCAACCCCTATACATAGCCTTCATAGATTATGAGAAGGCATTTGATTCGGTGGAGACATCAGCAGTCATGCAGGCACTGCGGAATCAGGGCATCGACGAAGCCTATATAAACATAATGGAAGAAATCTACAGCGGATCCACAGCCACTATAGTCCTCCATAAAGAAAGCGACAGAATCCCAATAAAGAAGGGCGTACGGCAGGGAGACACAATCTCTCCAATGCTATTCACCGCGTGTTTACAGGAGGTTTTCAGGGCCCTAGATTGCGAAGAATTGGGGATAAGAGTTAATGGAGAGTATCTCAGTAACTTACGATTCGCTGATGACATTGCATTGATGAGTAACGCGGGAGACGAATTACAGCTCATGATTACTGAACTGGATACGGAAAGTAGAAGAGTAGGTCTGAAAATTAATATGCATAAGACTAAAGTAATGTGGAACTATCTTGGCAGAGAACAGCGCTTTGCGATAGGTGGCGAGACACTGGAAGTTGTAAAGGAGTACGTCTACTTAGGACAGGTAGTAACCGCGGAGCCGAACCATGAGAGTGAAATAACTAGAAGAATAAGGATGGGTTGGGGCTCATTCGGCAAGCATTATCAAATCATGAATGGTAATTACCACTATCCCTCAAGAGGAAGGTATATAACAGCTGCATATTACCGGTACTTACCTACGGAGCAGAAACCTGGAGACTTACAAAGAGGGTTCAACTTAAATTGAGGACGACGCAGCGAGCGATGGAAAGGAAAATGATAGGTGTAACCTTAAGAGACAGGAAGAGAGCAGAGTGGGTCAGGGCACAAACGGGGGTTAAGGATATCATAGTTGAAATTAAGAAGAAGAAATGGATATGGGCCGGGCACGTAGCACGTCGGCAGGATAACCGGTGGTCATTAAGGGTAACTGACTGGATTCCAAGAGAGGGCAAACGCGTGAGGGGAAGACAGAAAATTAGGTGGGTAGATGAGATTAAGAAGTTTGTAGGTATAACGTGGCAGCAGAAAGCACAGGACCGGGTTGATTGGCGGAACATGGGAGAGGCCTTTGCCCTGCAGTGGGCGTAAACAGGCTGATGATGATGATGATGATGATGATGACTGAACCCTATCAGACGGCTATTGCGGAAGAATACAAAATCTGAATAGAAAATTATAAGCTACATACTTCGAAGATACGGAAGCCATACTTGAGCAAAAAGTAAAGCAGGGGAAGACGCGAAAGTTCTATATGTATCTACCGACGAGGTCAAAACGGGCATTAGCGACGTTCCCCGCTCTAAAGCTGCCGGAAATGACGAAAGAAGAACCCATTTCATGAAATATGCATTGCATTTGGTGTGGTAGAGACTCACAAACTGTACGCTGAGTGGCCCAAGGCATCCAAAGTTCAAGTGAGCTGGGAAAACTTGTAGTGTGCGCGTATCTCACCGGAGTACGGACACTAGCGTGGGTTCGGACTTAGCGAGCCATAGGGCCCGCGTTTACCGTTGCCTCGCGCGAGCTAGCGCGCCGCTGCGCACGTGCCTTGGCTTCCTGTAATGCGAGGGCACAACTTCGCCCGTTTGTTTGGGGCTGCGAATACCAGCGGTACGTCATCGCTACTCGCACCGTTTTTTTGGGTTGTGTGTGACCTTATGTATATAAGGAACCACCTCCGGCCGTTCTATTTCCTTTCATGCTTCAGTCGGGCCATTTTACCTTCTGCACAAGGCATTCCGCAACCGCAAACAACACCGAGCATGACAACCCGGCGGCCAGGCACATAGCCAGGTCTTTTTTTTCGGGGAAGGGGGCGGGGGAGGCGTAATTGTTAGAAAGAAAGTCTTTCCATGGCAAAAAGAAAAAAAATGTTGCCCGGGAATGTTTAAGGCTGGACGAATTTCGGGGAAGGGGGCCCGGGCCCCCCTGCCCTCCCCCACCCCCCCCATCCCCTTGCTTGCGTGCCTGCCGGCGGCCTTCAAACGGTCTACTTGTACATTAAAACTAGACTGCATGAAATGCGGACACGAATTCCGAAGTGCGGACGCTAGGAAAAGCACTGCGATGCGCGTCTTCATAATTTTTTGAGTGGGCCGAACCAAAGGGTAAATGTCTTTCATTGCGTCTGGGGAAAACTCCAGCAAACACGTCTTCATTAAGGGTTAGTTTTATATCTAAAAACTGCAGGACTCCATTGTCAGGCAGCTCATGCGTGAAGCATAAGCCTTGTCCGCTCTGCCGAAAAGCCTCTAACACATAATCCACCTTTACATGGGTCGTCAAATCATTCGTTTTTTTTAGCAAAATTAGGAAATCATCTACGTATCTAAAAACTTTTGAAACATTTTCAGTGCTAAAATTTCGCTCCAGTGCCTTACCATCCTGAGAATGAAAGAAATATTACACAGGCAAGGAGCAACACATGACCCTATACAAATCCCCTGACGCTAACGACAAATTTTACCTTCATACGACACAAAAGTGGAGGGGAGAGATGCTTCTAACAATGACAAAAACTTATCTGCAGGCATGCCCATTGAATCTTCAAAGTAAACAATCCCGTGCTCATCAATACAGGTCGTAACCGCCTGAAAATGGCGTCATGCGACACTGAATAAAAGAAATCCTTAATATCCACTGACAATGCAAATCAAATGTTATGGTTACCCTATAAAATCTCTATCAAATCTTCGCACTTCTTGATAAGCAACGGATCACTAACCATAAGCATGTTCAGCTTTTTTTAGCAGGAAAAGGCTGACGTTTTATTGCCACGATACTTTATCGCTCAAAATCGGTCTAAACGGAATGCTCGGTTGGCGCGTTTTTGCCATAAAGAAAATATGCAGCGCCAACCGTTTGTTTTTAACAAAAGCTGCTGTCGGATCATCGAGAGCAGTACTGTGCACTTGCCGCGCTGAGCTCGGTGCCTTTGTTGCCCGAACGCACGGGTGCAGGTGCGCGCTATTTAACGCCGGGCGACTGCAAACGCGGCCCTGTAGCTTGCAAAGTGCGAACACACGCTAGTGTCCCTACTCCGGTGAGAAACGTGCACACGGGATTCGTCCTGCAGGGGGCTTATAATCTGAAGATGATGGTGCTAAACATAACGGAAGAAATGCCTTAGCAACATTAACGAGTTTAAATGTTATTGACATGCATCGATTCTCCGAAAGAGTACTGTGAAAGTTACTCAGTGGTCGCGAACAAACGCCACGTGGGATAAAATTCCAGTTTTATAGTGCGGGGAATGACACTGTTATTTAAATACTTGCCCGAAGAAAAAAAGATATCACCAACACCGCTCGTGGCTGGAGGCCTAGCGGAAGATAAGCAGGCTGTGTTTTGAGGAGTGATAAGGCATGTGGGTTTTGTAGTGCAAAAATTTGCTATATCGCGTCACCTAATACAGAAAGTGGATTTGGCTTCAATTTAGGTAAATCAGGTGCTCGCGAGAAATAGCGCTCGTAGCTGCAAGAAATGAAACGCACGACGTGCTTATGAAGTAATTATTCTTTGACTATGACCTAGTCCTTAACTGGCTATGACCTTAACCTTAATTATTTATCTAGGCGTTATTCATATTAGACCGGAGATGGCGTTTGTAATGTACCAGTTTTACGTATTTCAGAGCACTATGCATTAATCCATTCAGTTATCCCAGTGGGTGTCCACCTGTCTGCGCGGAATTTCAGGCATGTACTAGAGGGCATTATTTTTGTCGCCCTGAATAATCATAGACTCCTCTAATATCATTTTGATTAGGGACAAGGAGGTGCGCATATGGAGGATGCCTAAGCTCAGGTTACTCGAAGTGTTCGAATGATTTGAGCTTTTTATGACCTTAACACTGCCGTGTGTGTCTTTCGCGTATTCACCCCAAATAGTTAAGCAGGGTAGTGTTCGTGAAGATCACAATATTTCAAAAGTGTAAGAGAAAGCTAGCTCGACTACGTTTGACCTCTACCGAGCTACACGCTTTTGCATGCTCTCTTTTTTTACTTGCGTGGAATGTGTTGCGAAGTATATTATGGATGATCCCGCCCATTAATTTTATTCCAACTTCTTTGCTCAATGATCGAACAAAATTCACCACGCCAGCCCCCGCAGCGCTCGTACCACGCTGTAATGTGAACTGAATGTGAACTATAACGTTCGGTCGCCGAAACGTGAATGCCTCCGCATCCATTGCGCTAAGTTTACCCGTCACTTCAGCCAACTCTACATAGCGTTTCGCTATTCGTAGGCACCATTCAACCAGTGCACAATGAAACTACCTATGTTATTTTGCCATGCAATTTACCTCACGAACATTTAGCAAACATGTAGGTCCACTGCTAGAAAGCGCTCGCGCTTTGCCACATTAGCCCAGCTGCTATGGCATCAATATACGCCACGGAATGGATTTTCCATATCGTCAGGACACTGGAGGTCGATTACAATGGCAGTGGAATGTAACCGATTGCTCTGTCAGTGGCACTGTGTGGTTGCTGCACAGCCTGCTGTAGGCTGCCTTTTAACCAAAGGTCTCTACGGCCGCTAGTCGGTGACACTAGTCGGTGACAAGACTCCTCTTCCGTGAGTGCGTGCATTGTTTATTGCCCGTTGCTGTGACTACCTGTGAACTTTCTCCACACTGGCCTAAGCACAACATAATATGCAGGGTAATGTAGAGCAAACCATTAGAACATGCTAAAGGGAATGATAAAACACGAGAAGCTGTTCAGGAAGTCACAGCGTCAATATGCAAACGGTGTTACCGCTGACGTTTATGCGACCTATGCGAACATTATATCAAGTTATACAAATATTTCACACATATATATATATATATATATATATATATATATATATATATATATATATATATATATATATATATATATATATATATTGTCACGAACGAGACAAACGTCAACCGTTCGGTAGGCCGGCTATTTTTATGTCCCCGTCATTCTCTACTTTACAGCAGATCCGAACACCACTGTCGTTTTTCTACATGCCACGCTGACATGCTTGCGAGTGCGCGGAGCTGTCGTAGTGTCTCAGGTGAAGAGTTCAGGCTGCGTCGCGGTGATCATGCTAGGCCACGTTGCGACTTGGCTTCAGGCGCCTTAGTATCCTCTGACGGGCGAAAATGACTGTGTCGGATGGGAAACTGGGCGAGTTGGTGTAGATTCATTGCAGCTAACAGCGCGAAACACGTGGACGAGGAAGCAAGGAGTGGACACAGCACAGCGCTGTTTCCGCGCTGTTAGCTGCAATTAATGTGTCGCTGTGGTAGAATATATCGGCCATGGTGCGACATCGCTTGAAATAATGTCGGTCACGCCTCTAGCGGGTGGCCCCGACGGTTTTCGAATTCCCACAGGTCCAACTGACGCTGGTGCCACCATATTTCAAAAACAGGGCAAGGAACTGCGCATTCGCGACTGTTTAATGTCGTGTAGTTGTTAACAAAGCAGACACAACACGTGTCAGTTGCGCAAGTAATTCTAATGTTATCCTTGTCTTTATATAGCCCTGACTACCCGCCCCGACTGCACGCGGCTGAAGCAGCGATGAAACGTGCCGGCCATCTCCGTCGCATGAAGGATGCATCATTAACGTCGAGCGGCGTAAGACGCTGGCAGTCGATAATCTCTCAAGTGCAGAGAAAACGCACTGACTTCGTACGACGAATGAGCGTTGGTGAGTGAGAGGGGTGGTGGGGGAGGCTGGGCAGCTCGAGCAGCGACTGCGAACTTAGGTCACAAGGGCGCGGTCGCGAGCGCTGTCTCGACAGATATCAGGAGACGGCTCGTAAACTTGCTGTGCTCTGAACGCTTCACACTTTGAGGAATCAGAGTGCGAAAACGTCTTCGGTCCATTGAGTGGCCAAATTCTCTTTAAGCAGCGTTTTGTTCAGTTCGCTGCTTGACACACTTCCTATAACATCCCAATTTCTTCCTAGCGGATAGCTTGCTACACCCTTGTCGTGAAGCTGCAATTTTAGAACGCTGTGCTTAGGCGCCCATTCCTGCCTTGAGCGGCGTCGCCGTCGTAACCGATAGAGCGAACAAAGACAGAGGAGGGCGAACGCAGAGAGTAGCGAGCCGCTGTGTGACGTCTGCCAACGTTACTAGAACAAACTCAGTTTCAAAGCTCCGTATCTCCGCCAGCGGAGAAGGGTGGTCCGAACGGCGGTCGCGAGAACTAGCGGCGCTGCAGTTCCCTCTTGCTCCACTATCGGCGCGTCGTCTGCTGCCACGGCATAACGCTGCGGTCCGCCGCGCAGTTGCTCGCGGCAACTGCGCGGCAACTTTCTTATTGTACTAGTTAGGTGGATATTCATAAGGTCGTCTGTATGCATTGGCCCGCGTGCGTTGTTCATTGATTGGCTAAGAATCGATGTTCGGTCTATAATGCCACGCCCACTTCTTGTTTTATTTTGACGTATTCGGGTTTGACCAGCAAGGACGGTTATCGACGCTCGACGCTGTCCGCGAAGCAGTGTTCGAGAAGCTTCGCGATTGTAATAGATCGTTTTGGTAAGATTGCGCGCTGCACGCGAATGTTCCAGCTTGGTCGAGAGATAACGCCGCCACCAGCGATATCGCTGGAAAGTTCGATAGCGCCTGTATAAAAGCCGACGCGCTTGACCGCTTGTCAGTTGATCGACGGTCGACGCTCTGTTCGCCGCTATCAGTGTATTGCTGTAGTTTGACTTTCGGTTTCCCGGCCACAAGTGCGGCCAAATAAAGAGTTTGATCTCGGACCTGCTGACTGCTGCCTTCGTCGACGTCACGACCCTGGGACAATATTTGAGCTGTCTACATTGCGCTTAACTTCCAAGCATAGGAGGTTCTAAGCGAATGAGGGTTTTGAGAGTAATTTTTATAACTACCACCACAATTTTAGCCGCTGCCGTCTTATCTAGACCAAGAACAACCCAACACGTTTGTAAAAGCTTTTATAGTGCACAAAGAAGCGTACATACTCGAGATACAAAAACGTTCTAGAAAAACAGTACTCATGTTTCTACAATTTATTGAAAAAAACTTTCTCGAAAAACATCACCAATGCTTTGCAATTTTTACAAGACACGTTTTCGCGATGGTTAAAGGGATACTGACCCAAAATCGGAAAATTTTTCGAGAACTCGGTAAATGAAATCTCAGTGTGCGATTACATCGTATAGATGTCGTCTCTGAGCAATTTTTTCAGCGGATAGTTGTATTTTCCGTGCTGTAGCCGTTCACTACGCAGTTAAACCTGGTTAAACTGCTCGTCAACTACAATTATCTTTTGCACAAGTAAGTCTCCGTTCCCGAAGCAAAGTGTGGGATTGGGCTAGTTGGTATTCCATTATTAAACTGCTCAGCACAAAAACTTTGACACGGTACACACAGAAAAGACGAGGACCAGTGCTGGTCCTCAGCGCAAAAAATTTGACACGGTACACATAGAAAAGACGAGGACCAGTGCTGGTCCTCGTCTTTTCTATACCGTGTCAAATTTTTGCGCTGAGCAGCCCGTTCCCGAGCCGGCGAGTGTAAAATATTCCGCACATCTTGTTCAATACCTCGTCGTAAAATCTCTCGAAAATCCACTGCTTCGAAGGCATAGCGACAGCTGACAACTGATCGAATGTTAGTATGATGCAACTCTTAGTCTCGGTAGCGTATATAGGTAATCGCCTGCCTTTCGTTTTGCTGTTCTATTTCTGGCGGCTCCTGCACTGGGCTTTCGCGGGACGCCGTGCGTTTTTGGGGGGATTTGCGCCTACACCCCGAACATTTTGGCTTTGAAATGTGGGGTGGAAGTGCTGGGAACAAGCGCGGCACGGCACCTGGCGCGAGTTCCCACTTTCTACGTGGGATCAAAACGTCTTGTCCCGCAACGACACGACGATAGTGCTTTACAATGTCGTCACTCTCGAAATGAACGTCACAGACCTTGCATTTCGCAGTAAGCTTTCTATCTTTGCGATGCAAAGCTTGAATGGCGTAGGGTCTTTTGCAGGTCCGAAGAAGTGCCGTGAAGCGGAGTCGTCGTTGCGGTAGCCGCTCTTGCAGCCCGGCGCAAAGCAAGTCGGCATACCGCACTGTGAATCTGTTCGCCCTCGTTACGCTTCGTACATCACTTCGTACAAGACGCTAAGCCTGGTCAAGAACAATCGCAAAAATAACGAGCTAACAAAGCGCAGACGACGCTGTAACCCACGTGCGCTCGTACATCGGCGGCGCCGATCACAACAAGCGCGAGCCGCGGGAGCTAGACTAGAACTAGACGTGACTGCAGCGCCACTAGTTCTCACGACCGCCACGCGGACCGCCTCTCCGGCGGAGCTTTTAAACTGAGTTTGTTCTAGTAACGTTGACGTCTGCGATGTCTCGCGCCTGCAATGTTTCGGTGAAAGGAGGCATGTCTATGGCGGTTCTAGTGACAGCAGAACGCATGCGTCTCACGCACAGGCACGACAAAGTGGGCTGATCAGCGAGGCTGGCGAGAAGACATGCGTTGGTCGAAAGGACACCTTCCACCTAGTTTTCCGGACACAAGTTCGCCCATAATATACAAGTTTTAGAGTACTGCTTTTAGGCACCTGTTCCTGCGTTAAGCGGTGTTGGCGTAACCAGCAGAGCAAACGGGCATGAAAGAGAGCGAATGCAGAGCGCAGCGGAGGATGAAAGACAGCGACAGCAAGGAGAGCGAGAGAAGGAGGTGGTGCGGCGGCCACCCGCGGCGGCGTAAAACCCCTTGATCTAGAAAGTAGCGACAATCTCCTCCGCGCGCGCATTTTCCTCCTCAATTCTCCTCGGATTTCTCCCCTCCCCTGGCCGGCGCACTGCGCACGGCACGCTGAACCCTCCACTGGCTCGCCGCAGCCGCATTAAAATCACTGCGCGCGATTGTTTAATCGGCTCCTTGAAGCGTCAAATGAGAACCTGTTTCTTAAGCAATAATCATGACGAAAGTGGGCTTCCGATAGAACAAAGTGACAAATATATTTTTAAAGACGCTTCGGTATATACAAATAAGCGCTTCGAAAAAAAATGAGTATATCAACTGGCGGAGCGGTTTACCTTCCCGTCGCCGCCTCGGCTGTCCTTAACACGGTGTAATAACGCATATAATGTAACCAGCATAAAGTATAGGCGAGAATGTTTTTCATAATTGTGGTCTCGATGAGCTAAAAGAAGGCACCCAAGAAGGAATGTGGTGGTTTACTTAAATTGGGCCAAATGAGTGAGCCCGAAGCCTTTTTGTGTCAATGCCGCTGTCAGACACGCACGCACGCACACGATGCATACACGCAGGCACACACACACGCTTATACACACGTGATAAAGACACGCACATACGTACACACACGGACATGCATACACACGCGATACAGACACGCACACACATAGATACACACGATCATGCGCACGGGATACAGGCACGCACGCTCATACACATGCAATATAGATACGCACATACATACACACGCGCGTACACACGTGTTATAGACACATGTGCGTGGACATGCGAACAGACACGCACGCACTTACATACGCATGCGCATACACGCGCGATGTAGACCCGCACGCACGCACATACATACATATACACGCGCATATAGACGCGATACAGACACGCACGCACATACATACATACACACGCGATACAGACACGCACGCTCATACATACATACACACACGATACAGACACGCACGCACATACATACACACGCGATACAGACACGCACGCTCATACATACATACACACGTGATACAGACACGCACGCTCATACATACATACACACGCGATATAGACACGCACGCTCATACATACATACACACGCGATACAGACACGCACGCTCATACATACATACACACGCGATACAGACACGCACGCACATACATACACACGCGATAGACACGCACGCTCATACATACATACACACCCGATACAGACACGCACGCACATACATACACACGCGATACAGACACGCACGCTCATACATACACACGCGATACAGACACGCACGCACATACATACACACGCGATACAGACACGCACGCTCATACATATATACACACGCGATACAGACACGCACGCTCATACATACATACACACGCGATATAGACACGCACGCGCATACATACACATGATACAGACACGCACATGCATACATACACACGCGATACAGACACGCACGCATACATACACACGCTATGCAGACGCACGCACATACATACACACGCGATGCAGACACGCACGCGCATAAATACACACGCGATGCTGAAACGCAGGCACATACACACGCGATACAGACACACACGCACATACGCAGCGATACAGAAACGCACGCGCATGCACAAGTGATACAGAGTATACAGACACGCACGCGCACGCATACACATACGTGCGTACACGCACAAACACCGCGAATACACAAACGCACGCACATGCACTCACACGTTAACACGTGCGCACACGCACATACAAACGCAGGCGCACAGATGCGCACATACAAACACGCATACACCTGCACACACCCGTACACACACGCCTGGAGGGTTGACGCCTGGAGGGTTCATGGCGGGCGTGAGCAGCTGAAAGCGCGCGAAGTTTGCTTGCGCTGGGTTCTCGTGACGTCAGGGTCACCTGACTGGGAGCTATCGCGCGTCGCAGCCATTCAGCGTTGCGGATGCGCCGGCTCCGTGAAAGAGAGGGTAAAAAAAGAGGAGGTTGACGGCGCGGCGAGGATGAGCCGGCGTGGATAAAGGAGCGTCGCTACTTTCCAACATCAAGGGGCTTTAGCGGCGGCGCAGTAGCGCGCGCCGTCGTGTGGTCGTCGATGATGCCGTTGCTAGCGTATGCGGATGCCTATCTGCGGTGATTGCTGCGGAACGCGCACATGCGCTGCTTACGCGGTCTCCTGAATAGCGAGGTAGTGTATGAGGTGCGCCTTAACCCTTTAATGCCTGAATTATGAAAGCGCCGAAGAAAAAAATTTGTTTTTTCATTTTTCAGCTTTAAATGGCAACCTTAACTTAAATCAGCAGTTGTATTACCCAAACTGCAAAGTTAATGCACACTTTGAGGTATGTCGCGAATTCGCGACAACCGGCACTTAAGCCAATAGTAACTCAATATGTTCAATGCAACGCAAGTATGGCATCACCGCATCAATGAAGCGGATCTCTTCAGGGCGACGTAACTTGGCATCGTCATTGTTGTTAAATGCGAGTTTGACTTTATTGCCTCCTACCAATCACGTGACATCGTGTCGGTCACCCTGTGTGCCCTAGACTCCGCCGCCCAGTATAGCCGACTTCTTGGGAGCCGACAGAATGACATAAAGGTGACGGCACCGAAAAATAGATCTAGCTCACCACTAGAGAGAGCCAGTCCTTTGTTCGGATTTTTCTGCGTCGCAAACAGATTGCTCTGCTGAACGATGTGTTCCATGAAGGTGTCACAAAAATTCCTTGAAATATTGAATAGGAGCTCGGACAGCGTCACAGTGACGATGAGAGGTTTTCCAGTGTGGCACTTCCCGCTGTTCTTGACAGTTTTTTTTTCCACCGCACTGCATGTTTTAGAGAGGAACTAGCTTGGCTGGTCTACCACATCTTCGTCTTCATCCTCACTGCTCGATGAAGACACTCGAGCTTGTGCATGAGGATCGACATCGTCGTCTTCACTCTCATTGAGACAGCTGTCGTCACTTTTATCTTCAAGTGGAAAGCGCATGCGAAGCTGTTTTTTCTCATATAATGAGCGGAAGTCGATCATGAACTTGTCGCACCGACAGTCATCACTGACTGACTCAAATGCCGGATGTCGCGAATTCGCGACATACCACAGAAGCGAGGATCGCGCAGGAAATAACGTACTTGAAAACAACGTGACATGTCATGTGCAACCTCTTGTATGCGTGCACATCGAAAAAATTTTATAGGGGGTGGAACTTACGTCCCTCGCGCAGAAAACAACGAAGTAGTGAGAGCTGTCGCACGTGCTTCGCGCTCTCCAGCAATTGATACAGAACACTGGGTTCCAGCTTGCAATACCTTACATGCAATGGTGCTAGATGTCTCGTGCTGAAAGCTACGTTCGCCGCAAATACGGGACAGCCGCCGGTGAAGGCATCAACGCGTTTCGTGTGTTACTTAATCAGCGTCTTTCGGTATGTCGCGAATTCGCGACAACCGCCAGTAAAGGGTTAAGGCGTTATATGCGCGCTAGCGATATTTGATAACTTCATTTTCCGATTGTTTTTGTATTTTCCTTATGTTGATGAATATGTTTTTTTCTTCTAATTCGTGTTCTTTTGCAGCATTGGGACGATGCATCTTCAAACATGCATCCGAAAACACATAAGGCCAGAAGAAAGGGAATATCAGAAACACAAGAAAGAAATTTCGTAGAGGGGATGGGCGTAATGTACGCTGACGCGACCACACACAGAGACTAGGCCGGTAGCCAGCGTTCTTCATCACCAGCTTAGGGAAATCAACAGCGCTTCGAACAAAAGCACCGACATCTTTGAGGCTCAGTAAGCAGGCATTGCTCTCACCAACACGCTTAAGGGCAAAGAGGCCACTGCATAAATAATTAGGTCTCGCAAAAAACATGCAGACAATGTAGCGCCGGACGCATATCCACTACAGCCACTCGCACCCTCAAGGTGCAAAATATCTTCTGGAGCTGTTCCATTACATACACATCAGGCCCAGAAACATTTACAGGGAACTTGCGTTGCGACCTCAAAGCCCGGGCATACGTCAACCGGGGGACCCGCAACGACCGAGAAGCAGCCGCAGCCACTAGACGTTGTGGATCAATTATAGAACACCAAGGAACCCTGAGGATGATTTACCCCCCTCCCCACAAATACCTCAGTAGACATTATTGGAAACATTTCGGCGCGCACACAATAGACGAAAACGAAAGGCGAGAAGACGAACGGGCGCGAACTCACAACTCCTGTCTTCTCGCCTTTCGTTTTCGTCTGTTGAGTGCTCGCCGAAATGTTTCCAATAATGTCCCGAAAACAACTCGCCCAGCTCTCCATACTATTACCTCAGTAGAGTGCAGTCGGTTGCCTGAAGAGAGCTGCACACTAATACATGTCCAAATCTGAGTCTGCATACCAAAATCTATCCGGCAACATAGGACAACAAATGCCCGCTATGCAGGGAACACCCAACGCTTTTTCACGTTACATGAGCTTGCCAAATCTGGTCGACAGAATTCGCAAAATGGCAGAGGCCACAGAAGCCCCGTACTGAGGCCTCCATGTTCGCCGGGCGAATTCCTTTGTCAAAATAAAAATTTTTCATTGATTCATTCAGCAGGGGTGGAAAGGGGGGAAATGCGACGCACGCTTCTTTTTCTATTTCAATGTGACAGACCCGTTAGACGTGTAACCACTGCTTTGTGCGCGCCGCGCCAGGATGTCGATCATTCCTGATGAATTTAGATCTTTCTGATAAGCATGAGCGCGCAACGTGAAAAATCCAGCTTATTCTGTAACTAACGTCTCCAGCAACGAAAAGCCTGGAATCTTCAATGCTACATGTATAAATGCCGACGCGCCTCACCGCGGATCAGATTACCGACGACCGACGTGCGTGCTCACCGCTTTCGCTGCACTTGGAGTGCTGCTATTTCTGCTGGGCACCAGTTCGCCCATAAAGTGCATCGTCGTTGCCGGCTGCGTTTTGGTGTCTTCACCGTCACATCCACGTAACTGTACGAAAGATGGATTCGGTTTCCTGAGCAGGTGTTAACGGGCCAGGCTGGCACCCCGGCTGTCGCTTAAACTGTTGAGACGCTTCGCAGCTGGCGCCAGAAGAGCGCGCAGTGTTTTGCATCTTCGGCCACGAGAAGCTTTCTTGTAGCTTGCGGAGCGTAGCTTCTTGGCCCATGTACCCTCCTTCGGGGTAATCATGAATGGCAGGTCGCACTTCCTTACGAAAACAATTGGGAAGCACCAGGAAATAGCGTGCTTCCGACACATCCTTCTGCCACAGAACACGGTACAGTACGCCATAAGTATTGTAATTATCGGGTTTGATTCTACAGCAGTTACGGAGGCAGTAGTCAGAGCTAAGTCTCTGTCTTCATGCGGCTTTGAGTACGTCCACTCAGGTGAAACAGATGTGTATGCGTCTTTTCTTTCCGCGGTTGCGTGGCAAGGCTCCGACGATGTTATTCAAGGCCGCAGCACCATGATGGCGCACGTCAAAATCATATTCTTGTGGTGTAATAATCTGCCGGGTAAATTTGTGCTTGACCTGTTGCTTCGAAAAAATCCACGTTAACCCATATAAGCCCAGTGTCCTACACATAGGCCGCTTCTCTGATGCGCTCTAACACCTCTATTTATTTAGCTGATGACTAGCGCCACATACAGCTCATCAAGCAGGCCTCATTCTCAACGTGTGCAAGCCTAGTCATTGCTTCCTTTTCATGCTACCACGTGCCGACCGCTTTCTCTGGGCAAACGCGTGCTTTGTGTGAAAGACGTCATGAAGAAGTGCACGTGAAATGCCGACCACTTCCTCCGGGCAAACGCGTGCTTTATATGAAAGACGTCATGGAGAGGAAGACGTGCAATTTCGGTGTGCACGTGAAATGTTTCAAGGCTTACCACACCCGCACATAGCACCCCCAATGCACAGTGTCTTATATGTTTAGGACGGCATGAAAAACAGTGTTGTATTTACCTGGCAGTAAATAAAGAACTTGTGCTTTCTTTTGAGGGTAGAAGTACGCTTTTTGTGAAAAAACTTTTGCTTTGGTCATTCTTTCTGAGTTTGGGCAAATATGGGTTAAGGCAGCATTATCAGTTAGGACGGTGAATGTGCGCCCGAACTGGTTGTCCCGCAATCTAGCTCCGACGCTCCACACCGCTACCAGACATTTCAGTTCATGGGAGTGAGAGTGACGCTCGGGGCCGGGAAGTTTTCGGCTGTCAGGAAGTTTTCAGTTAATCGACAACATTTAGGTCGTATTGCATTAGCACTGCCCATAGACCAACTTGGCTAGCGCCTGTGTGCACTTCAGTGGTCATCACTGAAGCGACTTAAAGGGCAGACAGCGCGATTTTGATTTACGTCCGGGATGCGTTTTCTTTTGCGGCACCCCATTCAAGCTTGATGTCGTCTTAAAGGGACATAAAGGCAAATAACAATTTATGTCAGAGTGAAATCTCAATGTATTACAACGTCTAAAACGGCAATATTATCAATAGCTGCCCCCTACTTACCAAGAAATTAAGTTAAATGTATCACACGACGTGCACCACGAGTGGGACATTTTGTAAATGATCCCGATGACGTGAGAGCGTCCGACGATAATTAATCACTGGTAATCAAACCAGCTGCAATAAAAAAAATACACCATTTCCCGCTAAAGGAGACCATGAGGCGATGCGAAGCCAGAGCACTTGCACGATCGCGTTCCGTTGGGCATGCTACCGACCTCGCGTCGTGGAACGCGAAGAGGAACGCTACGCGCGTCTTGTCTTCCCTCTAGCCTGGCCGTTAATTCTCACAGGGCGAGCGGGGAACGCAGTCGGCAGGCATGCGAGAAGGGGGCAGCGTAGGGGAGGAGAGAGAGGGGGAGGGTCGCGCATGCGCCGGTGCTCATCGCGGCGTTGCCCAGGAGAGAATTTCGGCATGTCTAGCCCGCGTTTCAGAGGAAGAGAATAAGGGTTATGGGGAGAGGGGGATGGGAGAGGGAAAGTGGAGAGGGAGAAATGGGAAGTGGAGAGAGGGAGAGGAGAGGGGAAGTGGGGAGGGTATGCGCATGCGCAGTAAGTGTGGTCACGCCGTACACCACCAGCACCACCGGATTGAACTCCGCCATAAGATACTTCGCATCTAAAAGAACCCTCCGTGGATCAGGAGACATCATAAAGTGCTGCTTGTTCGTTTCTGTGTGATTCATGAAAAAAAAATCACAGCATATCCACGGAGTGAATGATGATGAGTGGGCGAAGCTGCGGAGGTTCATCGGTAAACCGTGAATCTTCCGTGAATTCTGCCCAGTACATCATCACCGACGTGAGATCGGGCGCGTTTATACTAAAGGTTCGGTGAGTTATGACGACTTGCAGCTCACTTTAATTTTACATGTACGCTGTGAATTTTTATTGTTTAGAAAACCATTGATTTAGAAAACATCTGGCGTCTTTCGTTAAGCAGCTGGCGTCTTTTCGTTTTGCTTTAGAAACATCTGGCGTTCTTTCGTTTTGCTTTTACAAAACATCTGGCGTCTTTCGTTGGTTTATTTCATCAATCAACGGCGTTTTGAACAAAATTTTTATTGTTTAATCACGCACAGGAGAAATCTCACCAGGCACTACCTTGGAGGTAAACAATGGCTGCTAATGGGAATGAGACAGAAGAAGTCGGCTTTTAGCTAACACTTACACTTCTACTTCTACTAACGTTTCCTACTGGAACGTGCCAATGGCTGCTAATGGGGAATGAGAGACAGAAGAATTCGGCTTTTAGTTAACGCGCACGCTGCGAATTTTTGTTGTTCAACAATGCACAGGAAAAATCTCCCACCGGCACCACCTTGGAGGTCAAAGCGTAAGACTGGTTACGCACTACGACTACTACGACTACGACTACGAGGGACGAACGGGTGCCGCCTTAAGGAGCTTCGCCCCTAAAAAGAACCTATGGCATTGCCATGGGGAACGGCGCGCGTGGTTCAAAGGTTCCGTTTTCACCGTACTGCTTTTCGCCCGTCGCCCGGCTTTGTCTCACGCTGTTGCGTCTCAGTGGTAGTTTCGGTAATGCGTACTGCCACGTCTTTTTTGCACGCTAGTGCATGTCGCTCTGACAAATTTCGACAAAATGCCGCATGCATGTGATGTTGTCGGATGCCCGAATGGTGCACGCCGCCGCGCAGTAAAGGCGGGCAACGTTGGGTACGGCAATAGTGACGTCAGAAAGACCGCTTTCAGGCGGGTGATTTGAAGTGCGCTAACGCGATGCGGACCACCAGAACGTGGTTTTATTTGAAAATAGGCACTTCCTTGGCACAAAAGTACCACTACGAGGTTTGTGGATCGCTATGTCAACAGTCAGCGTCGACTTATTATTTGCCTTTAGTGTGCCTTTAAGGAGCTCGCTCAGGGCAGCTGCGTTCAATCAGCTGTGGAAAACAGACCTCCGCAAATACGGCGCCTTACTCATAAATGATTGAACGTGTTACACGCAGGTTGGTTGAGTATTCCGACTTGTGCCCTTGGCTGCAAGCGCCCTAGCGATGACGAGAATGGGATCAGTATTTGCAACAGATATGGGTAGGCGATGCTGTCGGCATTTGTGGCAAAGGTGCTTCCGACAGTAGTATGGTCCTTGTCGCCATAATCGAGCAAGCGTGGACGGTGTTTTCTGGATGGGGAGACCCGCAATACCGTCGACCAAGACAGGTCGCTTCTGCGTGGAGGTGTGTGTTTCGTAGAATGCTCCATTTTTCTGAACTAGACAGAAGCTACACCCATTCGCTGGTATGGCGGTTCTATTCTATCCTCGTTTTTCTCTACTTCTTGCTAGCTGCCCGCATGCGTGAACCCAGCTACCGTTCTTCGTCTCTCAGAATTGAATACGTAAAACCATACAGCAGGCGGTGAGACCCACTAACCGTCCTGCTTAGTTGGTGTCACCGTCCTACGTTCTCAAACTAACGGTTTCGAGCTTCATCGGAGACATTGTACTCACTGACAAAATGTCAGGAAAAGTGAGTATGATATTGCCTGGCCTGAAAGTCAGGATGCGCATCCTCAGAACAAGACGTCACTGCCATTAGGTGTACACCTGCTGCTAATGATTCTTAGCTTCAGCAGAATGTTGTGGCACTTGTTTCATGAAATAATTGATGACTGCAACGCACTTATTCCTGGACCATACTCCGTCTTCAAAGTTGTAGATGCGCTTGGCGCTGTGCAAAAAGTAGTATCAGGAACATCGATTTCGCCCTTCTTTTTAGAGCAACGTTAATGACGTCAAAGCGCACCATTGATTCAAAAGAATGCGACACGTCTGTTAACGCTTTTATAATTTTCTTCGACTTGTTTAGTTAAGCCGGTTCTAGGTTCCGGACAACGGATTTTGAGGATATGTACCTTTTCATTACAAATTTGTCAAAAAGGAAGCAGCGACGATATCCTTTATGTTCACTGAGACCTCCCTCACATGTCAGAAGTCATGCCTCCTCTTGATGAATAATAGTAAGTTTTCGATAGCGTTTAGAAGGAGAAGCCATCCATCAAACTCGTCCGGGAATTACCTTTCAAAGCTGTAAAGTGCTCACTTATCTCAAATTGACCATCTCATACCTCAATATAACCAGATCAATTGGTGACGGAGTGAGCTAAAAACGCTTTATCTGCGTATTCTCTTGCTCCTAAGAACATTCTCTCATGTACCTCAACTCCCAATTTATTTTCTGTTTCCCTATTTAAAGGGTAGCCGACCAAACAAGCCTGGTAATTTCCCCGTCCTTAGTCATATGACTTACTTGTGTCCCTCAGGCTGCTTTTGTAGCTACTGCAAACGAGCCTTCACCGTGTATCTTATGAAAACGTATTCGTAAGAAAGTGACTCATCGTTCGACCTTTGTACTTGTCTCAGAGAATTATTCAACATCACTTCCAGCATCTTATAAAGGTGCACCTATCGTGTACGGCAAAGAGAAGAAAGTGACCACAGGGGTTGATATCCGTGGCGAGTTGTTATATATCCAGCGAAGCCAGCGTATGCATCACCTGTCGTGCTTTCATCAGTGCCACAACCATGTTTCTGCTTTCATGGTGGTATGGGAATGATCTCCAGAAAACACTGTAGATGTTGACCTCTGTGTGGTATCTAGCGGCAGGTCTGTATTTTTCGTGCTTTCATTTCCTTATGGAGGGGCAGGAGGACGAGGTATTCTGTGACACCATAATACTTCCCGTTTTCTTTGTGAAATTTGCCACTGTCCCGTACCATGCGTGGACCTCGCAATGTTTGCGTCTTGGAGTATCAAACTTAGTTGATTTTCTTAGCGTTTTCTTGCCCGACAAGTAAGGCGTGGTAAGAGAGAGACCACGTCTTACTTATACAGCATTGCCTCCAAACATAGGAAACAACGAAAGACGCCCGTTGCACCCGGTGCAGTGGTGCCCCGATGAGCGAGAATTCGTTTCAACTGCAGCGCCGTGTGTGCGTGTTCGTGTGCTTTTCTTGTGTCCCCAGTAATGTAGGGCACAAACAGCGAAACAGCGTCAAGAAGAAGATGAAGAAAAAACGCCAGGCCTGCGCTGAAACCGCAGCACAGTCACAGCGAAAGCTGGAAGAGCGGCGTTTTAGAGCCCGTTAAGCTCTGTTGGGGCTAGAATACAAGTATACAAGAAAGGTACCCACTACGCCATAAATCACAATTTTTGTGAAGTTGGGAAGCGCCTACTAAGCCATTATTCGTCATTCTGCGGAGAAGCGAGGCACCAGCTGCACGTCTGTAAGGCATTATGTGCACTTTGTTGACGCGACTACTGATGACGAAGAATTATGGCTCAGCCCTTTGTAATGGGTTGGAATCTTTAAACGGCCCACCAGTTATGTAATTTGCGTTGGGTAACGCCCGGTCGCTATTTCCCTCTCCCGTCATGCTGTATAACATACTTTGACGTGGGAGAGAAACGGGGGGGCGAAGAACATTACTGAGACCCCGAGGAAATGTATCATGCGCTTATGGGCTTCCTTGGCAACCAATACAAGTGCGCTTGCGAGGAACCCACTACGCTATAAATCATTGTAATTTTACTGAGACCCCGAGGAAGTGGATCATGCGCTTATGGGCTTCCTTGGCAACCAATACAAGTGCACTTGCGAGGAACCCACTACGCTATAAATCATTGTAATTTTTGAGAAGTAGGGCAGCAGGCACTGTGCCATTTTTCGTCATTCTACGGAGAGCGTTGGTACCTGCTAAACGCATGTAAGGCATTATGCGCAATTTGTTGATGCTGTGCCTGATGACGATGAAGAATTATGGCGGAGCCTTTTCCAATGGGTTGGAAGCATTCAACAACCTACTCGTTGCGCAATTCGCATTGTGTGACGTCTGGTTACAGAATTCGCGTTGTGCGACGCTTGGTGCTTATTTTACTCTTCTACCACGCTGTATTGCATATGCTAATAAGGCTCCTTCCCGACATGAAGCCTGTATAGGACCTTTTTGCAAAGCAGTTTCAAGCACAGGCATGGCTCAGAGGTTGAGTACTGGGCTCCCACGCAGAGGGCCCAGGTTCGAACCTCGTTCCATCCTGGAATTTTTTCTTACTTCGAGCGATACTGGTTACGGGCACCGGCGGCGGCGGCGGCGGCGGACAACTACGGCGCCAAAAACGGCCGGTGAAATGATCTCATAACAGCTTTCGCTGTAAAAAGATGAAGCACAACAAGCGGCATGAGCAGGGACTCTATCAGCGGCGCGTAGCTCGTTCGGTAAAAGCATCTGTCAAGTCAGGTAGGTGCAGGCTGCGGTGCCACCCGGTGCCGTTTATTTAATCAACCGCCTCTCGAAGCCCACCCGTAACCACTCTATTCACAAAAAATTCGGCAGATCCCCCGCACTGTGGGAATCGATGTAATGCGAAGCAGCCAGCAAAGAGCTGCATACATCGCCTTGTTTGTCTTTGACCCAAATGAAATCATTCATGCCATGGCATCTAGTCCACCATATATCGCATGTTTCCCATGCACGCATGCATGCACAATCTAGTGTACACCATGCCAATGAAACGCATATTCTGGTATATAAATGCATGACCTGTCGTTTACGTTCATCACGCACTCGTGTCATGCCATACCAATTTTGGTATATATGACGGTAACAAAACGGCCGGAAGCGCACCATGACAGTGGCATGTAAATCATACCGTACATGGCATGCATAACATGATTCGCATGTTAAGACCTCTCATTTATGTTCGTCATACAGTCACATCGCGCAATACCAATTTTGGTGTATATCAAAGGAGCGAAATGGCCGCGAGTGCACCATTAGTAGAGCAGGTAAATCATGCCATACATGCCATGAATATTATGGTTTTTCATGTTACCACCTGTCACTAATGTTCATCATACAGTCACATCGCGCAATACCAGTTGTGGTGTATATCAAGCTATCGAAAGAGCCGCGAATGCACCATGAGCGTGGCATGTAAGTCATGACATACATGGCATGCATGTCATAGTTTTCATGTTACCACCTGTTATTCATGTTCTTCATAAAGTCACATCGCGCAATACCAATTTTGGTGCATATCAATCTAGCGAAACGGCCACGAGTGCGCCATGAGCATGGCATGTATATCATGCCGTACATTTCATGCATGTCATGATTATCATGTTATCACCTTTCATTTACGTTCGTCATACAGTGGCGTCGCGCAATACCAATTTTGGTGTATACCAAGCTAGCGAAACGGCCGGGAATGCACAATGAGCGCGGCATGTAAATCATGACATACATAACCTGCATGTCATGATTTCCATGTTACCACCTCTCATTTGCGTTCGTCATGCAGTCGCGTGGCGCAGTACCAATTTTGGTGTGTCAAGCAAGCGAAACGGCACGAGTGCGTCATGAGCGTGATATGTAAATCAGGTCGTACATGACATGCATGTCATGATTTTCATGTTACCACGTCTCACTTACGTTCG
Source organism: Rhipicephalus sanguineus (assembly GCF_013339695.2). Taxonomy (NCBI): domain Eukaryota; kingdom Metazoa; phylum Arthropoda; class Arachnida; order Ixodida; family Ixodidae; genus Rhipicephalus; species Rhipicephalus sanguineus. The sequence goes on from NC_051186.1 coordinate 90,653,255, forward strand.
TCATACAGGCGTGTTGCGTAACACCAATTTTGGTGTATATCACGCAAGCGAAACGGACGCGAATGCACCATGAGCGTGGCATGTTAAATCATCACATACATGACAAGCATGTCATGGTTTTCATCTTACCAACTGTCATTCATATTCTTCATACAGTCACATCGCGCAATACCAATTTTGGTGTATATCAATCTACTGAAACTGCCGCTAGCGCATCATGAGCGTGGCATGTAAATCAGGTCGTACATGACTTGCATGTCATGATTTTCATGTTACCGCGTCTCACTTACGTTCGTCATACAGTCTTGTCGCGTAACACCAGTTTTGGTGTATATCACGCAAGCGAAACGGACGCGAATGCACCATGAGCGTGGCATGTACATCATGACATACATGTCATGGATGTCATGGCTTTCGTGCTACCACCTGTTATTCATGTTCTTCATAAAGTCACATCGCACAATACCAATTTTGGTGTATATCAATCTAGCGAAACGGCCGCGAGTGCGCCATGACCGTGGCATGTAAATCATGTCATACATGACATGCATATCATGATTTTCATGTTACTACGCGTCAGTTATGTTCATCATACAGAAATGTCTCGTCATACCAGTTTTCGTATGTGTCCCTTCATTTAAACGGCCGCGAGCGCCCCGAGACCATGTCATGTAAATCATGCTGCACATGACATGCGCGTCATGATTTGCATGTTAGGACCTGTCATTATGTTCGTCATTAACATTTGTCACGCCGTACCAATTTTGGTATATATGAAATACAACGGAACGGCCGCAAGAGTCCAAAGGCCATGGAATGTAAGTCATGCAGTTCATGACATGCGTGTCATGATTTTCATAATATGACCTGTCCTTTATGTTCGTGATAAGGCCATGTTATGACACACCAATTTTGGTATACATCCGATTAACGGAACGGCCAGGGAGCCCAAAGGCCGTGGAATGTAAATCATGCTGTTCATGACATTCTTGTCATGATTTTCATGATATTACCTGTCATTTATGTTCGTAATAAGGCCATGTTATGACACACCAATTTTGGTATACATCCGATTAACGAAACGGCCAGGAGAGCACAAAGTGGTAGGCGGCTAGATAGATAGATAGATAGATAGATAGATAGATAGATAGATAGATAGATAGATAGATAGATAGATAGATAGATAGATAGATAGATAGATAGATAGATAGATAGATAGATAGATAGATAGATAGATAGATAGATAGATAGATAGATAGATAGATACGCTCAAAGTCGCAGAAGTTCGCTAAGAAATGCTTCGCATTTAATAACTCACCTCCATCCCACCAGAAGCTCATGCTATCGCTTATCCACTGAATTCCGCGACCTTTTCCCCCGTTGCTTGTGCGGCCTCATGCCTCGCTCGGACACGGGAGCGCCGTGCCGGCGGCTCGTACACGCGACCGTAGCACTCCTACCCCTCGGAATGAGAAAAACTGCGATATCGCGGACATTTCAAGCTCGGAGGCGTCGCTTACGAGTTAGGCACTCTGGAGACCTTAACTTCGCACCGTGAAATACCGCAAAAGGCGCCTCACGGCTCCAGTCGTGATCGAATTCGCGGTCTCGTTTGGCGAAGTGCCGTGCACTCCTCTGAAATTTGAACGATTCCAGTAGCACGGCACCCCACGTTCCATTACCATGCACCACGTCACCCCCATTCACAGGCAGCAGTGAACACGTTGGTGACATGCCGCGCGCCTTCACGGGTCGTCCTCGCCGCAGGTCTTTCCTTGCCTGAGGAACGGCTTGCAGGCTGCGGCGGTGTGCTATCCGTCACGTCGGAACTGACTAAGGCGGTTTCAAGGTACGCATGGAGTACGCTGAAGCCATCGGTACGACCTCTTCGCGGTGCTTGACGTCGACGCTCCGGGGACGTTGCCATCTTGAATGTGTGACGTAATGTATTTTTGTGTGAAAGGGGGAGGGGGGTGCTGTTGTAGTTTACGTCAAGTTTTGGCGCTTGTCTGGCCACGAGCATTACAATTAATATGATGTTCCTGAAAAAGAAGTGCTGGCTCGTGTTATGTGTTGTCGCTGCGAGGAGACGCTGCGAGGAGCGTCGTATGCGACGTCCGCGCGCGAGTGAGAGTGCGTCCACATGCGTTTTTCTAAGCTTTGCAAAAGCAAGTTAATGATTTGGGATTTCTTTTATGCAGGCAAGGAATTTTTGTGGCGATTAGAGTAAAAGCAATGCAGTGAAGACGCCTGTATAGTGTCTTTTTCCAAAGAAGTTTCAAGGACCAGCGTGACTCTGTCGTAGAATAATCAACTGTCACACAGAGAGCCGAAGTTCTAATCCCATTCGACCATGATTAATTTTATTTATTTCACTTTTTTTATTTCCCGCGATAGTGGTTACGAACACCGGCGGTGGCGGACAACTACCCCACTGCCGCTGTGATTGAATAAAAGGTTTCGCTGTAAAAATGTTATGAGCAGCTGAATTCATGCAGTAATGTAATCATTACTCGGCCAATGTGATACAAAGCTGCGGTGTCAGCACTGTGGTATTCACGATTTTTCCTTGCTTTATTGCTCGAGTAATCACTAATACAAAATCATAGATACAGCTTCATGCCTGGCTGAATCCGCAGTGCGCTTCACAAAGCACGATATGCCGCTCCACAATTGCATCCTCTTGGCACAGCGTCGTCTCTACAAGTTTCCACCGAGGCTATCACTTACCTTGCGCACTTGCTGTAAGTTTACACAGGGACTTTTTAAAAGCACATATATTGCGAGCAACTATTAGCATCCCCAGGGCCCCTGAAGCATATTTTCATGTTTATAGATTTGAATATTTATATAGGAGAATACGTCAAAACGCCAAATACCCTCGTAGGCTGAAATACACTTTCAAGCAGACACACAACACAGAAATCGTAACGTCAAAGAGTCATGGTTTATGACGCGTCATAAGCGCACATATTCCTCGATAGCGTTTTAATACCTCTGGATCATAGCATGAATATCCGGGCACGCTTTGGCACTATTGCGCTATTGTGAGTTTGAAGGGCGCAGAAATGAAACTGTTAAATATTAAAGTATTTTTTGGGTGTACCTGTTCCCAGAAAAGCATGTGACATTAACAATACAACAATAGCTCCGAGCACAGTCGTCGGTCATCGACAATGCGGTATGCAGTCCACACGCGTTGGTATTTCTGTATCCGGCGTCTTGCATTGTAGTGTTCTGGCTTGTGCTTGTCTGATTCCACAAATCACTGAACTATTCGCGTCACACCCACCAATTGAATAAAACATTATAAAACAATTGAGAAGGTTCCAATACGTTCTGGCGTGGCCTTCGCCGAGAGATGGCACTTGTAAGAGTCTTAACCAGCGATACAGGGTAACAGTGAACAGATAAACATTTACGCATGTCAATTTTCGTGAAAATGATCGACGTGATGTTTGGGACCGAACATCACAGGATAAAAATAGCCAGCAAGGAAGGAAAATAAAAAAAAACAGTTACGCTGGAAATGGCCGCGTCTGCGTTGTCTAGGGTAGGTTTGCACTAGAACAGTTTTGAGTGCGCCGAAGAACCCTCTCCGCACCTGTTAGGGGTGATGCACGGTGTTTGTTAAATACTACGGTGGCGCTACGGTCAAGGTATACAGGGTTGCGTTGTGCCGGTTGTGCGTGTTTGTGTTGTTGTGAAGCAGTAGTCGAAGCGGACCATGCGCTGGCAGTATTGTGACTCGTGGATGGGTAAATGTCACTGGAGGAGGTACCCTTGACTTTTAAAGTACGCAGGCTCTCTAACACCAAACTTTCCATAGTACCAAACGCTCGACCTCAGAAGCTTTCAAGCATGCAGGTCTCGAACTGTCTACCTTCTGACTATGTAGTGTATTGAACCCTTGACAGCTGCGTATACAAACACTGTAACACGGAACATTTTAAGTGTGTAGCGTAGGGTATCAACATGGTGAACCGAAGTACAAGCGACCTTTATGAACCCAAAAACTTCACAATACAGAGGCTACGAAACCCTAGCTGACGTGTGCTTCATACATTTAAAGTTGCGTGACAATCAGCAACATTTTCGTGCAAATTCACTATGGCTCAACATCAATCACATTAGATTCTATCATATCGCGCATCACTGTTGCAACGAAACCATTGTTTTCTGTGAATGACCATTGTACAGCTCTAGATAAAGGTTTGTAATGTAAGTGGTGTCTTGACTTTGGAATGTTCTTGACGCGCATTAACTGCTATTTCACTGGAGGTATTTCTTTTGTTTACTGGTGTTGTTTACGTATCCCATTCATTGTAGTTCACCTGAGATACTATGGCGTACGTATACTGAGCCACAGTAGCCTAGCCAGAAATTTGTTTCGGGTAGGCGGGGGTGTTGAACTAGTCTTTACGTAGGTTCGTGCATGCTTTTGTATGTGTGTGCAAATACGCACATGCAAAAGTAAAAATTTGGGGGGAGCGGGGCGTTTAAACCACCCAACCCCCACACTGGGTTACGCCAGTGCGGAGCCATATTTTTGCATTTTGTCTTTGGATTTGGCGACTACTAGGAAGCACAAAAATAATTGCTGGTTGCATGCATTTCATATAATATCTAGCCTACGTACGCTTGACATGCCGATTGAGGGACACCTGAGTGTAGGTAAGTTTGTAAATAATTGCAAACAGACGCTATACGCAGGCTATATCATATGCAATGCATGATACGTCAATACTGTCCAAACTGAAAGCTCCATTACTACGGCGCCGCATTCACGAAAAAAAAATATTTCCAGGGCTGCAGTGCTTAAACCACAACGCTAACACAGCATTCAATCTATGAAATAAACGCGATCATCAACGCAACAAAAGCTGCTCGTAGCACCACAGCATGTAGCGCTCACAAGCCGCGGCCACTCGGTGATGCCGTAGGAGCACCGATAAGGTACAGGGTGTTCAAAATAAATGTGAATGGTTTTGATAAAATTCAACGCGGGGAGGTACGTGAAAACCACCTTTGCAGATACGTTTTTTATCCAGGGGGACAAAAAGTGGGACTATAATTATCTCTGTCAGATGTGCAATTAACTAAGGTTGAATAATTAACGTTTTAATGAGTGCAGCAAGCGGCCATGTTTGTATTTAAGAGTTGGAGGCAGTCGCGTTTCTATATAGTTCCATTTGGAAGAATTTTTCTAGCATGTCTGTGCCCCTAGAATGCCGCTGCAAGGTTTAATTGCGGTTTGCATGATTACGCATACAAGACAGTGACCACTTGCGCAAAGCTCCTCCCCGACATGCCGCGGCAGTTGCGTCCAGCGTTTAATCTGACAACGAGTCGTAGGCATGGGTAACGGTTACCATTTTGCTACTGGCTGGCGATAGCAAGCAATGACTTATCGTCACATTAGGGAGCGTCATCGGCGATACTTACCGCCTTGCTTGCGTAATCATGCAACTGCAATTAAACTTTGCAGTGGGATATCACGGGGCACAGACATACTAGAAAAATTGTTCCAAGTGGAACTGCGTAAAAACCCGACAGCCTCCAACTTTTCAGTACAAACATGCCTGCTTGCTGCACTCATTAAAAAGTTATTTATTCAACCTAGGTAATTGGGCGGCTGACAGCGATAATTGTTGTCTCATTTTATGTCACCCTGGATACATAACTTATCTGCAGAGGTGGTTTTCACGTTCGTTTTCACAGAAAATGAGAAGGCAGTAGGTTAACCAGAAAAGCTTCAGGTTGGCTACCGTACACTGGGTAATTCGGGAAGATTAATGCAAAGACGAGAAAACAAGAGGAGCGAAGGGAAGGACAGAATGGCGAATAACGCCATAGTATCGGCATGCCTACGTTACAAAAATTATGAAGACATGTGGCGCCGTGGGTACCTTGCAAGTCTACTCGTATTAGTTCCCTAAAGAATACCTACAACGATCTCTAGAAAGGCCGCTCTTCTAGCTTTCTGTGTGACTGTGGGGCTCTTCGATTTTCGGACTTCCGGCAGTTCTCTGGCAGCCAGAGATAGCCATAGGGTCAGCCAGCTAGTTCCGGTCGGGACAGGAAGCAGCGTCTGAGTCACGTGTGTGGGAAGCCCGAGACAACCCGAAGCTGCCCCAAGATTACAAAATCGAACACTGGGACAGCCAGCGTAAACGTAAACAAACGCTACCGCCGCCGTGGCAGCAAACGAAACTTTGCGCTGCGTGCGCTTTGGTTTTTCTGCATTGCCCGCTTGAAAATATGTGGCTAGGTTTGCTGAAGAGCTGAAGTGATATTCTCGAGCATACGGATTTGGGATACGATCACGTGCGTTCGCAAAATCGTGCGCAACTCGCCCCGTCCGCGAACAAAACAGCCAGCTGGCGCACAGTGCCACGAAAGCGATGCACGGTGAGCTACCGCGCCGCTAACGGCTTAACCAGCTCACGTCTGCTTCGCTGACTGACACTCCTAAGTTTCAATCCAAATATATACCCTATAAAGTGGACGGGGAGACGACCGCCGCCGTAGCTCAGTGGTAGAGCATCGGACGCGTTATTCGAAGGTCGCAGGTTCGGTCCCTGCCGGTGGCAGGTTATCTTTTCGTCCACTTTACTTTCTTCACATTTATATTCTGATTACTACAAATAACACCCCCTATACTTTCCTTGGCATTGCTGTCTGTTAGTTGTCATTAATATTGTGTCTAACAAAGAAGAACGAGCCCTTAAAAAGTAATCTTCTTTCCTTCACTACGTGTAACAGTCGCTGCACAACACGACGCGCAAATCTCGCGAAAGTGATCGTGTCCCCAAAAGAGCTCGAGGATCTATCGCGTACTACGTCGCACACACGCGTTGACCAGCTTGCGTTTTTTAATAACTTGAGACATGCGGCGGTATGGGTACCACGAGTGCGCGTTATATCTAAAATAAACTTCCGTGTGACGCGTCTTCGACTCGTTTTGGCAGATGTTGCCTGAGCCCCTTTTCCAGTCCTAAGTGGCACTCCAAAAATCTCATGTACTAGGATCAGCTTTTATTTGAGCTGCTAGGTGATAACCGCATACATACTGCATGGAATTATTACTGAAATGTGGAAAAAGACAAAGCCGACGATGAAATAAGCAACAAAATCATGTATACATTTCTGAATTCATCTTCGTTTTTTCACATCGACGCGTACGTAGCATAACATAATACCATACCTCATATACTGGCCCGTACATCCAAGTACGCTCGCACGCCGTTCGCGACCAACGAGGATCACACAAAAAAACAATGTCGCGATCGCTTTTATTCGATCAGTGCATTTTATCAATATGGAAGACCTAGTTGAAATAGTTAAGTTCTGACGGAGTTCACGCACGCAAACATACGACGGAGCGAAATAGCTAGTTCGATCACAATCGCCTCAGCTAAATGCACATAAAGCACACACGACACCCACAGTCGAATACTACTACGAAAAAACAAACTCGAAAGGGGTCTCCATGCGTTCGTACGAACGTGTAAATAACTTTTGGGGCATGTGCACGACGCATTTAGAATGGTTAGAACGCGACGGTTCGCCGCGTTGTTCACGGAAGGAAACTTCACGGGACACATAAGAAAAGCAATAAACATTAGCTCCAAATGTTCGCCGCCACTCGTAATCGCGCCATCTCGCACGGCGGAACGGCGCCGAGCTACCGCCGTGCGAGATGCCGTTAGCGGCGCGGTAGCTCACCTTGTCCGCCGAGTCCTCACAAAGGTGGTGGCGAGCGCGTATCGTCTCTTTTCGGCGTCTGCTAGCCCGAAACCTTCCAGAGAGCTTCCACGACTAAATTGTCCTGGAAGCTACTGGCGACCCTCGGGCTCCCCGCGGGTCGCCAGAACCGTCCAACCCGAGAAAAATGAAAGCCAACCGGAAGTGCGCCGCGGGAGGGTCGGAACAACCCGAGAAAAACGAGCGCGCTCTGGCTGGCTCTGGCGTACTCCGCACTTGCTTATCACGTGTCCCATGAACAAGAGGTCCTCGTACGCAAAGCGACACTTTTCTGGCTTCAGGGTGAGTCCGGAGCTCTTCATTGCTTGAAGCACAGCTTCAAGCCGCCGTAGGTGTTCGTCGAAGTTTGAGGCAAACACAAGGACGTCGTCCAAATACACGAGGCAAGTTGCCACTTCAAGCCAGCCAGTACTGTATCCATGACACGTTGGAAAGTCGAGGGTGCCGAGCAGACCAAAGGGCATGACCTTGAACTCGAACAGGCCGTCTGGTGTTATGAAGGCAGTGTCAAGACGTTTATTAACGGGCACTCAGCGACGGCGCACGGCAGCGACAGTCAAAGCGGGGCCGACACTCTGCACGAGGAGCGTGCTCTTAGAGAAGAGAACGACCCACTGGAAGGCGCTCGAGAGGACGACCCATTACCGAGTAGGAACGCTTCGCTACAATTACCCCGGCTACGAAAAGGGAGCCGCCTGGCGAGCTAGCAACTTGTCACTATGAACGGGTCATGGTAGGGCTTCAGGCGGGCAACGTTGACAATGTCGCGCCCTCGACGGCGCATGTCCGAAGATGGGTCGATGGGTTCGATGAGGTAGTTCACCGGGGATGTGCGTTCGACGACACGGTAGGGGCCTTCGTATTTGGGCAGTAGTTTGGAAGAGAGGCCAGGTGCAGTGGTAGGTACCGAGAGCTATACGAGCGCTCCAGGAAGGAACGTGGACGCAGAACTGGTGGTGTCACCGCGAATGCTTTTCTGCCGCTCTTGGCTATGCGTAGTAAAGGTCTTGGAGAGCTCGCGACACTCCTCAGCAAGTCTGGCTGTGGCAGAAATAGGCGCACATTCAGATCGGTCCGGCTTGTAGGGAAGGATTGTGTCAATGGTGTGCGACGGGTGCCTGCCATACAATGAAAAAAAATGGTGAGAAACCAGTAGTGCTCTGAGGAGCGGTATTGTAGGCGTACGTGACGAAGGGCAGAATGACATCCCAATTCGTGTGGTCGGCGGCGACGTACATCGAGAGCATGTCGCCTAGCGTGCGGTTGAAGCGTTCGGTGAGGCCATTCGTCTGCGGGTGGTAAGCAGTAGTTTTGCGGTGAACAACGTTGCACTCTTTTAGAATGGCTTCGACGACTTCCGACAAGAAGACACGGCCTCGATCACTGAGCAGCTCCTGGGGTGGACCGTGACGCAGCATGAATCGGTGGAGAAGGAAGGAGGCCACATCGCTCGCTCTAGCCGCAGGGAGGGCAGCAGTTTCAGCGTATCGCGTGAGGCGGTCTACAGCGACGATGGTCCAGCGGTTACCAGCGGACGTCAGGGGAAGTGGCCCATATAAATCGATGCCAACGCGCCCAAACGGCCGGTCAGGGCAAGGTAGAGGTTGCAGACCTGCTGGTGACAGGTGCGTTGAAGTTTTGCGGCGCTGACAGTCGATGCAGGAGCGAACGAACTTCTCCACGTAGCGGTACATCCCTCGCCAAAAGTAACGTTGGTGAATGCGGTGGTTGGTTTTCGATACCCCAGGGTGTGCACACTGCGAATCAGAGTGGAACGACTCGCATATGTCATAACGCAGACTGCCGGGTATTACTAGTAGCCACTGGCGGCCGTCGCCGTTGTAATTGCGTCGGTGGAGCAGGTCGTCGCGAACGGCAAAATGGTGGGCTTGACGACGGAACAAGCGAGTGGATGGTGTGGCCGATGGATCAGTCAGCAAGTCTATCAGTGAGGCAATCCATTGATCCTTGCGCTGCTCGGTAGCGATGGTGTGAATATCGATGGAAGAAACGACAAAGTGAGACGCTGAGTTGTGGGCATTGTCGTCAGGCAAGGGAGAGCGCGACAGGGCGTCGGCGTCAGCATGCTGACGTCCGTTGCGGTACAGTACGCGGACGTCGTAGTCTTGCAGGCGAAGTGCCCAACGGGCAAGACGGCCTGAGGAATCCTTCAATGACGACAACCAGCACAGTGCATGATGGTCGGTGACGACATCAAATGGGCGACCATACAAATAAGGTCGGAACTTTGTAAGGGCCCAAATGATTGCCAGGCATTCTTTCTCCGTGACGGTGTAGTTGGTCTCGGCTTTAGTAAGCGCACGACTTGCATATGCGACAACATATTCCGGGAACCCAGGTTTGCGCTGCGCAAGGACAGCACCGAGGCCAACACCGCTGGCGTGCGTGTGTACCTCCGTAGGGGCCGTAGGGTCGTAGTGGCGTAGAATGGGAGGAGACGTCAACAAACGACGGAGCTTTGCGAAAGCGTCGTCGCATTCTGACGACCACGAATTGAGGGGCCCGTTACTTCCAAGGAGCTTCGTCAGCGGTGATATGATAGTCGCGAAGTTTCGGATGAAGCGCCGAAAGTAGGAGCATAGTCCTATGAAACTGCGCAGTTTTTTGACGGACGTAGGTTTGGGGAACTCTGTCACGGCCCGAAGCTTGGCTGGATCTGGGAGGATGCCGTCCTTGGACACCACGTATCCTAGTATCGTCAGCTGCCGTGCTGCAAATCGGCACTTCTTGAGATTCAGTTGTAGCCCGGCGTCGCTCAAGCGCGTCAAAACCTGCCGCAGGCGTTGAAGGTGTGTTGAGAAGTCCGGGGCGAAACGACGACGTCGTCGAGGTAGCATAGGCGCGTGTGCCATTTCAAGTTGCGCAGAACGGTATCCATCATGCGCTCAAAGGTCGCGGGCGCATTGCACAGCCCAAACGGCATGACGTTGAATTCGTACAAGCCGTCGGGTGTGACAAACGCTGTCTTCGGTCGAGCGTCATCAGCCATGGGGACTTGCCAGTACCCTGAGTGTAAATCGAGCGATGAAAAGAATTCTGCTGCTTGCAGGCTGTCAATGGCGTCGTCTATTCGGGGGAGGGGATAAACGTCCTTACGGGTGATCTTATTGAGTCGTCGGTAGTCCACGCAGAACCGCACAGAGCCGTCCTTCTTCGCAACGAGAACGACAGGAGACGCCCATGGGCTGTTTGAGGGTCGAATAACATCGCGGCGAAGCATGTCTTCGACTTGCTCGTTAATTACACGACGCTCTGCAGGAGATACGCGATAGGGACGTTGCCGTAGTGGTGGTTGGGCGCCAGTGTCGATGCGATGCGTGACAGCAGACGTGCGGCCGAGAGAAGTTTGCGCTACATCGAACGAAGAACGAAATTCTTCCAACAGGCGTAGAAGCTGGGAACGCTCGACCGACGTAAGGTGTTCAGCAATAGAGGAACCAAATAAATCAGCGGGTGACGAATCAGATGTGGAAACAGCACTGAGCGAATGGGAGTTGGCGCAGTGCATGTCACCCGGTGCGTCCATAACTTGTGCGTCTTCGAGGGCTTCAGCTCTGCCGAGACATTCCCCTCGCACCAACCTAACAATGTACTGGGATGGGTTCGTAACAAAAATGTCGGTGCCGCCCTGAATGACTTTCACGGTCGCAAATGGCACCAACAAGCCTTTTCTAGTGAAGACGCGGTAAGATGGAGAGAGGAGTGCAACAGCGTCGGCGAGACCGGTGCAGCAGACTGACGCAGCCGTTGACGAGTTTGCAGGAAGTATGGTGTCGTCTTTGACGAGTACCTTGGTCGCAGCCGGTGTCAAATCTGAGAATGGTGAGAGCTCTATTTCGGCTGGTGCACAACGAATTACGGCGGCGTGACGGGCGAGAAAATCTCATCCCAGGATGACGTCGTGAGAGCATGAGGAAATTATGATGAATTCGACGGCGTACAGAGCGTCCTGAATCATGACACGGGCTGTGCACACCGCTGTCGGGTGAATACTGTGAGCTCTGGCTGTACGGAGGGAGAGCCGGGAAAGTGGCGGCGTCACTTTTCGTAGTAGTCGGCTAAATGTAGCGTCCATAACGGAAACGGCAGCTTCAGTGTCTACAAGGGCCGATGTGCGCACACCATCTACAAACACGTCTACTAAGTTTGATGCGCTTTGCTGAGGGCTTTGGCTGTTCGATAGCGTCGCAGCCCTTGCCTCTTGGACTGCGACGACTAGTTTTGCTGGTGTCGAGCGGCCGGACGAGGCCGCATCGGTGACAGTGAGCGGCGTCGTGGGGACGGTGAACGACGGGTAGATGGACCTGGGCGTGACGTCGGTGACATAGGCGGCAGCGGGTCATAATACGGGCGGCTGGACTGGTTGGTGACGGCTGATCCGACACGAGGCGGCTGCACGCGGTTGCAATAGCGGGCTACGTGACCGGCGCAACCGCACGCAAAGCAGATCGGGCGGTTGTCGGAAGTGCGCCATCGGTTTGCCGGGCTAGGCCCCATCCACGTGGCAGGACGCGAGGGACGGGGCGGCTGCTGATATGACGACTGCATGGTTGGCTGCAGTCGGGGCGTATGGACGATGTCGGCGTACGCAGCCGGCACACTCGCTTCGAAGCCCTGAGGCCTGGTGACGGCTCCAGCGTATGTTAGCGGGGGCACCACAGGGGAGCGCTGGGGCCGGCCTGGCTGCAACTTGTGCGTAACTGAGCGGCGCAGATGCCGGAGGGGGCTGGTGCTATTCCGGCACAACCTCCGCGATTTCCTGCTCGATAGCCCGGCGTAGGGGAGGCAGCAGTGTGGTCGACGACTGTACAACATCCTGCGGGTGAGAGAAGGCCAGTAAGGAGAACTGGCGGGCAATTTCCTCCCGCACGAATCACTTGATTTCGGCGAGTAAGACGGAGTGGTCCGACACGGCCGACAAGCCAGCGAGATCGGCGTCGCGTGATGGAGGTCGACGCGTCATCAGCCGCTGCCGGTCTAGCTCCTCGTAGCTTTGGCACAGCGTGATGACCTCTGCCACAGTGCGAGGGTTTTTGGCGAGTAGCATGGTGAAGGCATCGTCGTCGATGCCTTTCATGACGTTCCGGATCTTGTCGGCTTCAGACATGGTTGCGTTGGCTTTCATGCACAAGTCGAGCACGTCTTCAATGTAGCTTGTGAACGACTCGCCGGACTGCTGGGCTCGTTCACGTAACCGCTGTTTGGCTTGCAGCTTGCGAACGGCAGGGCGGCCAAACACGTCGATGATGGCGGTCTTGAAAGCGGACCACGTAGCGAAATCGGATGCGTGGTTGTTGTACCATAGACTTGCCACACCCGCGAGGTAGAAAACGAGGTTGCTCAGTTTGCCTGCCTCGTCCCATTTATTGGGGACGCTCACACGCTCGTAGATCGCGAGCCAGTCCTCGACGTCGGTGCCATCCGCGCCGGTGAAGATAGGAGGGTCGCGGATGCGGGGGACACCCGGACATGGCGTCGGTGCAAGATGAGGCGTTTGCTGGGCGGCGTCTTGAGTCATGATAGCAGGCACGGTACGGGATCGAAGCTCCAAGGGCATCGAATGCGGACCGTAGTTGTTTAAAGGGCACAGCACTCTCTACCAAATTGTCAAGACGTTTATTAACGGGGACTCTCTGCACGAGGAGCGTGCTCTCAGAGAAGAGAACGACCCACTGGAAGGCGCTCGAGAGGACGACCCATTACCGAGTAGGAACGCTTCGCTACAGCAGTCTTTTCTCGGTCTCTCTCGTCGACTTTGATTTGCCAGTAGCCGGTCTTGAGGTCCATCGACGAAAAGTACTTGGCGTTGTGCAGCCGATCTAGGGCGTCATCTATTCGTGGAGGAGGGTACACGTCCTTCTTCGTGACCTAGTTCAGGCGACGATAGTCGATGCAAAAACGTAGGGTTCCATCCTTCTTCCTTACTAACACCACAGGTGACGCCCATGGACTCTTGGACGGCTGGATGATGTCGTCGCGTAGCATTTCGTCGACCTGTTTCTTGGCGGCCTCGCGTTCTCGCGTCGAAACTCGGTACGGGCTCTGGCGGATTGGTCGGGCACTTTCTTCTGTTACGATGCGATGTTTCGCGACTGGGGTCTGTGGAATTCTTGACGACGACGAGAAGCAGTCCTTGAATTGTAGGATCAGGGCTTGTAGCTGGTCTTGCTTGTGCTTCGGGAGGCTCGGGAGGACGTCGAAATCGGGTTGGGTTCGTCGATCCGTTGAAGCAGGTTCGATGGCATCGAAGATGGCGAAAGCATTGCTGGCGTCCACTAATTGGTGGATGTAGGCGACCGTCGTACCTATGTTGAGGTGCCTATATTCGTGGCTGAAGTTTGTCAGCACTACATTTGCTTTGCCATCACGCAGCTCGGCTATGCCTCTTGCGACGCAGATCTGATGGTTAAGAAGTAGGTGCTGATCTCCCTCGATGACACCTTCAAGGTCTGCGGGTTCTTCGGTGCCGACGGAAATGATGATGCTGGAGAGAGGCGAAATTGTGACGTGCCCTTCTATCACATTCAATACGGGGTTTCCTGGCGTCCTGTGTGGTGGCGGCGCTTTTTCTGAGGTTAGTGTGATTGACTCAGACCTCAGATCAATGACGGCGCCGTGGTGGCTTAGGAAGTCCATCCCAAGTTTCACATCCCTGGAGCAACGCTGTAAAATTACAAAGCTCGCAAGATAAGTCCGGTTATTGATGGTGACTCTTGCGGTGCAGACTCTAGCCGGAGTCCCCAGCGGTCCGGATTTCGGGGCCTTGCCAAGCGGTCCTAACTTTCTTCAACCTTGCGGGGAATGGTCCACTGACGACGGAATAGTCGGCTCCAGTGTCGACGAGAGCGGTGACGATGTCGCCGTCGAATAGTACGTCGGGGTCGCTAATCCGTCGTCTTGCGTTGCGGTTAAGTCGCGGCGTCGGGTCACGGCTAGCTCGGCTTGTCCCGCTGCTTCTACGTCGGGTCGACAGGCCTTCTTCAGGGACCGAGGCTTCGTCGTCAGGGCTTCGTCTGCTTCGCGTCGTGTTCTGCAGCTCTCGTCGCGTTGTGGTCGTTGGCGGCCGCGGAGGATCTTCGGCATTTCGTCGTACAGCAACCGCACCTCCATCGACTGCTGCCCATAGATTTCCGGTTACGGGCTAGGTGACCGGCCCCGGTTTGGGCCAGTGTGCTGCCGACGGTGCGGTGACATGTAGCGGCCTGGTGACGGCGAGCGGGAAGGTCGTCGTTCTTGCCACTGTGTTCCGGTGAGGTAGTCTTCGATGTCGTGAGGCCGTTCGCCTGGCTACGGGCGCGGCGCGTTGACGGTGAATCCGCGCAGCCCCATCTGTCGGTACTGGCAGCGGCGGTACGTGTGACCGGCCTCCCCACAGTGGTAGCAGAGCGGCCGGTTGTCAGGGGCGCGCCAAACGTCGGTCTTCCTTGGCGCGTAGCGCGGGGCATAGCGCTGGGCGACTGGAGGACGGTAGGGTGTCGGTGGTGGTGGTGGCGGCGGCGGCGTCTGGCGTCCGAACTGCTGCGGCGGTGCGGCGTCTTGACATGGGCGAGAAGGGGTGGCGTTGCGTCAGGCTGCAGCAGCGTAGCTCATGGCTTGCGGCTGATGCAGTGGTGGTTCAATGTTGCCCAGCGACTGCTGGATTTCTGATCGAACTACATCTGCGATCGAGTCCACTTGAGGCTGCGCCGAAGGTAAGAGCTTGCGAAGCTCCTCTCGCACGATCGCTCTGATCATTTAACGCAGGTCGTCGGAGCCGAGGGCATGAACAGCTGGGCTGTCTTGAATGAATCGGCAATTATATTGGCGGTTGCGCATCTCCAGCGTCTTCTCAATCGTGGTCGCCTCTGAGACGAATTCTGGGACCGTCGAGGGTGGGTTCCTCATCAGCCCAGCGAATAGCTCTGGCTTTACCCCTCGCATGAGGAAGCGGACTTTCTTGTCCTCGCGCATGGCAGCGTCAGCTTGGCGAAACAGTCGGGTCATTTCCTCTGCGTAGATGGAGACGCTTTCGTTTGGTAGTTGGACCCGTGTCTCCAGCAAGGCTGTGACCCTTTCCTTTCGCACGACGCTCTCGAACGTTTCCAGGAAAGCGCTGCGAGAGACGTCCTAGGTTCGAAGGGCGGACTTCCGATTCTCGAACCAGGTCCTTGCTGCGTATGCCAGGTAAAAGTAGACGTGGCGCAGCTTGTCCTCGGAGTCCCAGTTGTTGAAGGTCACGTGATCGTGACGTCGGCGAAGGTAGCAGTGAACACGTCTGAGATGAAACTCTTTATTTGGCCGAACTTGTGGCCGAGAAACTGAAAGTCAAACTACAGCAATGCACTGATAGCGGCGGACAGAGCGTCGAGCGTCGCTCAGCTGACAAGCGGTCAAGCGCGTCGGCTTTTATACAGACGCTATCGAACTTTCCAGCAATATCGCTGGTGGCGGCGTTATCTCTAGACAAAGCTGGAAAATTCGCTTGCGGGGCGCAATGTTAACAAAACGATCTACTAAAATCGCGAAGCTTCTCGAACACTGCTTCGCGGACAGCGTCGAGCGTTGATAACCGTCCCTGCCGGTCAAACCCGAATACATCAAAACAAGACAAGAAGTGGGCGTGGCAATATATTCAACGCAAGAAAATCTTTTCTTATTGTCTGGCTACACTTTGAAAGAGCGTTTTGAACCTCTGAAACTGATTTCGGATGTAAAGTGGCATGCACAGCGGCGTCACTGCAGCATATGCGATGTAAACTAAGTACCACTTAAATCGATCAACGTGCAGCGATGAAGAGGAACACTAGTGTTCCTCTTCATCGTGCTCTTCACCACCCTTTGAGTCTTGAACACCGGTCGTGCTCAGTACTCACGCCGTGCTCTGGCCGTCAGTCCTAACACTGTTTCACAATGAACGACTCCTCTTCCGGCAACTTTCGCGATCAGCTCGGGCAGCTCACCGCTGCTCCGATTGCCTGATTCGCCGCGTTACCCAGCGGAAAAGCAGTAATCACCGCCGGGCTTGAGGGGATGCGCTATTCCTGCAAATACGGCCTGCGCTTTATTTCAGAGACCAATGGGCAGTGTTCATGTGCAGCTTCGGCGAGCATCCCCGGTAGGGCGCCCTCGCTCCGGCTGTCCCATGAGGCGTCTTTCCATGAAGTTAAACGCAATATTGCAACCATGGCCTAGGGCCCCTATATATTGCGTATAAATTTAGCAGATAAGTTTATACTGCGCCAAGAATACAACATGTAAGAACATAGAAACACGCACATGCGATGCGCGTCGGGTGTGTGTGCGTGCTTTTATGTTTTTACATGTTGTCTTCGCCCAGTTTAAACTTGTCTGCTGAACCTATGAAGCAACTAATCCAAGAACGCTGCGCTTCATGTGTGCGTGTTTTTATGTTCTTTCATGTTGTCTTCTTCCTGCACTTTAAACTTGTCTGCTGAATCTATGAACTAGCCCAACAGTATGCCATATTGAAGTATCGTCCGGAGCCTAGCGAGTATCGTCCGCAGCCTTGTAAAGCATATCATAGCCACGTGTAGTATAGTACAGCAAGCGAATGTAAAAGGGAACTTAGGGGGAGGTGGACAAGTGAGGGACATCAGTGCCGCAAATTCTCTGTGCTAACATTTTTATTTAAATACCCTATTCACATTTAGATTTTTATCATCTTGAGAATATTACACAAGTAGAGAATGTAAAATATCTTGGTTGCGATATATGACCGATATCTGTATTGGAAGCCTCACGTTGAAAACATCGCAGCAAAGGCTGTTCGGGTGGTTGTATTTGTAAGGAAGATTAGCAGCACTCAATTTGGTGCGGGGAGATAAACGCTTTTGCCGATATACATGTACGTTCGTGCAATGCCTGAATTTGGGTGCATAGTACACGGTGGTGCTCGTGCTTTCAAGCTTCATCCTGTTGTACTCCTCGAGAGGCAACCGTTGAGAATATGTTCAAGTCTTCCTAAATTTGTCGCAATCAAGACATTGTATCTGGAAGCTAGGCTTCCCTTACGTCATACCCGCATTAAATCGTTAGCGGTACAGTAGTTCCAAAGGCTGTGTCATTCCTCCGTAAGGCGTCCAGAAACTCTCCTATTTCCTGTCCAGACTTCTTTTGTAGTACACTGACCGAGACTTCATACGCCTCAAATTCTGTTTATGCAGAGCCTTGCTGACAAATGACACACTTAAATTGGTGACACGACTTCAATAAGCAATAGCTACAACTCTGTCAAAATATAGCTAGAGGATAATATTTCAAAAAATGCAAAGCTAGCTCTATTTCAATTGATTACCAGCTACCTAAGCCAATAAGGACAGTCATAGATACTGATGCTTCGCAATGTGAGTAAAATATGGTATTGGTAATCTTGATTGGTCGCTTTTCTTTCGCCGTCCATATTGTCTGCTTATCATTGTCGCAGAATCTTTAGCGATCGTCCTTGCCCTCTGGTAACAAAATCAATAAGTTCCGCAGTGATTTTGACCATTCGCTATTGTTATGTTACTCTGTTACTGCAAGTGAGGACACGCATGTTTTGAGCGCATTCAGGTCATTAGTTTCCCGAATAGTAGATCAATATTATTACTTTAGAGTAATGGTAGTGATAATCACTTTGTGGCCACTGTGGTTGACCGCGATTGTTTCCACTACCAAATTCAGCAAGACGAATTTGTTCTTTTTGTACACCATTGTATTCACCCAGCTATTCTGGTGTCGTTAATATTTATGGTCTACCCATAGCACTCTTTGAGTAAACTGATGAGGGGCTAGAAATATCTCCCTTTTATATATGAAATCTTGAAACGCATGCGGGGAGAAGGAAGGGCCGTTTGACGTCATTCGAAGTTCGTGTGTGAAGACTCATCTTTAACGGGAACGCGTGGAAGCGTGTTCCCATTCTTCGCAGGTGCCTTATCGTCCAGCAAACATATTCGTGCTTGTTTTGTGGTTTTCTTTATTGAAACGAATGCTGCATGCTATGCCGCATGCCTGATTACGAAGAAAGATATGCCGTTTGCCTTCAATTGTTAAAGATCCCCTAAACCACCCAGAGATCGAAAGTTAGTTGTGCCGTTGCAGTTGTGCACGAGTCTACAGCGAACGCGTTCGCCGGCTCGACTGTCCCCCAATCCGAATGCCTTCTCAGCGTCCGAAGTGGAAGTGAAAATGCAAGGAACGCGTCCATCTGCTAGCAGCGGAGCACGCGAGCACGAGCGTCTGTTGGTGGTTAAAGAGTCTGGCGTTTCGTTTTTAGTCCACGGAGACGAAACTGTTCCGGGGTAGAGGTGTACGGCTTCGCAGTGAAACTCTGCTTAAGATCACAATCGCGGTTACGGGCACACATTCCAGACATCAGCAAGCAACAGTTATCCTGATCATTGGATATACGTGCTAAAAAATCTAAGCGAAGTTCCGACGTTCGCACTTTTCTTTACGCAGGTTACCTGAAAAATTAAAAAGAAAAATAGGAGAACGTTTGAGCTTCGCCTTCAAGGGTAAAACGGGATAATCAACCCCCGTTCGCATCCCCTTCTGAATCGCTAGCCTAGCTTCGGTTCTCGATGGGCACCTGAATCATGCCGTAAGGAAAGGAACGTCTGTGCACGTAACATTGGTCGTGGCAAACTATCCTGGAATGCCTACGGCAAGTGCAGCTGCGAAGTGCCCACTACGCCATAATTTTTTTCTTTCATGAATTGACGAAGTACCTGAAATGGGCAACAAGCGCCCCATCTGCGCAGATGTAGACTTCGTTGATACTGCTGCGGGTGATGATGAGCGATTATACCTGCGCGTTGTGTAATAGCTTCGCCTAAGCCACCCACTCGTTGTACAATTCAGATGGCGTGACGCCTGGTGCGACTCAACGCTTCTCTCATGCGGTCTCACTTGAGTTAAGGAGATTCCTCGCACTACATGACATTTTTTATACGGTATTTTAAAGCGATTGAGTCAAATAGCTTGTTTCGCAGAAATTCCGGTGCCGGCATCGGCGTCGTTGGTTCTGAGCGAAAAACTGACGTTGTCCTTGCGGGAAAATTTGAGATAGATGCAATACACGAATAATAAAAAAATATTTGGTTGGAGTTAGAATTGAGCCTACACCTGCGTGCAAAGCAGTCAAATATATGAAGATTATTTAATGCTTAAAAATACACGCAACTGTAGACCTCTAGTGTTGGCATCCACTTATTTGTCATGACGCACAAAAGCAGCCCCATGTACGGACCGCAGTGCGAGTTCCTCCGCGCCACCATGCTTCATAATGCAGCGCTATTTACCTTTCTTATATATTTAAAAGCACACTATCGCTTTCCCTTTGTCTGGTCGTGGGGATTAACAGTATTTTAGACTTGCCACGACGCTCCTTACGGATCAATAACTTATATCTACATTCGTATGAACGGGAGCATGATGATTAGTTAAGCTATAAAGCACAGCGAGTGCTTCTGCTGACCCCCTATCAGGGGCGAAAGTTTCGGAAATGTGTATAGGAATAAAACAAAAGCATACGTGAACCCAAAAAAAGCAGCTGTGAGACAAACTGCACGAACTTCTAAATTTTATCTTGCTCTTACAGATAATGCGACAGAAGAGCGCAAAGAATACAATTCTATGTATTCTTGGAAATGTGGCCGAGACAATGTGGTGTCTCGAAGTATAAACCGTGACGCACTTGACCCTGTGCCATGAAATGCGTAACACTTGAAGTCGCCAAGCATGCTCCAGGACAAACTCCAGCAAATAATGTATAGCTCAAAATAAAGATTAAAAAAAGCCGGCAGATCCCACGCATTGTGGGAATCGATGTAATGCGAAGCAGCCAGCAGAGCTGCATACATCGTCTTGTATGTCGTTTAGCAAAATGCGTGTCATGGTTTTCATGTTAACTCCTATTATTTATGTTCGTCACACAGTAACGTCGCGCAATACCAACTTCGGGGTAGATCAAGCTAGCGAAACGGCCGCCAGCGCACCATGAGCCTGGCACGTAATCATGCTGTACATGACATGTGTGTCATGATTTTCGTGTTAACTCGTGTTATTTATGTTCGTCACACAGTCACGTCGCGCAATACCAATTTCGGTGTATATCAAGCTAGCGAAACGGCCGCCAGCGCACCATGAGCGTGGCGTGTAAATCATGCTGTACATGACATGCGTGTCATGATTTTCATGTTATGACTTGTCATTTATGTTCGTCATGCAGTCATGTTACACCATACCAACTTTCGTGTACATTCGATTAACCAAGCGACCAGGAGAGCACAAAGTCGTAGGCGGCTAGATAGATAGATAGATAGATAGATAGATAGATAGATAGATAGATAGATAGATAGATAGATAGATAGATAGATAGATAGATAGATAGATAGATAGATAGATAGATAGATAGTTAGATAGATAGATAGATAGATAGATACGCTCAAAGTCGCAGAAGTTCGCTAAGAAATGCTTCGCATTTAAAGGAAACAACAAGGAAACAACAAAAGAGGTCCGTTTCATTATTCAGCCGCCCAACTTCAAAGTGTTCACGGCTGTACTGTTTTGAAAGATCCTATTTTGGAACACGAAAGCGGAACCTGCTGTTTGTAAATTGCCAAAAAATTTTTGCAGAAGGAGCATGGGCGCAAAAGTGCTTCGGTTTCATTGGAGGGTCAAATATGAAACGTGTAGGTGCGTTTTCGTTAAGGACTGCTTTGTCGTACACAGGAGCAATGCGCAAAATGTTTTTTTTTCGATGCGATCAATGAAAGATAGTGCCATGGTCGGTGGTTCTCAAATAAAATCAGAGAACAAAATTGCTTACCGTAATGAATAAAATATTTGATGAAACAGTGGCTACTACTTTTATCGTACTAACACGCGGGATATCTTCAAAAAATAACAGGAATACGAGATATGATTTTCAGATATCAGAAAAATAACTAATATAATCGAGTATTACAATTCTTTGTTTAGCAGGATTACATGATACGAATTAAAATGTTTTGTCATCTTAATGAATGGGTTTAGAGTGGCATAATGTGAACGCGATTACGCGCGTGAGAGGTGAATGCGACGTCTACTTTACACCGGAAGCCGTAATGAGATTACAACGACAGCGGATTTTGGCGGTGTTGTTCTCCGCCGCCGCCGGTGTCCGTAATTGCAACCGCCCATGACCAGAAAACGAGTATCTAGAATTAAGCTGGATTTGTACCCAGGGGCCCATTGTGTTGGGAGTAGAGCATTATACTACAAAGTTACGCTGCGGCTCAAAAATCCGTCGCAAAACGGCCCTATGGAACCCTCATGTCGGGCAAGGAATGACGTCAGCAGGTGTATTATGGCGTTATCGATGAGTAAAATAACAACCAGACGTCAATTAATGCGCAATTTGTAACGAGTGGGTCATTTAATGCTTCCGACTCATTAATAATCGGCCATAATTATTCATCTTCATAAGCCACAGCATGAACGAACTGTACATGATGCCTCCTTTCGGATACCTCGCTTCTCCGCAGAACAAATAACGGTGGTTGCCTATTTCGAAATATTATGGTGGGTACCTCGCAACTGTACTTGTAGTAGTTCCCTCAAGAATGCTTTCAATGGACTCTAGAAAGGCCGCTCCTCTAGCTTTCGCAATGACTGCGCTGGTGTACCGCGCAGGCCTGGCGTTTCTACAGCGGACCTGTTACGCTATCCATTATGCTGTTGCGCGTTTGCAATAACTATCATCATCACGAGTGGCCTCTACCTTTCTAGTGTGTGCAAACAATCTTGTCCATCTATTGCTCGCTCCCCGAACATGTCGCCTGGCTCGCGCTTTCCCGCTGCACCGATTTGTCCTGCAGGGGTTGGAATAACTCAGATGGGCGAGAGCATGAGTACAGAAGGAGAGAAAGACACAGACAAAGAGGGAGAGAGAGAGAGATAAAAAGAAATAGCTAGAAATAAAGGGAAAGATAAATATTGCGCGAGAAATATGACTTGACGAGGCGGATTTTACCCAGATCCGAAGGCAAGCATTATAGCTACTCGGTTATCCGGGCAGGCCAGCAGAGCAAAGCATAACCTTGTAAAATGCAATATAACAAGGTGCTGGGAAAGAGATGTGTGGGTGAGGAGGAGGGGCGAGAGTAAATCATAGCATAGAAAGAAATACAAAGGAAGAAATAGAGAGGGAAAGTGAAGTGAAGGGCAAGAAAATTCATGGTTGTTCCCACGGTCATAGGAAATGGTATTGGCCTCCGAGGAGTTACGGAGTCGCCCTGTATCGGACGCGCCTCGATTGCGTGCTAGGCAGGATACCGCCGGCGCGCTCCCCATAGGTTTTGCTGTCGGCGCTCTACAAAAACACCTCGCGGAATCCTCCAGGGCATTTCTGTAAGTACTTTCGAGATGAGCTGTGTTCATTACTGTCAAAATAATCATTTTCTACAAACTGAAAGCACAAGATAGTCTACAGTCGCTGTTTCTTTGCAGAAAACCGAGCACCCGCTTCACGCTATCACCGCGTTGGAGACCCCTGAACCGGCTTCTTGCGTGAAAGGTAGTCACTCGCTGAGTGCAAACTATGTGAAATATCTCGTTAGAGTAGACTGCCTGTATAACCAAACGGAGCATAACAGAAAGAAGCCTCAAGCCAGCGATCGAACGGGTTCGCGACGAGCTGATGGTGCCATATGTATGAGCGTCTGCATGTATGTTCGTACTGATTGTTTCGCTTTTGCTACGAGCGCGTTTTGGCAGCGCGCTGTGAATTTTAGGCCGCAAAATATGAGAATTTATGAGTACACAAACAACTACTTTTGCGCGGACGCTATCAGAGCAGTTCAAAAACAATTTTCTTACAACTGCGGCTTCGGTGCGCATGACAACTTTGTGACCTGCCGTCCCGACGATTCTGTGTTTTTTTTTTCTTTTTCGGTCTAAACTCGGGTACGTTTCAATGTCATTTGGCAAGTTGTCTTGCACTGCGTATTGATCGGTCTTCTCAGCGGGCAAATGCCGCTGCTTCTGTTTCTTTATTCAGCGCATTCGTTTCGTTTGGTGCTGACACAAAACGTGAGCAAATGCGACGCCTCTTTTCAATGCTCCTTAATTAATCGTTCCGTTTGTATTCCAGTGAACTCGCCGCTCTCTGTCATCAACAAATTCATAGACCAAAGCTTCACCGCTTCGAGATTGCTGGTGGAAGAAGAACCAGTCTACGAGACCGAGCATGTAGCAGCATGCGACGCCTAGAAAAAGAAAGAAAATACAGTAACGTTTGCCAGACTTGTTCTGCAAACGTCGGCTGGGAACTAGGACACACATGAACTTGAAATAGCGGTGAATAAAATAGAAGTTATTGCAGCAACCAGCAGCCGCAAAACAGGATAGTAATTATTTGGCGTGTACCCCAGCAATTTTGGCAGCAGTGTCGTGTCTAACGCCAACAGGGTGTCATCTTTTCCACGTAAGTAAATAAGGCTCCAAGAAAATACATGGGGTTGGCCGGTGGGCCGATCACGTAGGCAATGCAAAATTTATGTAGCTTATGAAGCAATGCATGCTTCATCAAATGGGAAGGTTGCCCGTCGGCGTCCCGCGTCGGCGGCGTCAACACTAGTGATGCAAAAAATAATCGTCACGTGATGGTGTCACCATATAACGTCATCATGACGTCACATAATGTGACATCACATGATGACGTATTCACACGTCATGGTCACTTTGCATTGCCTCCGTGATCGGTCACGGAGGCCGTGCAAAACCGCGTTAGGTGCAGAACGCTTTTGGAGGGGGGCGCGGGAGAATCAGTACATCGACTGACAAGAAGAAGATGGCTTTCGCCTTCTAGTCATCTTTAACGAATGCATAAGGGCGTTTTTTTTTAATTTAACGTATCTAAACAATGTCTTGCGCATCTGCAGCCGATTTTGTGGACGCTGAGCACGGCGCCGACGATCAAGAGGTCGCATTGGGGGGTTCTGAGATGGCATCGCACGTGGTAAAAGATAGCGCTTTTACCATCCTGTGGGAGATAAGCATCATTTGCCGGCGGGAAGCGCGCTCGTGCCATCGTCTCAGTGCGCGCTGTCTGCTACTCACCGAACATCGCAGGCCCGACGCAGTAACAAAAGTCTTCGTCGCGGAAGTGCTTGTTGCACAGAAGACTCGTAGCGGATGGCTACTTGCCGGTTCTTAGCTTTACAACCCATGCTTCACGCTGTTTCTTGTCCCGCGGTTACCAGTGCAGGCTGACACTAGGCTCCTTTGCGTAAGCGCGGCACTGCGGCACCGAGCGGTAGAGCCTCATGTTCGTCGCCTTCGGAGGCAGCCACTCTATTACAATGGTTTCAATTGAGTAGAAAATGCGAGGAAACTTCCGTATTTGAACAGACCGCAGCGCATGTGGTACTTGAAGCTCGTTTTCAAAGCACGCGGCAGCGCTCCACAAGCAGCCGACGCGGCCACTCAGACGATCCTGCCAAGCACGTCACGCCGACGGTGGCGCCGGCGTTTCCAGTGGTGGGCCTCGAGGCCAATATCAAGAAAGTGAACCTTTTCTTCACAGATGTAGTAAATCAGTCAGTCAGTCTGTCGGTCGGTCGGTCGTTCGGTCGGTCGGTCGGTCCGTCAGTCAGTCAGTCAAGAACTTTAATGAATGGTCCTGAGGAGTTTAAGCCGCCGGCAGATTCACGACACCCTAGCAACTGTTACCGTAGGCGACGCCCGAGTCGGGGCGGGAATGTTGTGGCATTCCGCTAGTTATTGGGCCCTCTGGACTGCCTTGAGTTGGTGGTGGAGCTCGGAGTTCCTGAGTGCGTCTTTCCATCGCACTCACAGGTGAGGAACGCTGAGGTAACGCGGGACATTGCCAGAGGTTGTGCGAGAGCGAAAAATAAAATTCTGTGCATCTGCGCATTGTGGAGTGATGTCTCAGTTGCAACGATGTCTCAGTTGCATCTCAGAGGGATGTCTCAGTTGCGTCTGTTGAGTCAGGTTTTCTAGCGTGCTATTATCGATACTTTTGCCTCGAGCATGTGTGCAAGGTGTGGGGTCATTCTCGGCACATCGAGATCTGTTTGTATGGTTTTCTTTGTTTTCGCTACGTCTTCCTGAAATGAGGAAAGTAGTTCGGTGAATGTGTTGTATGCGGTTGTGTTGTTTTTGCTTAGGGTGCGGAATGCATCCCAGTCCGTTAGCGTGAATGTACGGAGTGGGGCTGTTGCATAGGGTAGTTCGATGCGTACGACGAGGCGATCGTTGCCCAGGTTCTCCTGCGTATTGATCCAGGTGTGGCTTGTGACGTTACGGGTGAGTACTAACTCCAGTGTAGTGTCACGGCGTACCGATGTGCCTAGTCTCGTAGGGAATGGGGGGTTTTGAGGGACAGGTCGTATATTGAGGGACAGGTCGAGGGACAGTATGAGGCACAAGTCGTATATTGCTCGCGTGGCGTTAGTTCCCTTGGCCGTTGCCTGGGAACCCCATAACGGGTGGGGGGCATTAAAGTATCCTGCTATGGTAAGCAGAGAGTTTCGCGCGAGGGTTGTAGCTTTAGTCAAAAGCACGTAGAAGGACTGGTGGTACTCCAACGGTGAGCTGTAAACATTAGGGACAAAAAGCCCTAGTTTCGCCGAAAGGGCGAAGGAGTGATTGCGATAGCAAGAAAAGATGCCCGTGATGGACGCGCTCCTACGCTGCAGAAACATCTGCCCCCGGCAGCAACTACCGCGTGAGCAGAGAGCGGAAGGGCAAGGTTCACCCTGCGCAAATATTAGAAGAAGCGAGCGACCTGGCCGACGACTTTTAAATGCGCCCGTTGCGCTGCTCGCGTCAGCTTGATGGTAATGAAGTAACGCTCATAAGCGCCTGCCTTCCCTGATTCCTGCCAGCAGTAAAGGGTGTGTATATAACGCTCGCCGTTAGCTACCTGAACGATCTGCGTTTTGTGGCGTAGTGGTTAGCGCCACGCGGTGCGGGGCGAGAGGTTGTTGGTTCGCTGGTCCGAGAGGTCACGGGTTCGCTGTTTCGTTGGGTCTTATATATATATATATATATATATATATATATGCATATACGGTGCATGGCGGCGGCGACGGCGTCGGTGAAAACCAGCCGATTGCTATCATAACAAAAACGCTTTGTGTTTGCGGCTGCGGATGGGCAACACGTCGTGTACAATGTGACCGAATGTCTTACTCATGAGTGTGGCTATACATCTCTTGGCGTCCCCTCATTGTGGGATGGGGTGGTAACACGATAGTGTGAGTGTGTCACATAGGGTTTCTTGCAGTAATATTATGTGCAACTTTTTGGTTTGCGTTTTATTGTGCTGCTGCAACGGACTTTTGCGTTTCGCATAGCTAGCGGAATTGCACTGCCAAATTTCTAGGGTGTTTTGGGTTGTGGAAGCCATGATGATTACATTGGATTTGCTGGCCGAGACAAGTGTGCCTTTGGATGCGTGGGAACTGCTTGTTTCGGTTTGGTTTTAGCTTCTATAATTGCTTTTTGCTCTAGTGTGTAAACCTGAGTCACCCAAGGAAAGTGTGAACGATAAAATGCGCGTTCATCTAGCATCCGTTATGCGTTTGGCGGTAGCTCAGTGGGCTAAACGCCTGCCAGCCATCGTCGCGGACCGAGAGGTCATGGGTTCGAGGCCTCTAAACGCAAGTTTTTCTTATAGCTTTTTTCTTTGCCATTTGATGGCGTTCATTTTGCTGACGTATTTCTGTGACGGAAATACGTCATGCAAATCTTGGTGGGCCCCGGCATAAAACATTTTCGTGTTAAAAATAATGAAGAATGCACGTACTTGATTCCCTAAGATAAGAGCTGAGCAAATTGCATGCGCTAATTCGGTTGAGTGATGATGCTAGAACTATGGACAAAGCCATGCTGATTGCAGCACGAACGGGTATTTGGCTCAATAAAATTGGTTATGCGTTTCGGTCAGGCCGATAATTCAGGAAGGCTTCATTCTGCCCGGATTTCAACAATAGGAGGATTCAAGTCCGTTTCCAACAACAAGGCAATGTTCAAATAGACGCTGCTTTTTGAAAAATTAGATTAAGGTATACCTATAAAGCGCATAATGGTGAACAAATGTGTATTCATGTTGGTTAAACTAGAACCTTTTTAGCCTCGGAGCTGCGTAGGCCGGGCGTAATGTGTCTGCGGAATCCGAAAACACCCTCGCCCAGCAATGAGTCACTGCACGTCACCATGGAAACCGGGCGCAGCTGGTGTGACGTCACGTACCGCCGATGAGCCGCGCCCAGCGATGCAACATTCACGTTCGCTTGTGATGTCACGACGCATCACGTGATTTACTCCACCGATCGCTACTCCCGTCAGCGCGCAAAAAAATGGGGAGGGGAGAAGCATGTAAGGAAGGGTGTTTCGGCCCCACTAACGTAAAACCTGGGAAGGGGCGAAGCGTGCAGTGTGTGCCGGTGTTTCCCACAGCAAAATTGCTGCTCATGGGCAGTGAGAGACAAAAGAAGAAGAAGAATGACCTACCAGAGGTGATTCGCTACATTGTTTTGAGAGATATTTCTTTGATGAGGCACTAGTGGTGCCAAGCCTCAAAGCGGCCATGTAGGAAGGGGTCTTTCAGCTCCACGAACGTCGTCGGAAAACTGCGACGCAATGCAGCATACCCTAAGGTCCCTATTCTTCTTCTTCTCTACTCGTACATGCCCGGTGTCAGTTCCCAGAGGAATAGAGGGAAGGTGTTTCAGCTCAAGTAATGTCGTCCAATATTTGTTGGGCTACTCCTTCATTTTTAGTGTACCGGTGGCGAGTAAAGCACCATAACTTTGCAGATATGTTTCAAGAAGTGGGGTTTCAAAGAGATGAGTTTATTTAAAGAACCACGTGTTTGTATTTAGTTTTCAATCATTTCATTCATTCATTCAGTTTATTTTGGTAAAAGGAAAGTTTGCCTGGGTTGAAGGGACTAAAGGCAGATTACCTCTGCCTGACTAGGGTCCCTCCACCCATACAGATAAGACACGTTAGCGCCTTGGTATATTTCGTCGGAGATTCCGACACCACTCGGCATGGAGTGGTTCTCGGCATGGAGCGGCTGGTGATAGGTCTGTTGACCTATCGCCAGCCAGTCTGTTGACCTATCACCAGCCATTCCATGCCGAGAGTCCTCCGACGTGGAGCAGGCTATCTACAGCGAACCGGTGTAGTACGTAGGACAACCGCCCTATTTGCTTTACCTATGGCTAAGCCGGTCACGTCGCGCGTTCCTGTAATCGAGTACAGTCACCTACCTCCAGGCCTTTGCTGATTTCCCTTAGCAAACCGGAATTACGCAGGTTCATTGGCCTGTGCTCATATTTCTTACGTTTATTTCATAATTTCGCCACCATAATGTCACATCTGACGAAGCTCCTTGGTAGGAACGGGCCCACCACAGCGTCAGCACCAGCCTGCGACGAAGCGTTAACGAAACTCTGTCACTTCCTGACGTCTCCCCCAATTTTGCGCCACTAGGACCCGACAGCCGCCGCAGATACGCACAGAGATACGAGCGATGTTGGGCTCGGAGCTGTCCACGCACCGTGCGAACCACGCTTCTCTGAATAATGAGTGGCTTACACAAGTCGAACGCTTGCCAAAGCCGATCGAAACGGCAAGGTGACGAAAAAGTAGATATCGTGATCATCTGGGCCCCTGAAAAGTTCCGGCGTATTTTCATGGGCGCCCATTTGATGTCGTCACGGACCACCACGCCCTCTGTTGCATGTTGTCGTTAACAGATTCAATCGAGCATCTTGCACGTCGAGCACTTCACCTGCCGGACTACAACATTCACGTCCTGTAAAGCAGCAGACGACAACATTCGGATACCATGCCCTCTCGCGCTCTATTTAGAATGACGACAGTGACCGCTGATTGGTATCTAAGCTTACACTTGACGCCAAAGTCAGCCTTGACGCCAAAATCAGCGAGCAGCGCCAGGACCCCTGGATTGCTTGGATAGCGGGCTTGCTCGCTGATCCATCGAAACTACAAGCCAAACGAGCGAAGCGCCGTCAAGCTCAACATTTCACTGCACTGCAGTGAAATGACTGACTGCAGTCACTGCCCTCAAATTCGTTGCGAATGCACAGAATCCATCACAAGCATGTCAACAGCCCGATGGTGTGACGGAACGTCTTCGCACGTGATATTTTCTTAGAAGTATTGATGAACCCTCTATGCGTGTCTAAGAGATCGCAAACAAATACGTGTGCATTTATTATGGCAAACTAGCGATACACCCACTACGTGTTTTAAGGGAACATCGGCGCGGCGTTGTCAGGCCACCTCTCGGACACGGCGGGAAAATCGCGGTGGACCATCGCAACGGCTCCAAGAAAAGGAGCGACCACACCGCGAGGCCGTCTCTCCCGGACGCCGTGGCAAGAAAAACAGAACGCGACAGCGTATTCGGGCCGTGTTCGTATAGCCTTTGTATGCACTAGCCTAAACAGTGCCGCAAGAAAACCAAAAGTGTGCATGCCCGCCGGCCTATATTTTTATTTGCATCTATCTCGAATTTTCGCTCACGGCCAACACTGATTTTTCGTTCACAAACAAAGATGCTGCCGCCGACACTGACACCGGAATTTCTACGAAACGACTACTTTAACGATAACGTGTTAAAAGCGCACACTCATTCAATTCTGATACAAGGTAGCCTTTATACGTTAGAAAACCTGAATGTACAGTTAGTTTTCACGCAATTATGATCAGATTGGGCAACAGATTGCTGGTCTTGTGGCGCAAGAGTGCATGCCCCGAACTCGCGCAGACATCTTGTACAGCAGCAGTTAATGATGTGTGCTCATTTTTTAGTTTGCCACATATGTATCTCAAATTATGCGTCCCAGAAACGCCTAGAGGTGTATGTTCGAACGAACGTATAACACTAAAATCCTTGAGGAAGTGTAAGTGTGCGTGTTCTTGTACTTGTGGTGTGTGTGTGTGACGTCACTTACTTCGTTCCAAGCGCAACAAACCCCAAAGGCAGCTAACAATGTATATAAATACAAAGGCGTAAAATACTCAGGCCATTCACTTTCAGTTTAAATCGTACCTATCCTGTTGATCACTGTTTCACAAAATGAGTAAAAAAATCACGGCCGGTTAGCACTGGTGCTCAGCCTGAAGGCATAGGGAAGATGCATGGCTTTCCTTGTTTTTCTTTGTTTTTCTCTTCCTTCCATTCTGTCCTTCTTTCTCTTTCCTTCTGTTTTTTCAATCTTGTTTGGCTCTGTTTATAGGTATTCCTTTTAATATCTATTTATTTCTCGTTTTCGTCTTTCTGTCTTTTTTTTCTATTTCGTTAACCTTCTTTCTATAGCTCATCATATTTCTTTTCCCCTCTTCTTTGATTCTCATTCTTTCTCTTCCTGCCTTGCTTTTTACAGCGAAAGCTGTTATGAGATCATTTCAACGGCCGTTTTTGGCGCCGTAGTTGTCCGCCGCCGCCGCCGCTGCCGGTGTCCGTAACCACTATCGCTCGAAATATGAAAAAAAAACGACATAAGAAAAAATTTCCAGGATGGAACGGGGTTTGAACCTGGGCCCTCTGCGTGGGAGCCCAGTATTGTACATCAGAGCCATGCCGGTGCTTGGCACGGCCTTGCAAAAAGACACTATACAGGTTTCATGTCCGGAAGGAACCACATTAACATATGTAATTTAGTGTCGTAGAAGAGTGAAATAACAACCACGCAACACACAACGAGAATTCTGTAACCAGGCGTCACACAATGCGAATTGCGCAACGAGTGGGCTGTTGGATGCTTCCAAACCATTAGAAGGGGCTCTGCAATAATTCTTCATCGTCCTCAGGCACAACACCAACAAAGTGCGCATAATGCCTTACATGTTTTTAGCGGGTACCACGGCTCTCCGTTGAATGACGAAAAATGACATAGTGGCTGCTTCGCTACTTCACAGAAATTATGATGATTTACAGTGTAGAAGGTTCCTCGCAAGTGCACTTGCATTGGTTGCCAAGGAAGCCCATAAGCCCATCATTCATTTCCTCAGGGTCTGAATAAAGTTCTTCCCCCCTCACTCTGTCTCTCTTTCTCACGTCAACGTATGTTACATTGCATGGTGAGAAAGTGAAATACCGACCGGGCGTCACACAAAGCGAAGTACGTAACTGGTGAGCCGTTTAAAGCTTCCAACCCATTACAAAGGGCTGAGCTACAATTCTTCATCGTCGTCAGTCGTTACGTAAACAAAGTTCACATAATGCGTTACATATATGTAGCTGGAACCTCGCTTCTGCGCACAATGACGAATAATTGCGTTGTAGGTGCTTCCCAACTTCACAAATATTGTGATTTATGGCGTAGTGGGTACCTTGCTAGTGCACTTGTATTAGTAGCCCCAAGAGAGTTTACAATGGGCTCTAGAAATGCCGCTCTTCCAGCTTTCGCTGTCACTGTACTGCGCTTTCAGCGCAGGCCTGGGGTTTTACAGCAAAAGCTGTTATGAGATCATTTCACCGGCCGTTTTTGGCGCCGTAGTTGTCCGCCGCTGCCGCTGCCGCCACCGGTGTCCGTAACCAGTATCGCTCGAAATAAGAAAAAAAAACGAAATAAGAAAAAAACTCCAGGACGGAACGAGGTTCGAACCTGGGCCCTCTGCGTGGGAGCACAGTATTCAACCTCGGAGCCATGCCGGTGCTTGAAACTGCTTTGCAAAAAGGTCCTATACAGGCTTCATGTCGGGAAGGAACCACATTAGCATATGCAATATTGCGTGGTAGAAGACTAAAATAAGCACCAAGCGTCGCACAGCGCGAATTCTGTAACCAGGCGTCACACAATGCGAATTGCGCAACGAGTAGATTGTTGAATGCTTGTAACCCATTACAAAAGGCTCTGCCATAATTCTTCATCATCAGGCACAGCATCAACAAAGTGCGCATAATGCCTTACATGCGTTTAGCAGGTACCAACGCTCTCCATAGAATGACGAAAAAAACGCCAGGCCTGCGCTGAAACCGCAGCACAGTCACAGCGAAAGCTGGAAGAGCGCCGTTTCTAGAGCCCGTTAAGCTCTCTTGGAGCTACAGTACAAGTACACTAGAAAGGTACCCACTACGCCATAAATAACAATTTTTGTGAAGTTGGGAAGCACCTACAAAGCCATTATTCGTCATTCTGCGGAGAAGCGAGGCACCAGCTACACGTCTGTAAGGCATTATGTGCACATTGTTGACGCGGCGACTGATGACGATGAAGAATTATGGCTCAGCCCTTTGTAATGGGTTGGAAGCTTTAAACGGCTCACCAGTTACGTACTTCGCTTTGTGTGACGCCCGGTCGGTATTTCCCTCTCCCGTCATGCTGTATAACATACGTTGACTTTGGAGAGAGACGGGGGGGGGGCGAAGAACTTTACTGAGACCCCGAGGAAATGGATCATGCGCTTATGCGCTTCCTTGGCAACCAATACAAGTGCACTCGCGAGGAACCCACTACGCTATATATCACTGTAATTTTTGAGAAGTAGGGCGCCGTAGTTGCCCGCCGCCGCCGCCGCCGCCGCCGGTGCAACGAAATCGGCGCAACGAATTTGTTTTATCGATACACCGGTTTCTCTGTGTCTCCAGGTTTTCCTCTCCTTCCTCTGTTTTGTTCCATCTATTTCTTTTCTTTTTCACTGCTCTCTCCATATCTCTCCTTCTCTCTCTCTCTATTTCTTTCTCCCTCTCTCTTCTTACTGGTTGTCTCGCCCATCCTTGTTACTACATTCCACGCCCGACAAATCCACGCAAGTGTTCTGGGACCGAAGCACAAGATGAACAGTAGGAATATAAAGCGTGCCGGCCTATTTATTGCATCGATGATGATGGTAGTTTTTGTACACTACTAACGCAGTTTCTCCGAGCTTAAACAGCTCTGCTAGTAGTAAAAAAATGTGTGAAGTTAATCGCGTATATATGCTGCGTGATATGTCGCGCGCATATATGTATATGACATGCACACTGGCACGAAAATATCGCTGTTGCTTAGGCACACAAACGTTAGAACGTATTGCAGATCGTGTTGGCAGCATAATGTATCGCAGCTTGCACATATGTTTACCTTCTGCGGAAAAATACCTGCGCGCCTCTAAGCGTCCATACATAGCGGAGTTTGACTTATCGCGACGCAGCTATTGTTTCGTGAGCATGCCGTAAACTTGCAGCTCCACAAGGCTAAGGCGTTTTGAATAGGGGGATATATCTTCCTGCCGATAATGTATTGTGCAGACGCACACCACATTGTGTATACAGGCGTGCAACGCTCTCGACATGTATTCACTTCGTTTCCGCAATAAAGAAGCAAAGGTGGAAGCGGTGCACCGGTAAAATTGTAACTTCGCTTTGCTGTGGTGGATGCGAGGCACTTCGTCATATCTACAACTAAATAAATATGTTCTGTACGAAACGATACAAATCATGTAAGAAGTTACGTACAGAAAATGTCATAGATTCAGTGTTTTAATGAAGCGACCTAACAGACATTACCAACATAGAGTGTAGATAGATGTCTATTGTCTTTTTCCATACAATGGTGATTAGTTGCAAAGTCCAATCGCAGGCGGTCACATATGGTGAATGTGAATAAAGGCCATATTGGAAGGTATCCAAATGCAAAAATGGAAGTTATCCACGCAGCTATCCAAATGCTTGTGGTGATGAACACCAGAAAAAGGTATATTGACTTTCCTGTATACGGGGACAGCAAAATATTACTTTTACTGTTGGGCTTTATTTTGACGGCAAACATTGGCGAAGTCGCAACGTTCGATGCTATAGTGAACAACCTAACAAAGGAAGCTTTAAATCAAAACTCAAGAGGTACTTAGGACGCTTCGAAGGCGAAAGCCATCATTGTTTTCTTCACAGTCGATGTATTGATTCTGCCCCGCCACCCTTCGAAAGCTTCCTGCACCGAAAATGGTTTTGCACAGACTCCAAGATCGCACGCACCTCTCCTGGTTTTGCATTGCCTCCGTGATCGGACCACCTTTGACCAAGTTATGACGTCATCACGTGACGTTGCGTTGTGTGACGTCACACCTTTTGGAGATATGTGACGTCATGACGTGATGATATTTTTTTCATCACTCGTCCCAGATGCCGCGGGACGCCGACGGTCAAAATTTTATATTAATATTATCTGGACTTTAACGTCCCAAAACCAGACGGTCAAATTTTAAGGCTTCCGCCTTGAAAATGTATTGTTTGCGCTTCTTGGGCTAGTGTTCACAAATCGCCGAGTATGTTTCGAAAATAGCGCAGTGTTTGGATGCAAACAAAGTGGTTATAAATGGGGGCCCCATCTTACATTGAAGAGCCACTCCACAGGAACGACGGTGAAATTTGTGCGTGATAGGCTGATTGAACATATGCTATTTGAATCATACACTACATCTCAGTCTTGTTTCCATGTAGCGCTACAGAGCAATGTCCGCATGAAAAAAAAGCGGGAAGCATGCCATCAAGGGACATTTTCCAGCAATGACAAATTTCAGGCGTTTTTGTATCGTGGCTCGAATGTCCCGGAGATCCCGGGTATTTTTTTTTGCGATAACGTCCACAGTTGTATTTTGTGTTCACTGGAATAACTCTCCCAAATATAGAAACAACAGCAAGATGCCATATAACATGCCACCAGGGGCCTCTATATAGTAAATCTATTGCGCTCGTAGTCGTTCAAATGGGGTGCTTGTGCTCACCCACGCAGTAATACCGGTTCGTTCAGTTTCACTGCTTTGAGCTGTAAAATAGGTGGGTGTAAACCCCCCTTAATTCTCCACAGAGAACGAGGGGTGAAATGAAGCTTTACGGTGCCCATCTGTTACGTAAGTCGTGCGCTTACGCACGTAGAATTATTTGTATGTTTTCCAGCCATCTTAGAGCTCGTACTGATACGAATATTTCGATGTACCGCGAGGCCGTAAACTGCCAGTGAGTGTGTGAACGTTGTGAATATAATGGGAATTTCACTACACCCTGTTTTACGCTGAGCCAATGCAGAATCTATGTAACTTCAAATCTCAAGCATACCAGGAGTACTGAAAGCCATTAAATCAACCAGTAGCGGTGCATCGCGTGCACTAATAAGGCCTAAGAGCGTATAAGATTCAATACAATGCTGCACATTCTATAAATCTGTTCGTATAGCGCAATTGTGGAAAATATAGGTACAGTTGAAACCCGCAATAAAGAAATCGGCGGGGAAAGCACAAAATTTCGCTCTTGCGGGAATTTCGTTGGTGCGAGAAAGCGGCAGAAAATTCATGGAATTTACAAAAAAACACATTTTATTTGCAAAAGTCAGTAAGTTTGATTTGGTGGGCCTTACCATGCAGCAATTTCATGCCTCTCGATTGGGAATCTCGCTTGCAACGGCACAAAGTTTGCAACGGCACTGCGCTGTCACCAGTAGCGTCATCAAGTGCGCCTACAGGCGAACCTTCTTCCGGCTCCGCTGGATCAGCACGGATTAGCGCAGAATCGTGGACAGCGAGCTGCACGCGACGCCGAATCCTTCGGCGATGTCCCTTTTTTTCCTGCCCTTTTCCACCTCACTGATTATTGCAGCCTTATCCTTCAGCGTGATGAACTTCCGCTTTTTCGTGGGAGGCGGCATCTTCGCAGGCAGCGAAATGGGAAGAAGTAATCGCAACACACAGTTCACGTTGCACCAAGCGACCAAACAAACGCTCTACAAATGGCTCCACACACGCGACCATGTGCGCGCAAAGCCGACAAATCCAAGCACGGAGTCAAACCAACGAACGAAACTCCATGAGGAATGGAGTTTCGTTGGCTACGTAGTCCGCGATAACGAGCAGGAGTTTCAGCAAGCCATCATCATCATCATTTTCGCCACTTTATATTTCTTTGTAAACAATGACGGCGGCTGCTTCTCAAGTGCGCTGTAGCGATAGTTTTGCACAATTTAAGTGAAGCATGGATGCATTTCAGCAGTTTTCGAATGTAGTTATTGGTGCCAGAGCAGAATATTTGCGCACTCGTGTTTCAAAAATTTCGTTAATGAGGGACAGCGGTATGAATACCTTTCGTAGTCGCGAGTTACGAAATGCATTGACTCCTATGGGCGTCCGCCGGTGCTCCGAAAATATTTCGTTGCGGTGAGAATTTCGTTCCCTCGGGATTTCGTTATCGCGGGTTCCGACTGTAATGGTAATAGTGTAATAAATACAGACTTGCCTTAGTAATGCCCACATCGCTCCATTTTGGAACACATAAGACCAGTGACCAATATAAAAGTGTTATAAATGTAATGATGCGTTTCCTAGCTGCCGATATTTTCAATTTTAAGTACACGACTAAAACATGCACCTACAAAGAAATGAAAGAAAATTGCTTCCGTTGAATAGGGTATTTAGGAGAAAATGAGAATAAGTCATTTTTTGAACAATTTAACGCAGCTGTAGAATGTCACAATGCTTTCTTGATGTTTCTGTTTTTGGCATCTTTGACGTGCCATTAGGATTCATAAAGCCCCGTAAACGTTTAAGTGAAATAAAATAAGCATGAACCGGTGTTGGTATTACAATCAGCCGCTTAAAATAAACCCACCATTGCGTAATTATCAGTGCACTCCACGCGGATCAGACCGGGCATCACCATTTTTTATTCAAAAATGCTCTTTTGAAACCCCGCATGCTTGTTGTTCAAAGAAGCTTTGGTAATCAACTTTAGCGGCTGCCAGACACGGGCTACGCGCTCCTTGTGTTGTGCGCCGCTTATGGGAGCATGCTAAAGAAAGTCCTGAACGATATTGAATGTCGTTGACTACGTGACGCCAGGAATAAAATGGTCGTCTTGACTCGCCTATGCATTGCCAGTCGCAACATGACGATGGTAGGGAACGTATCACTGTCTATGTGGTGTTTTCGGCCCCATTCAAGTTGTGCTATTGTGCCCGACAGTAAACGTGACTCCTTGCAAGCTCCGTGCCAAAGAAGCCCAGTTGCCCAAAATTGCCGGGGCCCTCCACCATCGCGTCGCTCATAATGGTATGGTGATATGTCAGACGTCAAAGTTTAGCAATTA
Source organism: Rhipicephalus sanguineus (assembly GCF_013339695.2). Lineage (NCBI taxonomy): Eukaryota > Metazoa > Arthropoda > Arachnida > Ixodida > Ixodidae > Rhipicephalus > Rhipicephalus sanguineus. Next base: position 90,691,128 of record NC_051186.1, read on the forward strand.
TTATTCAGAGGTCAGAACACAGCACATACGAAGGTGTGGGCCGTCTGCCGATCCCTGTGAAAAGAGGGCCTGCCGAAGTTATGGCGTTACCTCGCCCTAACTTCGAAGTATGCAACTGCAGCAGGAACCACGCAGCCTTGCACCTCATCAAGAATCTCCCATGCCCCCGCCAGCTTTTGCTCGCACTTATAATATGCGGCGCGCGGGATAGTATTAATAATAGTCGTTTTCAGTTTCACGTCTTCGAACCAGGATTTAATGTGAGAAACGGCGCATGGGAGGACCCTAGAAATTACACCTAAATCTGAAAACATGGCTCTTTTGCTTTTTGCTTCCATCGGAATATGGCTGCCACGTCTGGGATTCAATACCGTGACCTTCTGTTCAGCACTCGAGCACCATAACCACCAGACCACCACCGCAGGTCATGGGACAATAATATGTCCGTTGTACATTATATTGAACCAGACTGTTATTACAAGGGCGAAAATGTGACTGTGGTGTTCTTTTGATGGCCATGAAAATAAAATAACCATATTTATTGCAGTTAGGTTTCTAGGGCGCGTTATCACAGCCATGGTGTGCCAGGTTCAGCCGGAAAGTGAAAAAATAGCAACAACCGATACCTACTCCTAAATACAATGCTCAATCCTACTAAAAGTATTCACATTGTTTTGTTAGAAATCGCGCTTATTTATATTTCTTAACTTATTATTTCAACATCGTCCGCACAGTAGCGCAAAAGCCGTCCTCACATATTCCTTATCCTCACCTTGTACTTTCTGCAACACATGACCTTTTTGATACATTATGGCAACCATGTTCGCCTATTGTTATTTTACAATATATGCCACAACATATTTTTTTTGTTCATACAATAGAAAACACATTATTGCATACTGCTTCTCTGAAGGACAAAGCAGTTCTTAAGGCGCACGCTCTTGCACTTTCCAAATTCATCTCTCTAAAATAACAATGGCATTCACAGCACATGGATATTCCTTTCCGAGAAACATTATCAGTTTGTCACAATATGGTAATCTCCACCATTCGAAAATAACCTATCGGAACAATACAGGCGCCCGCGGTATCATTTTCGGTGTTTCAAAAGGACGAGGGGGAGTTCACAGCAGCAATGGAGCACAACGTGCAATGAGAGGCATGGTTATTGTTTTTTTTTATTCTTTTCGTTTCCTTTCGTTATTCTTGTTATTTTAAAATAGATACTTTTCGCTGGAGTTTGTACTCCAGGCTGCTCGGCAACCTGGAGCGTTTCGCATTGCACGAACAGTGGTTTCTGTGCGTCATAACTTGCTGTTCATGAACACGAAGAAATTTCTATTTACGATAATTCCTGGAAATATTATCTTTCTGTTCTCCCTTTTCGTAACACCTAAGAGAGCGACTCAGAAGATAGAAATTTTCGTGTGTCATCTTGAAATCTATTTTTGTCAATTGATTTTTTTTACTATATTAACACTTCTAATTCATTGTGCTCGAAAAAGCGGCCAGCCCGTGTACCCATTGTGTTATAGAACACCAGTGAAGTTTATGTTTCTCTTCAAAGCACGCAAGAATTAGGGCTCGGTTTCGAAGAATTTGGGTGCCGTGTCATGATGAGACAAAAATAAATCCTCACTATACGATGCTGGCAAGCTGTCTGTCTAACATTCGACGTTGCAGCGAAGCCGCATCGAAATCGTACAGAGTGAACGACAATGGCGTTGCATTATCAAGCCTTGTAGCATCGCATAACACTAAAATCCCGTACGACACTCTCTGGGATAAACATGTTAGAGATTCAACAGTGGAGTTGTTCAGGATAGCAAAATACCGGGTAGCGACCACAAGAATTCGGCGGGCATGCGCCATTGGAATTGGACAAGCCCTACTACCGAGTACAGCAGGTGCGAGGGAAAGCAAAAACAGTGGAGGGAGGGAGTGGAGAGAAGTAGGTTTGTTGAGAGTGGTGTGAGAGGAGGTTGTATCCTTGGTGGGGAGAGAGTGAAGCCTAGTGAAACGAAGAGCGGTGAGGCAAGGAGCCTTGGAAGGAGGAGGGAGGCCAGCGTTAAGCGAAAACTCTGCTCATCGAGCAAGAGAGGAGGTGAGCGGAAATAAAGGGCGCAGGAGAGGAGATGAAAAGTGGAGAGGATGAGGAAAATAAATAAATAGGAAAATGAGGAGCCCTGCTCCAATCGGGGAGAAGGGGGTTCCCGAAACTTGTCGCGAGCGTGCATGGCATACTTGTTCGTTTCATTCCTTCTTTCTTTCGTTCCTTCATTCCTTCTTTCTTTCTTTCTATGTTTCTTTTCTGTCTTTAAAGGTAGCGGCCGTACCCGAAATGCTCTTTTCGGGTGGCATCGGCGTGGAGTCTTTCATGTTCTTTCCAACATTTTTCAGCCTTAGGACGGCCGAACGAAAGGACAATCACACTAGGACTGCCAGGTCAAAAACACGAAAAGTAGACTAAAATTGAAAAATTGGCCAAAATCAACCAAGTTGTGCGAGAGAGTAAAAGTAGCCAAATGTAGATACACCTGTGTGGAAACAACTGCGACGTTTTCATTTGAGCCACCAAACGCAAGAAACTTTCGCTGGAAACACACATATGTACAGCAAGAAGCCATAAAATCATAATTGCTGAAAAGAAAACATAAATTGTTGACCGTAGGAATCGTGTCATGCAGGATGACGAAGTTTCCTGCGCTGATTCAGAATTGACGCTTTCTACAAGCGTGTTGCGTGACTTTTCCTAAACGGAGTATACGTACGAGCCATCAGGGGACAATAATGCGTACTGCATTAGCGTGCTCAAAATCACAGGTTGGGGACGAAGCACAAATTATAATCTCTTTTGCAATCGCTTCTCAAGTGATAATGAAATCCGAGCCGTTAATATCCCGGAGTGGCAATCCGTACTTATTCCTAAAAAAATAACAGGCAGTTCGTGGGATATGCGATTTCTAGGGTCCATCGACTTAACAGCACTTCCAATTACAGTTTACAGTCGCGTTCAGGAATAAGTGGTCTTCACAAGGATGCAACACTTTTAACCCCAGTACCATACACATATCCAGAAGCCTTTCCTTTTGTGTAATTTAGCGCCAAGTTCAATTATGGGAGCTGGACACACGCTTTGGCCGCCATGTAGTGACACAACATACTAAAATACCAGCGGCTACAACGTCGCAAGATATTGATAATTTGCTTCAAATTGGGGGAACACGAATGTAGGCAACAAGTAGCCGAGTAGCTAAGATGCTTTTTTTCGAACGCCACTTGCGTTCGAAAAGTAGCCAAACTGGCGCAAAGTAGCCACTTCTGGCATCCCTGCATCATGCAATCATGAAAACGTTGTTTGGGAATTCAACTTTATCGAAGTCAAAATGTTTCTGAAAGATGCGATTCCTGATTTCGTCCTAACGCGCTGTCCAGTAGATCGGGTTTAATCCATCAACGCGAAATATTGTTGTAAGGGCCCAAAGGAACTGCACTGCTTCCCATTGTTTTTAACACGAAAGTGTTTTATGCCGGGGTCCACCAAGGCTCCACTGACGCATTACCGTCACAGCTATGACGTTGTAAAATATAAAGACTAATATATGGCAAAGAAAAATCGAGAAGAAAATGTTCCGTCACCCGGAGTCGTACTTACGATCCCTCGATTTCCAGCGCGCAGCGCGAAACGATTCCGCCACAGACGGCGCGTTCTTCGACGTACTAACGGCATGCTATTTATATATACAGCATTTGCCGGTGGCGGTACTCAAAGACCGGTGGCGCATCAGCTTGTGTTCGTTCTCACTATCGAGATGGTGCGAAGGGCTCGAAGAGCGCGCTTTAAAGGTCGCCGCCCCACGCGTCGCGATGAGCGCGCGCGCTTATCTGTGATGGCGGCGGTTTGTACGTCTTGCGCTCTCACCGAAAGTTTGCGTTGAAGTTACAGAGAGAACGAAGGTCACTTCGCTCATTGCAGCGGCCGCTTTTGCGAAAGGAGCGCGCTGCTCACAAACTAATAAGGTACAACTGTCACAGTTCGCGCCCATCCTGTGTATACTTGTATGTTCGTTCCGTGCGTGCTTTCTGCTTGAGCAGCACGTTGCAAATTTCGAGCTGCTTGCCGTTCTTCGCGTGACATCACAACTTGTTGCTATAGCATTCATTCCTTCGCCCTCGGGGCGAAACAATGCACAACAAACGCTCAGCTACGTCTGTGAAGACACGTTTTCCTTTCGTGGTATACCTATTCCTATGACAGAGGGATCGGCGATGTTTTTTGCATCTTCGGTGGAACGCATGCATATTGTCGCGGGCGAAACAAGATACACGGCCAGGAGTTGACGTGTTCACCAGAACGAGACCAGCCAAAATGTTTTCTTCTGATTATCACCTAAACGTGTATTTTCCCTTGCGGATTCTTCATGAATGATTCTATGTATCACACTTCCTCTCAAAGACAATGCTGTGCATGATTTATATATAGGCAAAAGAAAACATAAGTAAGATCGCTATACAAGCGAGATATATGCGTCGTAACGCAAAATAGCCGAGTCTGTTGCTGCCAAAAAAGGAGTCACATAAAAAAGCAAGGCGTATAAAAAAAATAGAGAAAACAAAGAAAGTACACCATCTGCCGCAAAAAAGACCATGAGGTGATGCGAAGCCGGAGCACTTGCCCGATCGCGTTCCGTTGGCGTTCGTTGCGCATACTGCCGACCTCGGTCAGATTGTTATCGAACCAAAGTCGGTCGCGCACGTTACAGCTGTGCCCAAAGCTCCAGTCAAGGAATTCGCGCTGGAACCGGGCGTGAGCACCCTCGAAGCCCAGGCGTTGAAGTTGTCTAGCGAGTAGTGGTGCAGAACTATCGATGGTACTATCGATACAATCTATAGTGGAGTCACTATCGCACTATCGATGGTAATAATACATAGAGTTAATATACTGACTCTAGAGGAAAAGCTCCCCATAGGGCCCATGTATTAAAACCGTAACCGCGTGGGTTACGGTTTAATGCATGCAAAACGAACGTTGCAACAAAACGAACGTTGCCAGATCCTACAGCCGCTCGCTATATTTGACGGTAGTAATCAATTTTAATCTACCAACCTAAGCCAGCTACACGCTGTTCGGGAACATCAGCTGTGTTTGATGCGTGAAGCCGTGTGTTAGTGTAGCGTTGTCTGTGCAGCTGGCCCGATTGATAACAGGTAATATTTCCACCTGTTTGTGCATGGTTTTTACTAGGCACGCCCTACCAATAATGTATAACGAATAAAGTTTCTCCGTTCGCTGGCACAATGGTCACATCGACAGAATCGCCGCTCGAAACAATCACAATTTTTGTGAAGTTGGGAAGCGCCTACTAAGCCATTATTCGTCATTCTGCGGAGAAGCGAGGCACCAGCTGCACGTCTGTAAGGCATTATGTGCACTTTGTTCACGCGACGACTGATGACGAAGAATTATGGCTCAGCCCTTTGTAATGGGTCGGAATCTTTAAACGGCCCACCAGTTATGTAATTTGCATTGGGTAACGCCCGGTCGCTATTTCCCTCTCCCGTCATGCTGTATAACATACTTTGACGTGGGAGAGAAACGGGGGGGCGAAGAACATTACTGAGACCCCGAGGAAATGTATCATGCGCTTATGGGCTTCCTTGGCAACCAATACAAGTGCACTTGCGAGGAACCCACTACGCTATAAATCATTGTAATTTTACTGAGACCCCGAGGAAGTGGATCATGCGCTTATGGGCTTCCTTGGCAACCAATACAAGTGCACTTGCGAGGAACCCACTACGCTATAAATCATTGTAATTTTTGAGAAGTAGGGCAGCAGGCACTGTGCCATTTTTCGTCATTGTACGGAGAGCGTTGGTACCTGCTAAACGCATGTAAGGCATTATGCGCAATTTGTTGATGCTGTGCCTGATGACGATGAAGAATTAAGGCGGAGCCTTTTGTAATGGGTTGGAAGCATTCAACAACCTACTCGTTGCGCAATTCGCATTGTGTGACGCCTGGTTACAGAATTCGCGTTGTGCGACGCTTGGTGCTTATTTTACTCTTCTACCACGCTGTATTGCATATGCTAATGAGGCTCCTTCCCGACATGAAGCCTGTATAGGACCTTTTTGCACAGCAGTTTCAGGCACAGGCATGGCTCAGAGGTTGAATACTGGGCTCCCACACAGAGGACCCAGGTTCGAACCTCGTTCCATCCTGGAATTTTTTTCTTATTTCGTTTTTTTTCTTACTTCGAGCGATACTGGTTACGGACACCGGCGGCGGCGGCGGTGGCGGACAACTACGGCGCCAAAAACGGCCTGTGAAATAATCTCATAACAGCTTTCGCTGTAAAATGCCGATTGCAGCATGCAGCGGCGTCTCGCTCACATTCGCCGGTGTCACCCGAAAACTTCAATCACAACTAAAGATACACGGCACACGAAATTTTATCGCCGTTAAAAATAGTACAAAAGCTTCGGTTGCGCCTAGTTGGTCCATAACATTCAGTGGTTGTCTCACCTCTTCTTTGCTGTCCGTCCTGGTTTGCACTGAAGTTTTCAGCTTGAAAGAAAAAAAGGGCTGTAACATGAAGTCGAGTGGTGCGTGGCAACAGAAAACGCACATAACAGGACACTATGACAACTTCGAGATACACGACGTAAACGCGGTTTCAGGGGCTTTAACACGACGCGGAAACCGGCGCAATCGGCCGCAAGCGCACTCACGAGTATTAGTCTGGTGTTGATTTGGTGGTGCCATCTAGTAAACAAACCTGCAAACGCTCCTTTCTACGCACAGTAAATTGCATAAAGAGCCGTCGTATTCTTTCGTAAAAAGTATTCAAAATAAAGACAAAACAATATTCGCGCGTTTTTAATTGTGCAAATGCTTCTTTAGGATTCATGTGTGATGGCAAGAATGACAACGTTCCAATACGTCAGTGTTCTTGTGGTTAGCGTTCTCGCGACCCAGCTTTTCCTCTAGAGTCAGTATATTAACTCTATGTAAAAATACTATCGATATCGATATCAATAGTAAGTACTATCGATAGTATAAAATCAACAGCGCGAACTCACTGCAGCATAAGCTTGGTTCCCCGCGAGCGTGGTACACAGTGGAGCCGGAGAAGCAGGCTGAAGGGCAAGAAAGTTGACATGATTGTGTTCTTCACGAGAGTGCTTCGCTGACATATGATCATAAAATCTAAGTGTTCAGCTGTAACCGAAAGGAAGCCGTGACATGTGAAATTATATTGCATTTTATGATTCCAAAATAAAACAATTATCAAGAACCAAGTTTGTTAATCGTAAGGTGTAACTGGTTGCTTTTAAATATGAATTGATTAATGGACATATTCCGCCATTTTCATTGCGGATATAATTCATTTCTCTCGCCGAAAATTGCTCATAAATGAAGCGAAACTGATAGTAGGCTGTCGCAAACATTTTCGCAATATCGCCAGCCAGCAACATCATGATTATTCGCTCCACTATTGATAGTTTGTCACGTGGCTGTGAGGGTGAAGAATGCTGCAGAAAGACTGGGAAATACGAAGCTCTTTATTTGGGCGAACTTGTGCCCAGAAAATCAAAATTTAACATACAAGCGATGCTCGCTGCACACTGATAGCTGCGAGAACAGTCGCCGGCAGTCGAATAATCTGATGATCGATGGAACGCTTCGTCTTTTATTCATCAGTCATCAGATTTTCCAGCGTTATCGCTGGCGCTCGCGTAAGTTCTCGAATAAACTTGACTATTCGCGTCCAGCCCGTAATCTTAACAAAATGATCTCAAAAAATCGCGAAGCTTCTCAAACATTGCGGCGCGGTCTCGGTGAAGCGCTCCGAACAGTCTTTGTTGGTGAAACCTGAATACATCAACACAAAGCAATAAGCACGCGTGCCAGTAATATCGCTAGTAACATTACTGATAGCACTACCGACTGGACTATCGATATTTTGACGATAGTAGTACTATCGATACTTTGTTTACACTATCGATAGTTAAAAAGAACTTCAGTTCTTCATCACTACTAGCGAGGCATCCTGCACGGGCGTTGGACTCGCGTCGTCTGTTTGCAGCCGACGAGTTGGCTTCACGCTGACGCTTGGCTTCGATGTCGGCGTTGCGTACGGCTGGGTTTGCTTGCCGACGCTGACGCTTGGCTTCGACGTAGGCGCTGCGTACGGCGGGGTTTGCTTGCCGACGCTGCCGTTGCGTTTCGGCATGTCGAGCCCGCGTTTCATCCGTAGCAGTTTGCCGCCGACGTTGCCGTTTGCGCTGGGCTTCCCTAGCCCGGAGCTCGGGGTCCGCTTGCCGACGTGTACATTGCGCTTCAGCCCGTCGAGCCTTCCGGTGCTCCGCGATCTCAGCAGGCCTTAAGTGGAGAGGGGGAATGGAGAGGAGGTGTGTGGAGACGGTTTGCGCATGCGCAGTAAGCGTGGTCACGCCGCACACCACCACCACATGGAACTCCGCCATAAGATGCGTCGCATCTAAAAGGAACACACTAAGTCGTTAATGTAGTCAGAGCAACTAAGCTGTCGAGTCACAGCGCCAAAAGTATGATTTGTGTCTAGAAACATGAATATCATCAATTTGTGGAAGCTGAAGGGAGTTTCTTGGGGTGCCTTCTGGGAGAACTTCGTAAGTAACCTGATGATACGCCGTGTAATTTTGTAGGGACCGAACGAGTGGCGCAGTAGCTTTTCTGAACGGCCACGCTGTCGAATGGGGGTCCGTACTTATGTTCGTCGCTAGGATCGAAGGTAACATCTGCGTGACAAAGATTGTAGCAGCATGCATCTGTGGCTTGGTGACAATAAATACGGCATCACGCGAGCTGACGGGCCTCGCCAGTGCGCCGGGCGAACATCCCCAGGTTGTCGGGAAGCAGCGCGGCCTCCCAGCCGTGGAATGAGCAATAAGGGCTGCATCCTGTGATTTCTTGAATTGCAGTATTATATGCCATGGTGACGTCAGGAAGGATGCCATCGAGGAGGAAACGCGCGCGTGGATTTCATAGATCAAGGGGTTTTACGCTCATCCAAAGTCACTGGAACGGGAAAAGTACCCCGACCGTCCTCACCGCCACTATATTTGGTCCAGCGCGGCCAAAGCTGCGGGCACGCGGTGTTGATCCGGCGAACCGGCCGCGAGCGCACCATGAGCAAGGCATGACATGCGTGCCGTTATTTTCATGTTAACACATGTTATTTATCTTCGCCATGCAGTCACGCCGTGCAATACCGATTTTGGTGCATATCAAGCGAGCGCACCTGCCGCGAGTGCACCATGAGCGCGGCATGTAAATCATGCCTTACATGACGTACGTGCCATTATGTTTACGTCACCACATGTTATTTACGTTTCTCATACATTCACGTGACGCCATACCGATTTTGGTGCATATTAAGCCAGCGAACCGGTCGCGACTGCACCATGAGCGTGGCATTATATTATGTTACCACCTGTGATTTATGTTCGCCATAGAGTCACGTCACGCAATATCAGTCTTTAGCAGTCAATTTTCATGGCGCGCCGACCATTATATGTGAGCCCGAAGGCGTCAATTTTACGCCAGACGTAAGAGCTACCTGGTAATGTCATTGTGCATGAACCTTCTGTGGCAACCACGCGAAACAAGCTGCACTCGTGCAGGGGAGACGCAAACATTCCCCGAAACAACATTCGCTAATTCTCAATGAAATGCTTACCTCACAAAGGCGGGTATCAGTCGTGGGAACAAATTTGTGCCGCCGTATTCTGTGCAGCCACACAGCCATGCAGCCACAGCTTGGTGTCCTTTTTCCCGCTGGTGATAGCTAAAGTCACTGAAACGGGAAAAGTACCGCGACCGTCCTGCCCGCCGCCATATTTGTCCCAGCGCGGCCGAAGCTGCGGCGGCGCAGCGTTGATCCGGCGAACCGGCCGCGAGTGCACCATGAGTTTGGCGTGTAAATCATCCTTACATGACTGCGTGCCATTATTTCCATGTCACCACCTGTATTTATGTTCGCGATACAGTCACGGCACGCAATACCGATTTTGGTGCATATCAAGCCAGCGAACAGGAGGCGAGTGCTCCATGACCACGGCATGTAAATCATGCCTTACATGACATGCGTGCCATCATATTGATGTTATCACCTGTTATTTATGTTCGCCATTCAGTCACGTCCCGCAATACCAATATTTAGCAGTCAGTTTTCATGGCGTGCTCACCGTTATATGTGAGCTGAAAGGCGTCAATTTTACGCCAGACATAATTAAGAGCTGCCCGGCAATGTCATTCCGCATGAACCTTCTGCGGCAACCACGCGAAACAAGCTGTACTAGTGCAGGGGAGACGCAAACATTCCCCGAAACCCCATTCGCTAATTCTCAATGAAACGCTCACCTCACAAAAGCGGGTATCAGTCGTGGGAACAAATTTTCGCCGCCGTATTCTGTGCAGCCACACAGCCATGCAGCCACACAGCCACGCAGCTTGGTGTCCTTTTTCCCGCTGGGAATAATTAAGAGAGCTTTGCCCGTTTCCCGCCGGTTGCTTCACCCAAAAGCACAGCACCCAGGCATTCTTAGATGCCTCGACAGGCTTGCGATAAAGTGTCGAAACGAATAAACAATTTTATCGGGCCAGTTCGTATGGATCCATCTTGGTAGGAAGCGCACAACTTTTACAAAGGACACGAAATAAGAGACACAAACGCTTGTGTATCTTGTTTCGTGTCCTTCGTAAAAGTTGTGCGCTTCCTACCAAGATGTCAAAACGATACGGGATGTCGTAGTGTTTCTGCACGCTTTTCTGGGGCTATAAAAACAATCGCCCTCCAAAGCGCCGTGTGTCGGCGGCCGCGAGACATTAGCGAGGCGAGAGAGCTGGACCATTTATGTGGCGAAGCCGTCGCAAGGGCGTGGCGGCCAAAAGAGAACGAATGCGGTACTTTTCCCGTTACAGTGACTTTACGCTTATCGAGCCGTTCGCGCCATCTCGCAGGTGATAATGAAAACACGCTAATGTACCACCGATATCTGAATACCGTCACCGGCAAATGGTGCATATAAATAGGTCGCCGTTAGCAATGAGAAGAACGTGCCGTCTGGGGCCGAATCGTTTCGTGCAGCGCGCTTAGGAGCGAGGAGTCGAAAGTTCGACTCCCGGTAACACAGCTTTTTCTTCTAGTTTTTTCTTTGCCATGTGTTAGTCTTTATGTTTTACAACGTCATATCCGTGACGGAAATACGCCAGCGGAGCCGTGCAGGACGCCGGGATAAAATACTTTCGTGTTCAAAAAAACCTTCTAAAATTGTAGTAATGATCATTATAGGCTGTTTTCGATGGCGCAATTATGACAATGACATGTGGAAGAGTGTATGGGTATTCAGAAAATGGCAAGTTATCATAGTACTATATGTAAGAATATGGAAATAGCACGTGTTCTTCATCGAGGCCGTTGAACTGGAAAAGCCGGGAGGCAATTGTTCACTAGGGAGACTACCCTAGCAGCAGCCTCTGTAAAGAGGCCGCGCTCTACGGATAACCTGTAGATACAGTGTGCAAAGTGTGTACCTCTCTTAAAAATGCGAATAACGACTGATGCTTAAAAGGAGGTTGCTCACTGATGAACATTATCGGGTGGAGTGGAATACACTCACGGTATGCTAAGGGGATGTACTTTTTAACACGAGAGTGCTTTATGCCGGGGTCCACCAAGACTTTCAAGAAGTATTTCCGTCATAGAGATACGTCAGCAAAATGAACGCCATAAAATGGCAAAGAAAAAAAAACTATAAGAAATAGTTCCATTGACAGGAGCCGAACACATGACCTCTCGGTCAGAGCGATGGCTGGCGGGCGTTTAGCCCACTGAGCTGCCGCCAAACATATAACGGAGGCTACATGAACGCGCCTTTTATCTTTCACACTTCCATCTCACAGTGTTCTTGCATGGATGGATGGATGAATGCTATGAGCGTCCCCTTTATAACGGGGCGGTGACGTGTGTGCCACCAGGCTCGAAAAACAAAACACAAACACGCGCCGTTGCTGCGACCTTCCCATTTGGCACGTTTCCAATAGCAGTGTAATTTCGTTTAACACACGGCGATGTGGTGGGTTTAGCCCAAGCCTCACTCATAGCATCCATCCATATCGAAAAATAGCTCTCCGATGCTCCCCTGGCTGTCGCACCGCGTTCCCCGCTCGCCCTGTGAGAATTAACTGCCAGGCTAGAGGAAACACACAACGAGCGCACCGTTTCTCTTTGCGTATCACGACGCTTTCAAGGAGTGTCTATCGAGTATCAGTGTTTATTAGGTGCTTGTTGATGCCATATTTGCGCGGGATTCACTATATGCGGTGTCTACGCACATGTTAAGAACTTCAGCTACTGCAAGGGCTAAATCATGATCATGGGCGTTAGTCGTCGGTACGGAGATGCGCCACTAGGCGTCAACGTGACTGCGTCCACCTCAGGCGGTGCTACATCTGCGAAGCGACAATAGACATTGTACAAGCTCTGATATACTGACGCACTAAGCAGTCAACTACTTCTGTGACGACACGCTTCACTTTCGTGTTATACTGACTCCTATGACAGAAGCATCAACCATCTTTTTTTCTAACAACATCTAGTTGAGTGCATTGGGTCTTCAACCACTGGGTCTTCAGCCATCTTCAAACGCATCATAGAAGAACAACGTGATAGAAGCAGTGAAGAACAACGTTAGTGTCAGAAAGCTTTCGGAGAGTTGCGGGGCAGCATCAGTAAATAACTGAGGAGAAAAGGATGACTCGCGTTGAAGTCGTCTTAGGTGAGTACATAAAGGACCCTGCGAGTTCAATCGGCAATCACCCAAGTGGTTATATTGCACTCTCTTCCGCCTTTCGATCAATATACCCACACTGCTTCCCCGGAAAAACATTCGACGTGTCACACAAGCCCCCTTACTTCCTTGTGCTTGAGACCTACCTGGTCGTTTATCTCGACGAGAGCAGTTTACGTTATCCAGGCTTCGTGTGGGGCTTACGCACACCCCGTCTATATGAGCTCTGGTGGCATCAGTACGGCAGTTCCATTGTGGCTTTTTAGCGACACCACACTGAACAATGGGGCTGTGACATCCTGTGCACCTGCGCAGCTCCACTTTTAACCCGCAGTCGCAATCTACGAGCCATTGATCAAAGTAGGCAAGGTAGCCTTTGTTCATTAAACCTTGTGCCATGGCATCACTTCCTGCTAGAATTTATCACGAATCAAACTTCTTCAGGTATCGTATGGCACATGAAATGCAAAAAAGCAACCGATTGTGAAAACACTGAAACATACAAAGTCTTAGTTTCAGCAAGCTTTAATGCGCACGAAAACACTTGTATAAGCATCCTTCATTTGAAGTCACTGCACATGCGTGGGAAGTTTTGAGAGATGGTGCCGAGCAGTCATCGCTTGCCACCGTCAGCCGGTAGCAAAAGGGTAACAGTTACTATATTTGCCTAGGCCTTCCACCTGTTGCGCGGCACGAAACTGCCGCGGCACACCGTGGAGGACCTTTGCGCCAGTGCTCACTGTCTTGCACGCGTACTCATGCAAACCGTAATTAAACTTTTCAGCGGGATATCAAGGGGCTGATATGCCAGGGCTCCCAACCAAAACTTCCTTGCTTCGACAAGGCGTTCAAGCTGGTAGAACGTCTGATGCAACCAGCGTCAACACCAGCTGATGCAACAAGGCCAGGGTCTGATGCAAACCCCGGCAACTCCTGCGATGCGTCTGACGCAACCGACGGAATTTTTTCACGCAACGAGCGGCAAGCCCTCTCCTCTAAGGGTCCGATTGAAGCCAGCGACCAACCGCGGTTCCTGATTGGAGGCTTGAACTATTGGCTGACGCAAGCGATCGCCCAGGGGTATAAAAGAACTAAGCAGCGCGGAGAGAGGGTATGCGAGCGAAGAAATCCCGGGTCGTCGTCACACCTCTTGCGAGCCCACTAACCTGTCGGGCCCAGTGCCGAATATGTAACGGCTCTGTTTATATGTACATAAACTTTGCCTTAACTGACCGTTGCCTTGTCCCCTCCGTCTATCAGCTCTGTGCAGCTCTGTGCAGATGCAGCCGCAAGCTGAGACACCCGATACCCAACAGGGCACAGAAAAGCTAGAAGAATTATTCCAAGTGGAACTGTGCGGAAACGCGACTGCCTCCAACTTTTCAATAAAAACATGCCCGCTTGCTGCCCACATTAAAACGTTCATTATGCAATGCCAGTCAATTGGGTGGCTGACAGCGACAATTATTGTCTCACTTAGCGTCCTCCTGGATAAAAAAAACTTATCTGCAAAGCCAGTTTTCACGTACCTCCCAGTGCTGAATTTTAAGCGAACCGTAAAGCTTAAATTTGGACATCCTGTATGCTCTACAAGGAAAGCAGAAAAATATTTCAGAAAAAACTGGTTGAAGTATTTCGACTGACTGACCAGCAGAGACCCCTCTTGTTTTGAGCGGAACAACCGGTGCTGAGGCCAGTTATTAGGGATTTCGCTTACAAGAGCCGCTGGCGCTTCCTCGCTGTGAGCGGCTAGAGTGTACTAGAACAGGGGAGTGCTCGGAACAAGCTTCGAAAGTAAAGCCCAAACAGGGTCAATCTGCTTGTGGCGCTGCGATCGGTGTTCTGCAGTGTGTCGTCGTATAGATGTTGCGCGCGGCTCCGCCGAAGTGGTGCAGGAGTAGAATGCCCACTTCCCACTCAGAAGGCCCGGGTTCGAATGGCAGCTGTAGATGGTAGGTTTTCATTTTTAGTGTAACATTTTATAGCTGTATTGGTTTTCTTTTGTTTCGTAAAACTAGCTTCAGTTGCTACGCGTTGCTTCAAAAAGTAACGCAAAATGTGAAGGTAGAATAAATTTCTTAGTGAGCGTAGTTATTTGCAGCGCCACTGCCCAGGATTGAACAAAAATGCAAAGTACGGCCTACAAGATTTTTGCGAATACGAGACTCAAAACAAGATTTGACAGTTTACGTTACTTTTTGATGCAACACGTAGCAGCTGCAGCGAGTTTTAAGAAACAAAGGGAAACCAATGCAGCTACGAATGGTGACACTAAGAATAAAAACCGACCATGTACAGCTGCGATTCGAACCCGGGCCTTTTGAGTAGGAAGCGGTCATTCCACCCCTGCACTACTTTGGCGGAGCTGCGCGCAACCATTAAACGACGACGCATTGCAGACCAACGATCGCAGCGCCACAGGCGGGTTGACCCTGTTTTGGCTTCACTTTCTGCACATGGGAATCCGATGCCTTGCGCAGCGGCCGCTCATTTCGACACGGTGCGCTCCCCTGTTGTTTCGCTCGAAGCACGTTTCAGAGCGCTGCATTACGGTAACGCATGAGCGCAGTCAAATGGTTTTTATTTTATATTTCGCGGCTTTTTTTTTAGTGGGCGAGAAAAATCATCAAATACCATTTACATTGCCAGAAAAATGGCATCAGTCTTTTAGGGCCGGGTAACAAACAGCCCGTAATCCTGAAGTCAACTTTAAAAACTTTTGCACAACTGACCTCAGGTGATAAAGTAATAAGTACAATGAAAGTACCACAAGTGACATACGATGGCAAATCACCAGTTCCGGGCTTCGTTCAGTTTTAAGGAAGCATCTTATTTATTATTTCAATCAAGTTACGTGTAGCACCCTCTACTTACGCACTGCTACCGCGTGTCCTGGCAAGAATGATTATATGTGGTTCTGATTGTCTTTCCTTCCGTCAGCCGCTGATAATAACGTACGCAGCTCGAATCGAGATGTTTAATTGTTTCTTGCTTCACACGGATATCATAGTAAGGCCCTAGAAAGAAAGAAGTCTTAAATTTGCGCAAAGATATGAATTTGCAATGAAGTAGTAAGGATCTTTTCATAATGACTAACGATTCCCTGTTGAGAAATAAATGACTTTTATCTATGAAAATCTTACAAAGTAGCGAGGTTTCAAGCAATACGATTCATAACTGCACCATGAATGAACAATCCGCTAGTTCACCGCTCTCATCTCAGCTAGCGGGCCACAGTCCCGAAATTTAGTCTTCCGCGAGCGGCGGTATAGTATAGGAGCTTGAAGCGGGGGATGAGTTTGAACATAATGTCAGCTAATGTTGCCATTTGCTAGAGGGCCTTTATGAAATATGGCCACATCTCAAAAAAGGTGATTTTTGAAGGGGATTTCACGTCAGATTTTGGGAAATATATCGATACTTATCTCCCTAACAAATGTCAGCTGGATGGCGATTCTGAAATTTAGAGCATTTGTTTCACAGTTATGTTTCAACACATGGTGACCGCATGGGGTGCCTCACGTAAAGAAATGCGTGAGACCAGTCATGTATGCGTAACTAGGGAACCTACTTTTCTTTTGAATATATATATATATATATATATATGTGTGTGTGTGTGTGTGTGTGTGTGTGTGTGTGTGTGTGTGTGTAGTTTCACAAGAATATTCCTGGCCATTGTTTTATTTATATCAAAGGAAGTCACAGTGAAAAACATGACATTTATTCTGAGCTTTCGGCCAGAGACCGTCCTTTAGCAATGATAACATTTGTGCATTGCGTCACAGTAGAAGAACAACTTTCCGTAATGCCTGCATATTACACACACCGTCGTGATTCCTTCGGACGTGACAAGGGGAGGGGTCAGAACAACAGCAGCAACAAAAAAATGGTCTGGGAGAGAGTGCGGGAGACAGCTATACTGACACATAGAATCGCAATTACGCAGTGCAAAAATATTATCTTTGATAAAGGTCGGTCCCTGGGCGAAAGCTCAGAATAAGTCTTTTTATGTTTTTCACTGTGACTTTCTTTCATATAAATAAACGAATAGCCAGGACTATTCTTCTGAAACTTTATAACAATGGCTACAGGATTCATCACAACATCTAGCATAAGATTTAAATTACCCATTTGTCTAGCAGCATCGATCATCATCGGCGATTCGCAGTGTAGATACGCTCACAACCACTTTGCACTGGACGTGAAGGAATGCCAGCTTTGATCTCACAATCCTGTAGAAGAATTCAAGACGCCCTCTCTATTCTAGACTTCGTGCCCAAGCCGACAACATCCATCTTTCTCCATGTTGGCACCAACGATTTCTCGGAGATGTTTGCCGGAGTGGCCTTCAAGCAGTATCGGACTGTTTTGGAGACCATCCCCCGCGACTGCCCCAACATCAAGACGGTGTATACCACACCAGACGGTGTTATAACTGACCACTGCGTCAATGGAAATGTTCGCACGTCGGCTATTTCGTCTTATATTGAGATAAAAAGAAACAATGCTATTGTGCCTACTTCCGTTAATGGATTATTAAATGGGTGAGACAGATGTAGAAGAAGGTGTAGCCCTCGAACCAGGTATAACATATAGGATTCATTTAGAATCGTTGAACTGGAAAGGTAGCTGGAGCGAACGTTTCGACAAGCGGACAAACTTCATCTAGGAAGCAACCAGCTGCATTAGCAGATTGTATGTACAGGCTTTGTGGCTCTCCCTCAACCATAAAGTGAAGGAGGAGAAAAAAGCAAGTGCGAAAATTGGGAGCAAGGAAATAAATAACAGGAGGGGCAACAGAGATAGGAGTAAAATGCAATATGTCAAAGAGAAAAATATAAAGGACTGAAACCAATCGTGGGGCTGAGGTACCAGGGTTGGCTACGGCTTTTGCTTCGCGCTGGGGGAAGGTGCTTCGTGCTGAGTAAATCAGCTGGGATTCTGGAAATTCGCGTCGTATTATTTCGCGATAGAACTTTGCCGAAATGCAATGGCACCCATTCCCACATCTTCACTCGTGCGGTTGAGCGGGAGTGTGCACTCCTGACACATACACGCTGCCCAGGAAGGCACTTGCTGCCTTGATGAAGAGAAGTCGACATGCCGAAACGTTGGCTCTAGCAGCTCTCCCTGTGCGACAATTTCCGATTGCTCGAAACCTCTCTCTTCTCCCGAAGTTTCTTTCTTCTTTGGTAATTTCAATTAAAAAATATATTACAGGGAACTGCGCCTTTGCCTTATAGCATTCATTCGCATCGCACTAAATGTAGCCTAATCTTACCATAACTTCACTCTTTAGCGTTCAACACATGCTAAGGAAAAAGGACGCGAGCATTTGCGTATCTGATGTTTTAAAACACACGCACATTTACATACAACACAAGGCCGAAGGTGGAGAAGTGTAACGAAAAGTTATCCGTTGGTGACGCCTTAACGAAGCAAAGTAGGGCGGCACATGCATCTAAGAGTTGATATAATTGTGCAAGTCACAGGTGCTTCTGGAAATTTCAACCGGATACTACACATCATAAGACATCTCACCCTGAAAACCTTTTACTTTTTTACCCTATCTGCATTTTTTGAAGTACGTTTCGCGTCTATCGAAAGAAGTTTTTAACTTAATTTTCATACCTGTGTATTTTGGCAGGAGAAATACAGCAAAGACGCCGCATTCATAATTTTGGGAGGGGTACATTAGTGTCTCAATTGATGTGTTGCCGCCAGTGCCTGTTAAAGAAAAGAACAAATTATTGCAACGTAAAAATTTAGGAAAGTATTTTGCACTTTTATTTTATTATTAGCTGAAGAAAAAAAGTCACAGTTTCGCCGCAACGGCGAAGCAATGATTGCGATAGCAATAAATTGTAACGTAACGCGAAGAACGGAAAGCAGCTCGAAATTGCCAGCGCGTCGCTCGAGCCCAAAGGACGCACGAAAAGAACGCATACAGGAGGAGCGCGAACTAATGCGTCACAGCTCGACACTTGAAGCGCACTGCTCAAACATATAGCAGGGCGCACGAAACAAACGAACAGGTACACACAAGACGAGCGCGAACTGTCACAATTGATACTTATTTCTATTTGAACAGCGCGCTCCTTTCGCAAACGCGGCCGCTGCAGCGAGCGAAGCGAAGCACCCCACCGGCCGCCCCTTCTTTCCTTGAGATAAGCGCACGAAAGCGACGACGCCCTGTAGAGCGAACAGCAACGGCGTTCGCAGGGGCGGGGCGACGATCTTTAAAGCGTGCAACACGCGCGCACGTCGCGCCATCTATGTGGCCACTAAGAAAGCATGCTGAATTACATGGTGTATATAAATATCTCGCCGTTAGCAGGCTGAGAGACGGTGCTGTCGTGGCCTAACGTCTAACGCGGCGGGCTGCAAAGCGAGAGGTCGCCCGTTCAATTCCGCGCGTCGGAAAGAATTTCTTAATTATTTTTCTTTGTGGCCTTTCTATATATATACATACTTATACATATACGGTGAATGACGGCGACGGGGACGGACATTTTCCAGCCGAGACTGTCCATATAATTGCTATCGAAATAATATTTTAATATTCATGCAAGAAGGAAATTAATCAAATGAAACAAAATCTCAATTACTCGCATGTAACAAGAACCTACAACGGACGCGACGTGCCACTCAACCAATGGCACCACAAGTGAAACTTCTACTGTGTTCATGTGACGAAGAGCTGTTCAGGTACAAATGCACCCTACCCTTTCTTGCGGCCACGCGTATGTTATGCAACCTCTTAATCGATGGCCAAACAGCTTTTTATATGCATTAAACATTTCGCAGTAAGGGAGGCTGTGCTGTGCAGACGCGCAATCTCTGCATATGGTATTGCTCCAAAACAAGAATTAATATCATCCACCGAAACTCACAGGATATGTCTTTCCCAATGAAGTGTCTGTCCTGGAATGAGTATACAAGGCGTCATTGACCTTTTAAATATTAATATCTCGGGTTTAATGTCCAAAAACCACGATATGATTGTGAGAGGCGCCGTAGTGGAGGGCACCGGAAATTTAGACCTCCTGGGGCTCTTTAACGTGCACTAAATCTAAGTACATGGGCCTCAAACATTTTCGCCTCCAGTCGTCGCAATATCCAGTCGTCACGCCATGTGTAGCATCAGAGGACGGATAAGCAATGTTGTAGCCTCCTGCCCTATTGTGAACTCTTACGCTTCCCTTTCATCGAGTCCTTGTTTCTTCATTCGTTTTTTCCATAAACCCACTTCATAGTTTGCGCTGTCGGTTCTATTTCTTGAGGTGTGTCCTTCCTAACTTCTTTTGTCCCTGTAACTGTAGCGCAGTTATCATACAGTAGCTCAAGGCAGGCTAATAATGGTGAACGAACGCAATTATGTGTATGACATGAGATCTGTCTTCTGAAACATAGATCTAACAAAATGAAATTCTTTCACTTGAAAGACGAAGGGGTATCTTAAGAGGAAACCTTAGTTATATATGAAGTTATTTTTATTGCTGTACCAAATATATGGACACGCCCTGTTAGTTTTTGCCGTGTTGCGCGCACGGGAACACACACACACAGATATATATATATATATATATATATATATATATATATATATATATATATATATATATATATATATGTATATATATATATATATATATATGTGTGTTCCCGTGCGCGCAACACGGCAAATATATATATATATTTATATATATATATATATATATATATATATATAATGGGTGTAACACAACGGAGGTGTAGTCAACAGTGATATAAATATTTATTTCCCAACAGTTTCGGCCCTTCCTCGGGAGATAAGTTAAACTGACGTCGAAGTTCGAACTTGCTTCTTGCCGCGTCCCTCTCGCGTTCAAGGACATTTCAGAGGGTGGGGGCGATAAATTACGGAAAAAAAGAACAAAAAAAGAAACAACGAGGGAGAACACCGACGAAGTCAGAAAACGAGGCGAGGAAAAGAAAAAAAAGGCCAACTGTGCATGGCATGAAGTCGTTGAAGGTGTTTGCCGGTTCGCGCCGGGCCATCCAAAATTGTTGTCGCGGAGGGCAGGGTGAGGCACGTGAGGGAGGAGTGTCCCCCTAACAGATGATTTTAGTCTGTCCGGCACACCGCTATACGCAAAATGCCTTGCGTGCACCGGAATACCGGGTGTGTACTGCGCATGCGTATGCCCGGTAAACATGGCCGCGCCGCCGAAAGCGATTGCCGTCCACTTCGAATCTATCAAGTGGCCGTCGCGCGCTCTGTCGCTCGTTATTTCCGAGCAGATGTTTTTTCACGTCCTTAAGCTTCGACAGCAGGGTATCCGGGGCGATTCGGCACCGTTTTCGAGAGCCATACTCAAATAATCAATGTGTACGCTTAGCGAGTGACAATCCCGGAACCTCGGAGGACATACATTACGTGTTTGTTTGTTGTTTTTCTCCTCCATAGCTGGCGCCACTTGACGTGGCGGCAGCTACGGCACACGCTATCCGGCACACGCTACGCCTTCGCATTACCGGAATACCGCACATACCAAAATCCTCTAATGACTTGGCTTTCCGCCGTTCATCTCCGCCCGCTCCTTGTGAATAGGCTCCCAGTGGTAGGGGAGCGTAAGCACTTTATATTGTACAAGTAGTGAAAAAAATGAACAAAAAATAAACAAAAAAGAGAAAAGCAAGAAAGTAAAAGACACTGCACACGTACGAGCCAATCAAGAAACAGGCATGGTCCCAATTAGGATTCCGTATTGAAAATTCAATTTGCATTATCTATCGGAGGCATAAGAGTCTTCCAGGGTCATCATTGATGCCGGCTGTTAATGTTCTAAATTTAAAGATAAAATATGCCTCACGTTGTTCGCGCGCGCGCGTGTTTTGGAAACCGGCTTGTAAAATATTTACGCTGATATTTTCAATGCTGTGGTTTGGCAAGCGTTGATGTCTGGATAAGGGTAGCTTCGGCAGTGAAAGGGCGTGGTACCGGTGATTATTAAACCGCAGCCAAATTGGCGTGTCCGTTTCGCCGATGTAGTCTTGCCCGCAGACGTTGCAATGTAGCATGTATATCACATTGCTGGAGTCACAGTTTAGGTTTTGGGTGATGCTGAATTTGAAATCTGAGAAGCTTGCCGTTAATTCACGCGTTGTGACCATGTGTGGGCATACCTTGCAACGAGCGTTTCCGCAGGGGCAGCACCCTGGCTCAAATTTGGCGACGTTTGTTTTTGCTCTGACAAGAATGTCCTTCAGGCTTTTATAACTGCGGTACATCATGCGAGGTGGCTCCGCGAAGAATGGAAGTCAGTCGTTTGCGTTGCCTGATTATGTTGAAGTGGCGGGAAAGTATGATGTTAGCTCGTGGCACTGATGAGGAGTAAGTTATTACAAGATTTGTTTGTGAAGTTGTTTTGGATACTGTTTTTGGCTCCTTAAGTATGTCATTCCGGTTTACGTTGCAAGTACGTAGTATGGCATCGTCAATAATATCTTCGGGATAATTTTGTTGTGATGGGGAATTCTTTAGGCATTCTGCGTGTTTGTCAAATTCCAGTATATCGGTGCATATTCTTCGATACCGGTAGGCCTGACAATATGGAGTACCTGTCTTGGAATGTCTTGGATGGCTACTGTTGAAGTGTAGGTACATGTGCCGGTCTGTAGGCTTTCTGTAAACGTTTGTTGAAAGGCGTTCATTTTTGACCGAAACAGTCACGTCCAAGAAGTTAACGCTAGTTTTGGAAATGCTATACGTGACTTTGATTGATGGGATGAGCTCGTTGAAATCCCATATGAACCGTTGATGGCTCCCCTCTTCGTGGTTCAATATAATGAATATGTCGTCCAAGAATCATCTGTAATACAAAGGTTTCAAGGCGCGCCCCTCAATAAATGGGATTTTAAGAGATGTCATAAAGGTGCTCGCAAAGTTCGGGGCCATTTTTGTGCCCATTGCAGTGCCACTGACCTGAAGGAAGTGCTTGCCATTAAACTCAAAATGTTTATGGTTTAGTACAAGATCGAGAAGTTTAGACAGTACCTCGCCACTTACACCGGCCGATGAGTGAAATTTCACATACTCAGAAACCGTAACCCCAATTCCGTCGCGGTGGGGTATGTTAGTGTACAGTGAGCAGACGTCCATGGTCACCAGGAAGCTATCAAATGGGATGTTGAGACTAGAAGTTTTGCGGATAAAATGGTTTGTGTCCTTTAGGTGAGAGGAAAAAGTCGGTGGGACGTCTTTTATCAGGGAATTAACGAATTTTGATATATTTTCTTTTGATGTAGTGTTACTGGATACTATCGGACGTCTCGGATTGCCTGGTTTGTGTATTTCAGGGTGTAGATAGAAGCGACCGGGTACATAATGAGCATCCAACATCGCTTTTAGCATTTTGTCGGTAATTTTCCCCTCCCGGCGGATATTATTTAGCGTACCTTTTATCTTACTTTCAAATTCGGGAGTCGGGTCTTTTGGAAGTTCTTTGTAGAAGTTTGTGTCTGATAACTGCCATTCCCCTTCTTTTAGGTAATCCGACGTGTTTAGAATTACTATGCAACCCACTTTATCAGCAGGCTTGATGGTAATATCGGCGTTTCTTCGGAGTACATCGATTGCTTTTTGTTCTGGCTTTGATAGGTTGTTGCGAGATGGCCGATTTTTTTCGTACGCCCTGATTATATCGTTTTGGACAGCTGATATATACATACCAAGGTGTTTGTCCCTCTGCTCACTTGGACACCACGATTTGTCACCACCGATCAATCTATTCTCGCCTGGACTGTCTTTCCGATCATGAAAATATTCACAGAGGCGGAGATTGCGCGCAAAGTTATCGAAGTCCTGGTATAGATCAAACTCATGGAATTAACCGGACGATGCACCAAAGGTTAAACCCCTCGACAAAAGTTGGAGCTGCGTGGGTGTAAGCATTATAGTGGACAGGTTAAGGACATTGTTGCCACGAGTTTCTGAGTTCGCCCAGCTATCTTGTGGCGCGTGATTCTCAGCTCCATGTTCGAGAGTCGGGCCACTTTGACCAAGTCTATGCTGTTGTTTTGGGTGTTCATTTTTCTCTTTATTGCTAGGCTGGTGTACGTCAGATCTCTGGCCTTCTGTGGAGTCCCACCCCTAATTTCTGCGTGTAGTTGAACAGTGGAAGTTCTACTGTCCCGGTAAAATTTGCTCTCTTTTACTTTTGAAATTTCCTCTCTCTTTTTCGACTCGTAATCTTCCAATTCTCTTGGCTCATGCTCTCCGAGATTCGACAACGATTTCTTCGTGGTCTCGGTGACACTGTACTCGGCAGCCTTACGCTAACTATGGTCTGCAATGACCTGTGTCAATTCCAAGGGCGCTTCAAGTAACATTGCTTTCAACTTCTTGTTTTCGGTTTCACTTAGTGTAGACATTGCGGGGGTGCAAGCTAGGCGGAGGCCCTTAGGTGCAATTTGGTGAGATTAGCATTTGCTTGTTTGTTCGGCACGTTTTTCGTGTTGCACCCGTTTCTTAATAGTTTTCCTAATCGAGAGAAATGACTGGTACCATGAGTGTTTGAGATCGGCCGTACCTTTTGTGCCCTTGTGTCAATTGGAAGTCGCCGCCTTGGTCGTCGCCACGTACGTCCGCGTGGTGTTGTAGCGCCGCGCTGGTGGGAGCGGTGATGTTGTGGCTGCTAGGGCTCTGGGTGGTTCGTGTTCCTCGGCAGCCCGTTGCTGGGTGGGCTGGTACCGAAGTTGGGCGCGCAAGGGGTTGGCGCTGCTCTCCATGCCGCTGCACTCCTTTGGAGCTGAACTCTGATGTGTTGAGCCAGCAGCGCGATTCCCCCGAAGCTCGCGTGTAGGACATCTGCAGTCAGGAAACGTCTCAGTGGGAGGGCTTAGAATCCACATTCCACGTAGAAAACGCCGGCTCCCAACATCCGGCAGTGGCAAAGACGACGGGCCTCTTGTTGAAACGCTGCACTTCCCGATTGAACCAGGACACCAAGGGCCAGTTCGAGTCGCGACGTCGGCGATTCGGTGCACGGGGTAGTGACAGGCTTATGTGCACCGTTGTAATATCGGAGCGCACCTGTCTCACTCGTCGCAACGCTTCCCTCAACGAGTCCAGTGATTTCGAACATCCGGTCTTCAAGATGTCAGTGGTGCAACATGAAGCAACATCACCGCATTCTCCAGCAGGTACTCCAAGAGTGCAGGCCTATCAGAGTACATAGCACCACCGTATCAAAATGAAGCACGGAGTGGCTGGATCGTTCGAACTGAAGTGCGTATGAACATATCGCATGATGGAGTCTCCGATGACGGCGCACTTGTTAGGGTAATTTGGGTATCTTTGCGACAAACGCTCCATTGATGATGTGCTAGCAGCCATGGTTCAACGTAAGTGTAGAATGGGCCAGTTCTTCTCGAGTAATGGGTTTAACACAACGGAGGCGTTGTTGTGTGCGTTGTTGAACAATAAAAAATTCGCAGCGTGCGCGTTAACTAAAAGCCGAATTCTTCTGTCTCTCATTCCCCATTAGCAGCCATTGGCATGTTCCAGTAGGAAACGTTAGTAGAAGTAGAAGTGTAAGTGTTAGCTAAAAGCCGACTTCTTCTGTCTCTCATTCCCATTAGCAGCCATTGTTTACCTCCAAGGTAGTGCCTGGTGAGATTCCTCCTGTGCGTGATTAAACAATAAAAATTTTGTTCAAAACGCCGTTGATTGATGAAATAAACCAACGAAAGACGCCAGACATTTTCTAAAAGCAAAACGAAAGAACGCCAGATGTTTCTAAAGCAAAACGAAAAGACGCCAGCTGCTTAACGAAAGACGCCAGATGTTTTCTAAAAATGGTTTTCTAAACAGTGAAAATTCACAGCGTACATGTAAAATCAAAGTGAGCTGCAAGTCGTCATAACTCATCGAACCTTTAGTATAAACGCGCCCCATCTCACGTCGGTGATGATGTACTGGGCAGAATTCACGGAAGATTCACGGTTTACCGATGAACCTCTGCAGCTTCGCCCACTCATCATCATTCACTCCGTGGATATGCTGTGATTTTTTTTTAGTTTTTTAGTTTCTTCTCGTATTAACTTGATGTGTTTGAAGCGTACTTCAGAAGAAGTTTAAAAGTAAAAAATGATTTTAGTGCTGCGTAGATTTTCTGTTTGCGATCTCAGACTGTTTGCAGTTTAATGCTAGCGTGTGATTACTTTCCTGCGAAAAAAATAGATAAAGCGCAGATCTGATGTCACCCCCCCCCCGCATTTTTGTCCATGTGACGTGTAATCCAATAATTCTGTCATACCACTAGTGTGTAATGCCATATCAACTGCGTGTGCAATCTATCTTACTCTGTGTTCCTGACTTCACTGCCACGAGTCCGAAATGTGCGCGCATGAATCTATGTCGACTGCGTGTGACCGCTGTCTTATGTTGTGATTCTTGCTATCGACTTGTTACTTTGGCAAAGTCTGGTCCACCAGACGAAACCTTAGTGAAAATATACTGTGCCAAACCAACGAAAGTCGTAGTTTCTTTCTTCATTCCTTATTCTATCGGGGTCCGCGTGATTCTTTTCCCCCTTATATACAGGTTGTTTCAAGAAATGTGTCCAACATTCTAAAAAATCAGGAAAATGCGGTATTTGATTGCTGACTTCAGAATTGGTTTTTTCTGTAGTGGCAGAGATTTTAAGATGGCTAAAAAATTATTTGGGACTGTAATTAAAAAAGTTAAATTAATTAACTTTTTATTTAGTGGAGTTAGGTGGTTGTGTCAAATGGGAGAATTGAAGTTCTTCATGCCAGAAACCCAACCCAACTTTGAGATTTCGAAAAAGTTGCATCTAGTCATAATTACGATGTAATGAAATCCAACCAAATTAAATGGCGAAACCTAAACAGAAAAATAGAAGAACGCAACTGCCATATTCTTCTGAGACGTGAAAAATGAGTTAATGACTTGTTCTGTAGCGCTAGGCATCTTAAGATGGTTAGAGACATGACTAGAGACAGTAATTAAGAAAGTTAGATAATTAGCTTTTTAATTATTGGAGATAAGTGTCTGTGTCAAATTGGGGAATTGAAGTTCTCCATGCCTGAAACCCATCCCAGCATTGAGATTTCGAAAAAGCGGCCTCTAGTAATAATTACGAAGTAATGAAATTCAACCGAATTCGATGGCTTTCGCTGTTGAAAGCCATTGCATTTCGTTGAATTCCATTACGCCACAACAATTACTAGAGGAAGCTTCTTCGAAGTCTCAAAGGTCGGATGGATTCCTCGCATGAAGAACTCCACAAATTAAAAGATTAATTAATGTAACTTTTTTAAATACTGTCCCAAATGATGTCCTTAACTACCTTAAGGTTCCTGCCGCTAGAGAAAAAGCAATTCTGAAAGCTCTGAGCAAATATCGTATTTTCCAGATTTTTAGAGAAGGTTGGACATATTTTTTGAAACACCCTGTACATATGTATATATATATATATATATAACGGGAGAGATATTGCTTCTGAAATATTTTTCTTCGTGGCATTTATATACTATCATCATCATCATCATCAGCCTGTCTACGCCCACTGCAGGGCAAAGGCCTCTCCCATGTTCCCCCAATCAACCCGGTCCTGTGCTTTCTGCTGCCACGTAACACCTGCAAACTTGTTAATATCATCTACCCACCTAATTTTCTGTCTCCCCCTCAGGCGCTTGCCATTTCTTGGAATTCAGTCAGTTACCCTTAATGACCACCGGTTATCCTGCCGACGTGCTACGTGCCCGGCCCATATCCATTTCTTCTTCTTGATTTCAACTATGATGTCCTTAACCCCCGTTTGTTTCCTGACCCACTCTGTTCTCTTCCTGTCTCTTAAGGTTACACCTATCATTGTCCTTTCCATCGCTCGCTGCGTCGTCCTCAATTTAGGTTGAACCCTCTTTGTAAGTCTCCAGGTTTCTGCTCCGTAGGTAAGTACCGGTAAGATGCAGCTGTTATATACCTTCCTCTTGAGGGATATATATATATATGAAGGAAAGAAGTGTTAATTTCAAGGGCTCGTTTTCTTTGTTATACACAATATTAATGAGAACTAACAGACAATAATGCCAAGGAAAGTATAGGGGATTTTATTAGTAATAAATGTAAGGTAATTGTGAAGAAAGAAAAGTGGACGAAAAGGTAGCTTGCCGCGGGCAGGGACCGAACCTGCGACCTTCGAATAACGCGTCCGATGCTCTACCAACTGAGCTACCGCGGCGGCCATCCCCCCGTCCACTTTATAGGGTATATGTGCGCATTTAAACGTGGGAGCGTCAGTCAGCGCCACCAGTAGCCATGACGGCGAGTGTGGAACACTCTTTTTTCTGCCTGTTGGCGTCACGTAGCACGTGAACTTATTACGAGCTGGCAGCTGACCAATAATCCCTCGCATACTACCTGAAGGCATCAAGTCTGCCAGAACGAGACCCTCGCTATGAATGAAGGAAAGAAGTGTTAATTTCAAGGGCTCGTTTTCTTTGTTATACACAATATTAATGAGAACTAACAGACAATAATGCCAAGGAAAGTATAGGGGATGTTTTTAGTAATAAATGTAAGGTAATTGTGAAGAATGAAAAGTGGACGAAAAGATAGCTTGCCGCGGGCAGGGACCGAACCTGTGACCTTCGAATAACGCGTCCGATGCTCTACCAACTGAGCTATCGCGGCGGCCATCCCCACGTCCACTTTATAGGGTATATGTGTGCATTTAAACGGGGGAGCGTCAGTCAGCGCCGCCAGTAGCCATGACGGCGAGTGTGGAACACTCTTTTTCTGCCTGTTGGCGTCACGTAGCACGTGAACTTATTACTAGCTGGCAGCTGACCAATAATCCCTCGCATACTACCTGAAGGCATCAAGTCTGCCAGAACGAGACCCTCGCTATGAATGAAGGAAAGAAGTGTTAATTTCAAGGGCTCGTTTTCTTTGTTATACACAATATTAATGAGAACTAACAGACAATAATGCAATATATACATATATTATATATATATATATATATATATATATATATATATATATATATATATATATATGCCACGAAGAAAAATAATTCAGAAGAAATATCTCCCCCGTCTCTCCTCCGCGCGCCGCGTTCAACGAGTCGACCTCAGAGCATACGTCCCTATGCACACTAATGGCGAGCTATTTCTATAATATACTATTTAGCCTCGCGGCACGCAGGGTGAGGAGGCGCTTCACCTTGTTATCTTTATCACCAGTGAGATGGCGCTTCGGGCGCGCTTTAAAGGTCGTCGCCACGCTCGCTCTGCTGGTACCACGTGTAGTTTGCCCTAGAGGATGTGGCCGCCCGTGAACACGCGCTTATCTCGTGAACGGGGTGGTTTCTACATACGTCTTCTCCTTCCACCGCAAAGCTTGCGTTGAAGTTACACAGCGCACGAAGGCCACTTCGCTCGCTGCAGCGTCGAGCTCGCGAAATGAGTAAGCTGCTGGATAGACGATCTAAAGTAGGAGCTACTAGATTATGCATAGTCGACCCTTACAACGCGCTGACCAAACACAAAGAAGTAACTACTTTGACAATATTTAATTCGCGCTCGTCCTGTGTATACCTGTGCGTTCTTTTCGTGCTTGAGCAGCGCGCCGTAAGTGTCGAGCTGTGACAGTTGTTAGTTCGGCGTTCGTCTTTTGTGTATTCTTTTCGTGCGTCGTTTCTCCCTGATACACCACGCTGCAATCTCGAGCTGCTTGTCGTTCTTCGTGTGGCATTCCAATTTCTTGCTATCGCATTCATCGCTTCTCGCCTGCGGTGAAGCTGAGTTTTGGGTGATCTATTTTTATTTATTTATTTATTTATTTATTTATTTATTTATTTATTTATTTATTTATTTATTTATTCGTTTATTTACGAAGACTTACAGGTTCACAAAGAATCATACAGTGAGGAGGCTATAGGGTACAATGTAATATAATTATAGAGGATGCGTACACAGATTTAAAAATTATTATAGAATGAAGAAATCTGCATATTGTGGGCATTCACTAGACACATCTACCCTCCTCATACATGTTCTTCATCATGGGTGTTCGTCGTCTTCATCTGTAGTGGGAACTCGGCTTGATTGTGATCTGTTCCTCCGGTGTGGTCGCTTCACCGTGCCTTCGGGACCTAATAAATGTCGCGCTAATCGTTGCGTCACAATATAGCCCAATGATAGAGAATAAGATTGCTTATCTAGTGACGGGAAAATGCCAAAAACGAATTACTGTTTTCGAGATTTATGCAATGATGATATAAGCTTTGTAATGTCTTCATTACACAAATAGAAGTCACTGACTGGAAATGGCAAATTTCCGTAATTGTTCTTGTACTGAAACGTGTGTTGTCTAATAGATAAGACGTTTAAGAAAACTTTTAGTGAGCTCTTTCTAAGAGAACAAGCATCTAAGCGAGATGAAGGTGCAGGAGAGTGGTAGCTGCTTACCGTCTTGCCGGCGCACGACCATTGTATTATATATCGTGTCATTGTTTCTTTTTCCGTTGCGCAGCGTAAAGATTCCTTGTAGGTCATCTCTTCGCCTGTTTCGAAGGTATTATTAGTACACACGAAATATTGCAGCTGATGCTTTTGATACTTACACGGTGTTTCCAAAGAAATATATTCTTGAAAAATTTGTGTATTGAGCTGTTGTACTGTTTACATAGTCCATGTTACAAAATTTAGTAGTCTGCATGGTCGTGTTCACAATCCATATACTTGCATTTTCAGCGTAAAACTGCCAAAGAAACAAAAAGTGTCGCGTTATCTTTCTTATCTGTCTATATTACAGCGAGAGCTGCTATGAGATCACAACAACGGCCCTCGGGAATGAACCACATTAACATATGCAATATTGCGTGGTAGAAGAGTAAAATAACAACCAGGCGTCACAAAATGCGAATTACCGAACGAATGGGTTATTGAATGCTTCCACCGATTACAAAGGGCTCTGCCATAATTCTTTATCGTCATCAGCCACAACATCAACAAAGCGTACGTAATGTCTTACAGGTGTTTGGCGGGTACCACGGTTCTCCGCAGAATGACGGAAAATGGCGTAGTGGCTGCTTCCCCACTTCACAAAAATTATGATGATTTATAGCGTAGCGAGGTCCTCGCAAGTACACGTCTATTGGTTCCCAAGGAAACCAATGAGGCCCCCATAACCCACTTCAGCATGGTCTCGATAAAGTTATTTACATGTCTCTCTTTCTCACGTTAACGTTGGTTATGAAGCGCGGTGGGATAGTGAAGTAACGACAGGGCGTCACACAATGAGAATTACGTAACTAGTGGGTAGAATAAAGCATCCAACCAATTTCAAGCGGCTGAGCTATAAGTCGTCATCAGCCGTCGCATCAACAAAGCGCACATAATCCCTTGCATATGTGTAGCTAATAACTGGCTTCTCCGCAGAATGACAAACAGTAGTGTAGTGGGTGCATCCCAAGTTCACATAAATTATGATTTGAGGCATAGTGGGGACCTTGCTAGTGTACTTCTATTGGTAGCCCCAAAAGAGTTTATAACGGGCTCTTAAAATGCCGCTCTTGCAGCTGTGACTGCGCTGCGCTTTCTGCGCAGGCCTGGCGTTTTTATAAGGTACGATTTTTGATGCCAGAGACGCTGAAGATGGACAAACAACCACCCCAACGATTCCTTTCGTAGGCTTTGTTACAGCTGCTTTTCTTTAGAGCACAAGACATATGTATATGACAAATAATATCGTGAGCAGCATTTATTGTGAAACCACTTCAGTTTATTTCATGGCGTTGCAATTCCCCCATAATTGCCCTCAAATGCAGTTGGGTCAATTAGGTGCCGAGTAGTATGCTGCATTTTTTCTATACGTACAAAATACCTATTGTGGCGATTATTTACCAACATGAGCTGCTTCAGTGTAGTGCTCATTTCTGTGAATCCGTGCAGCAAAAGTGCATCTCCATCCCATACTCTTAACTCTGATGATCTATGTAGACTGTATGCATTTAGGGTTGCAAAATAGCCATCACTGCTGTCGCGCATGTTTTGGAAGTAGTTGATGTAGTATCAAGTATGGTACATCGATTTATTCGAGGATAGTAAAAAAAAATCAGCAGAAGGGTCGCTGTCGTTGCTTTGTGTCGCAACCACTTTCCGAGAGAACTTCTGGAGACTGAATATTCCTCCTGCCCAGTGACTGTGTATTATTCGTTAAGAATGCTTGAATTGAAAGCCTTTCAAATGCTCATGTATTTCAATTTATGGCTTTACCAGCATTCTTGTGCTTGTCAAAATGACTGCTCATATGATTTATGTTAAAGAAATCGTTAGTTGGGCTCACGTCCCAATACAACGATATGATTATGAGAGACGCTGTAGTGGTGGAAATTTCGAGTCCCTCGGATTCCTTAACGTGCGCCTAAATGTAAGCACACGGGTCACGAAATATTTGCGCCCATCGAAGAGCAGCCGGGACTCGATCGCGTAATCTTCTTGCGGGCAGTCGAGCGCCATAACCATAAGAGCACGTGGCGGGTCGTTTAATATAAGTTCACTCCCTCATCGAACATCGCCCCGCACTGCATGGGTTTGTTGTAGTTATTCTATTGGTGTTCAATCAGAGTCATCATCGCTGTTTCTTCCGTAACTCAGAACACTTCTTTCGTATACGACATCTAGTATTAATCCCCCGTGAATAATGGACGGCATTACATGCACTCTTCACTTACTAGAAACGTACCAATAATTTCACTTTCATGGATGCGTGAACATTCTGGTAGGTGTTGATTCACAAGTGGGAAAATATTTAGCATTTCATTGTGTAATTGACAGCATTTTCGAGAATGTAGGCGAACAATTGTTAAGAGCCCACTCGAACGCCTTTATTTTTATTAGCCTTTCCTTGAACATCTTCAGATTGAAACGTGCTATAATCTTATGTTAAGGAAGTTATATTTTTCATTGCCGTTATGGATTAACCTGTTACTACGCAGCGCTGCGTCTGTAGGAAAAACGTAGACATGCTAAATGCGATCAGGGGAGTGAAATTCTGATCAGTGTGCATCAAACCATCTAAATACTTTATATAGACTAGCAGTCAGGAAATTTGCCGCTTTTCAGAAGCATTTCATGGTATTTACCATTCTTTATAACAGTGAAGCTTAGGTTCCGTATATTTGGTACTAGTCAAGAAAAAGTTGTAGGTCGCATAATCTCAATTCGGGATATGCGGGTACAAGGCACGCACGATCAAATGTTGACATTTACACTCTTAAAACCTAGTACAGCCCAAATGGACAGCCGATTGTGGTATGGTACAATGCGCTACGCAAGCTGTACGAGATTGCGAACGATGCCAAGCACACACAGCAACCTGTACCATGATTGCATGTACCATGATTTCGATTCATTGGAAGATTTCAGGAGTGCTCGCGCTTCATTAAAAACAGAATAATACAGACACTTTTATGGGGCTTCTTTGGTGATGTACCTTCGCAGACAGTGATGACTGCCGAATTTTTCCATCTGTGCACATGTACATATATTATGCAACAGTTATTGTCCTAACATCGATCGTTATCGGCAGAAAAGAAAAATAAATCACACAAACAGTTCATACATTTTATAGCATCATAGCCACACGTGATTTGAAAGAACACATGAGCAGAAGGCAAGCAAGCATGTTTATATTTATTATTGGTATCTAATTTATTAATAGCAATTACACGTACCGAAAGCGTGCGGAAATTAAACTGATGTAAGAACTTACCGCTGTGCCTCTGTATTTCTCACATTGTTCGGAGATGCTTTCGACTCCAAGCAATGATGTCGTCTCTTTCTAGCACCACGTAATTTCTTTTTCTCTTTCGCAAAGAGCATCCCAAGTAGTACATAATGATTAGCGCTGTGCGAGTGCTGTTGTTGGGCATGTCCGTGTCACGGTCGCTGATTATGTCGTTGCGGAGCTTCTCCAGTAGGTATTTCATTGCGCATGAAATAACTGTGCACTTTGCGTACGCTGCTAACGAAAACGTGCCGTAGCGAAGCAGCCTTGTCATGCCGGTCACGAGTTTGTCACGTTTGCTTGAGAAATTCAGCTTTTCGCGCTTTGGGGAAGCAACTGCAGGGCCTTCAGACATTCAACCTCAATTCGGGCCACCACCGTTCGCTCACTCAATCGGGCGAGCTTGCGACAGTCGCAAGCTGAGCATGAAAGCATACGCAAGCGGAGAATGAAACTCTTCCCAGAATATATATGGTGCCTACAAGAGCTTTACGAACGCGTGGACCCTGCTCTATCTCAAGCGGAAAGAGTGACTCGGGCAGTCAGGTAGTTTGTCGGCGTTTACAGGTCTGCTTCATTCTCTTCAATTCACGACCTCGCTTAAGCAACGTGTGATAATCAGACCGCGATGTTAGCGGAGCTTACGTGCCAACTTCCGCCTCCTCCTGAAGCCTCTATCGATCGTCACGTGCGTGGCATGCTCGTTCTATCCAAAACAGGACGCTGATAGCCCCACCAAGAACTCTAAACCCTTTAATCCCCAGAACCTTACTCTCCCGGGCACTTTGCCGTCAACAACCGAAGAATTTGGAACACCTATATCTTGGGCCCGGAACCGCAGCTAGCGCGTTGCGTCCGCCACTAGTTCGAGTGCTGGAGACGCAAGCAGAAACCATCCAGTATACATACAGCGTGGAGGTGCGGGCCACTACAAGAGCCAGTGCTGAAGCTGCGGCCCAAGCACACCAGGTTCCTGCCGCCGGGGAAGCGACTACACTGGCGATGGTGAGCGCATGCTGGCCACGCAGTCTGCAGGCTTTACAAATGAGCCTTTTATTTTTCACACTTTCCTCTCACAGTGCTATTGGTTACGCGCAGGGAAGGGGGAGGACGTCATGTCACCCTCTGGAACTGCTAAAATGAAGTAATGAAGCGCGACTGTCGCCTCCGCGATTAGCTCATGGAAGGTGTCGTAGCTGCGTGTCCGTCACATTAGCCGCGTCTCTCGCACACACAAAGCGAGAGAGAGAGACAAAACTGTCAGTGCCCTTCAGGTGAAAGTCTACCTCCACCGTCACTCCTAGCCGCCGGCCGGAATCCTTTGAGAGATGGCAGCAGCAAGGGCTTGATTGTCCTGCTGGACATTGGGGTCTGGGCTGAGGAGAAGGGCCTCGTAGGATTCTAGAGTGTGCGAACTATCGTACAGGATCGGTTATGTTCGCACCATGTGGAGCAAATTTACTGCCTCATCACAAAACTTGCGCTGTGACCTGAATACTTATGGGTGAAACATGATTTAGAATACGGGGTTGAAAACAACACCCATCTGCAACTTTCGCCAGATAATCTCACCTTTTTTTGTGAGTGACCCTGTACGCTTCCGTGTATAGTTGCTGATTTAGTCTGTAGTGCAGTCTGACTTGGTGGTATGCGCGCATATCCCCTCGTCTCTTTGTGATTTCGGTGAATAGGAAGGTTCCGGGGATTGAACTTAGTGAGCGTCCTAATTCCCTGAAGTCCCTGGTAAGCTGATGCACAGAAGAGCATAATAACCCCTCTGCGTTCTTCTACCCTGTCCAAGTCTTGTCGCTCTTCGCGATTCATAATTTCTCACCTTCTTGTAGTCGCTGATGACTGGCCTGACCCACTTTCGGCTGATGATCATGGCAATGACCACTTCCTCTGCCTCTCCCGAGTCGACGCCTCTTAGTGTGAAGCATGCCATCAGGGATCCGTCTTCCCTAACCAACCCTGACGTGCGCGCCCCTTTGCTCTCATATTAAGCACTGTGGACCCGGCATTGCCATGACGCTGAGAAGGAAACTGTTTTCCGTACTGCAGGGTTCGCTGGAAATCGCCGCCGGTTTATCAACTAGTCAGGCACGCCACGCCAACGATGCATACCAGCTTTTGAAATTGGTCTCGTCATCGAATCAGCAAATCAAGTAGTGTCCTCTCATGTTGGCGCGGAAGTTCTGATGACATCTATCGACCAACGCGGTGTGACGTCATCAACAGTCGAGGATATTGCTACAGCCGCTTGTTGTTTTATTTTGATGTATTCGGGTTTGACCCGCAAGGAAGGTTAGCAACGCTCGGCGCAGACCGCGCCACCGTGTTTAAGAAGCTTCGCGACTGTAGTAGACCATTTTGTTAAGATTGCACGCAGGAGGCGAATAGTCTAGATCATTCCAAAGCTTGCGCGACCACCAGTGATGAGGTTGGAAAGTTTAATACGTGATGTATAAAGGACGGCGCGTCCCAGCGATGATCAGATTATCGAAGGCCGACGCTCTGTTCATCGCTCTCAGTGCATAGCGTACATTCCTTGCAGTAGTTATGTGTTTTCGTTTCCCGGCCACAATTTCAACAAATAAAGAGTTTAATGTTGAACACGCTGACTGCTGCTTTCGTGAACGTCACGACCCCGTGATATCTGGTGGAGGTGCTGTTCGTTCATGTTCCGGACTCCCCCGTCAAGCCGTGAACCCAGCCCAATTTGTGGCGAAGCCACCGATACCATAACGGACGGTCAAGCCTGCCGCAGACTGAAAGGACTTCCAACCCCAGTACTGGTTCCTCCCGGACAAGCCAAAAGTCACGGCAGCAAAAACAAGAGGCATGATGACGGCCGGAGGTGTCCCCTGCAGCGATCGTGATGCAGCCACCCAGGGAGCGGCCGACCTTTCATGCATCATTATGCATCATTTTATCACGCATCATTTCATGCATGCATCATTATATGCATCATTACTACAACTTCACTGGACACAGCGGACCTGGAAATGCCATTACCTCAAGCAGAACACTTTTTTCGTACTGCAGGTTAGTTCTCATTGCTGTATATTTCTACGTGACAGTCCTGGTACTGCGGTTCTGCCTTGCCCCGAACGGTGCTATAGCATTGCCTATGACTGACACGAAGCCTGTGGTGCTCGTAAACGAGTCCGAATATTCAATGTAAACACCCACCGTGTCAAAAACGAAACCGAGTCCTTAGAAATTTCGCAACTACAGTGTGATCTTCATGTAAATGTTTTAACATAAACCTGGATGAATGAGGAGATGTGCAATAACGATGTTTTTCCTCCTTCATTTAAAGAATTTCGTAAGGACCGCCAAACTGGCGATTTTAGTTAAAAATGGTGTTCAGGTTGTTTTAGCGAACGATGTAGTCGGTGTCGAAGGCCTGCCTGTTAAAATATCTTGCTGGGGTCACAGCTTTATGTTATACGCATTTTATCAACCCCAGGATACCCCAACGGATATATTACAGGAACTGCATAATGAAATACCCATGCATGAAACAGGAAAAATGTTCTGGTAGGGTATTTAAACCTACCGGGGTGGATTGGCAAAGCCCTGTTACTTATATTTCACATATCAAACATGTTAGCATTGTGCTTCATAATTTGTTACGCCACAATTTATTACGAGTAGTCCATGAACCAACTGGTGTACAAAATACATCTAGCTAAGTGCCAGATTTGGCACTCATCAGTCGTGATTTCTCTGATTACAATGTAGAATTCGAGGCAGGGCTCTCCTGATCACCATCTAGTAAACTTATCGTTACCACTGCAACCACTTGATAAGTATAGGCACGTGTCGGCGCTTTATTTTATAAAGGCTTTTCTGATACTAATGGCGCAACTATTATCGATTACATGCCAATTAGTTTGGTTGATTTCGATGGCACCAACGTCCACTTACTATGGAACAACTTGAAATATATGTGCCACTATTGTCTAGATAATTTCGCCCCAATAAACTAAAGAAAGATAAAGAGCAAACGCCTTGGATGAATAGCCAGATAATTCAAGGATGAACAGACCAATGCCGGATAAACATATTTTAAAAAAGCCATGAGTAGGACAACCAAACAAATACAGATGCAAGACGACTCCGCACGTGTTTTTAACATAGCAAAATATTATTATTTCAAGGTACCGCTTCCTAAAATCATAAAAAACGACCCTGATACCTTTTGGCAGTACCTAAAAGAAGAAAAAAAGAAACCAGTTTCCCAAATATCAGTTGACGGAAAGCCAGCGACAGATAGGAGTGACATAGCTCAGCACTTCAACAACTATTTCCAATGTGTATTGTCTGGTGCAATTGTATGCGCATGTTACCGGACATTGCCGCAACTCTCAGCTGTGAGTTTTGAATGTTACGCTGGTGTATTTAATAAGCAACTCAACTTGAAAACTAAGAGTTCATGTGGTCCCAATGAAATATCTAACATGTTTCTCAAGCAAATGCCGAGCTGCTTGCAAATATTTCTTGTGATATTGCTGCGGTTCTGATTTGTCACCGCAGAACTGCCAAACGACTGGAAAACTGCCTGGGGTGTTCCTTCGTTTCAGAAAGGTGACGGGTTACTGATACAAAATTTTTTCCAAATATCATTGACATCCCAGTACTGCAAACTTGTAGAGCATATTATAGCTAATTGTACGCGGGAATTTTTAGAAATAACGCTGCATTAAGAGAATACCACCATGGCTTTCGAAAAGGATATTCAACAATAGCTGAACTAATAACAGCATTTCATTCACTCGCTTCATCTCTTGCTTCTAACGGCCAAGCAGACGTAATATTTCTTGATTTAGTAAAGCTTTTGACAAGGTTTCTGTTGTTAAACTGATAATCAAGCATAGAATCCATGGCATCCCTGAACACTTTATCAACTGTATTTCTGATTACCTGACTATCAAGAAGCAATACACTGACATTGCATGTCAGTCTTCCGAAAGTTTGCCAGTCACTTCAGGGGTGCCGCAGGGTGGAGTCCAAGGCCCTCTGATTTTGTTTTTCTTTATAATAATGATATTGTTAACGTAGTAACCCCCGGTGTTCAAATCCGACTGTCTGCAGATGACTGCGTATTGTTCCAAGAAATGCTTTCTCGCGATGGCCAAATTTAGGTAAATAACAATCTAAATGACATATTCCACTGATGCGAAAAATGGGAAAAGGCCCTCAACGCCAATAAAGCCGTACTCCTCTCTATCACTCGTAAAAAAACAGCCCTGTATTTTATTTACCGACATGGTTCGTCGCCACTGAGGTAAGCGGATAATTACAAGTACTAAGGCGTTACGTTAAAAACTAACTTATCCTGGAAGACACATATTAATAGAATTTGCTCATCTGCAGTTACAGAGTCGTGCTTCCTAAAACATAAAAATAAAACGTAAACCGCAAGCAATGTCAAAGTATTGGGACATTATTCTTTAATAGGACCTACATTAGAATATGCCAGGGCACTATGGGACCTATACCCTCTACTTAACACTAAATGTCTTGAAATTTTACAGAGGAACGTAGTCCGGTTCATTTTTAACAAATTCTCACGAGCTGACTCTCCATCTAAAATAATGAAAGCCTATAACACTCCACTCCTTAGCGCGCGTCGAACTCAGATTTGTCTTACTTTGATTCTAAACCGCAAACTTGCGACTGAGCCATCTCCATATCTTACACTCTTATTAACCACACCCACAAGGCATCATTACGCCATATATTTCATAAATTATTTCTGTACAACTGATGCTTATGCGTATTCATATTTTCCACGCACAGTCTCAGATTGAAACGAAAGAAGTCAGGCAACCTCGTAGTATATATTTCTCCTTCCGCTGCGTCTCTCTATTCACGTTAAAATAGCATTGTCTCATTATTTCAGTTGTCACATGTTTTATTGTATTGCTATTTCCCCCTAAACAGTGAAAGGCAGAGTTCATGTTTCTCGGCAGTGGAGGTATCTTTATCTTGTCCCTCATCTGTACCGGTATGTCTTTTGAGCGCAACACTTTAATATTGCTCTCGCCGTTGTAGATCCGAGTAGCCTTTGATGCTGCGCGGTAACGGTAGCCTCACTCAGCTCAAAGAGAGCGTTCGATACCCCTAATATCATAAGTGCCCCGCCACTGTATGAAATCTGCCCCGCCACAGTGGTCTAGTGGTTATGGCGCTCGACTGCTGACCCGAAGGTCGCGGTATTGAATCCCGGCCCCGGTGGCTGCATTTTCGATGGAGGCGTAAATGCTTGAGGCCCGTGTACTTAGATTTAGGTGCACGTTAAAGACCCCAGGTGGTCGAAATTTCCGAAGCCCTGCACTACGGCGTCCCTCATAATTATATCGTGGTTTTGGGACGTTAAGCACGAGATATTATTACTAACTTCATAAGTCTGTCGGATGATGTGCTCGGGGGGAGACCGAGCACGACATTCACGCTTTCATGATAATGCTTTAGAGCTTGTCTTGTTCAACTCGGTTGACTTTTGCATAGGGTGCATTATCCTACCGATTATGAAGGTTTCCACGAGTCTCAGAAGATTATCTCTCTCATCCCGCCGTGCCTGTTCGCTCTTCGTCTGATGTGACGACATGTCTGATTGGAACTAGTTTCCAACCTGGCAAGCGCTTCACAATTCTTCCGGTGCGGCTGAATCCTCAGCCCGAGCACACGGATACTGTCGATTACGGAGATCTCTGCGCCCTTTAGCGTACAGGTGGATGTCCGCCTCAGGCTCTTGGTGGAGCCGCCATTTTCCGTGTGGCATGAGGAACAGTGCTGAGGAACCAAGGAGCATCGGCGCGATATTCATTACAGGATGAAGACGTCTTTTTTAAACTACAGTGTCACCGAAGTGATAGAATCATCTATGCACTTATAGTCAATAGTAATGTCCAGCGCTGCAGCCACATCGCCACCACAGCGCGAGGCACGAGCTTGAGCTCCCCAGCCTGTTTTGCTGCAACGCTACCTGCGCCTGTCCAGTTCATGCTGCTACTGCTGTTCGGACGCGACCACCGCTTTTACCCCAGTGTTTGCACGATATGTTGGAAGGGGCTGCTGCGGTTTTCCCCGGTCCTGCCATTATGTAGCCGAAAGTTGCCGTCCGTCCTGCCTGACACCATCTCGACACCCGCACAGGCTTCACTACCCATGGTACGTGCCGGTACCCAGTTCCTACGGGAACCCGAGATCTTCATCGGCACCGATGAGAAAGACGTTGAGGACTGGCTTGAATCCTATGAAAGAGCCAGCGCTACCAACGAATGGGACGATCCTATGAATGAGTGTCCTCTCGACTGTCCCCTCCTGTCAGTCGCGCTGATCTGACTCATGATCATGTAGTACCAACATGCCCAATCCTAGTCTGTTAAGATGCTATGAAGCATGGCAGCGTAGTGTGTTGTTTACCGGATGTCGCCAAGCTCTTCTTTAAAACCCACGAGGCCAATATCCTCACTAGGACGACCTTCAAAACCAGCATATCAGCACTTTTAGGACGCCCTGGTGTAGGCAAACTTCGGGCACAACAACGCCTACGATGCCGCTCCCACCAAACAAGTGACACGTTCACCAGCTACATCCAGGACATTCTCGATCTTTGCTGGCGTGTGAACCCGACGATGGCGGAAGCTGACAAGGTGCGTCACATCATGAAGGGAATATTCGATGACGCCTTTCAAATGCTGCTCTCTAAGAACCCTGGAACTGTCCCTCAACTCATTGAGCTTTGCCAGAGTTTCGTCGAGATCTACAGACAGCGTCTTCTCACGCGGCGCCAACAAGTATCTGACCAAACAATCTGAAGCCTGGCTGGCGCTCCTCACCTTGAATCCCTGCTCTCCCGGATCAAGGAGTTTGTGCGTGCTGAGGTCGCTA
Source organism: Rhipicephalus sanguineus (assembly GCF_013339695.2). Classification (NCBI taxonomy): domain Eukaryota; kingdom Metazoa; phylum Arthropoda; class Arachnida; order Ixodida; family Ixodidae; genus Rhipicephalus; species Rhipicephalus sanguineus. Next base: position 90,732,679 of record NC_051186.1, read on the forward strand.
TTCAGCTTTCGCTGCTATCAACAACCGGCCAACCACCATCGCCTGTCAGCAAACATTCGCTAGGTGATATAGGGGCAAACTTGCACGGTTCCCGTCTTCTGCCCGCGACGCCCTGCCGGCGCCGACCCCCGCTCCCTGTACCGAGGTAAACGCGCCTCTGAGCTATGCCGAAGTTGCCGCACGGCCGCCACCTCAGATGATTGCACTATTACTATCAACCGTGCCACTCCGACTAGCTCCCCGCTTCGATCAGGCAAGGCAGTTCGAGAGCAGTGACCAATGGCGCACTCTCGACAATCGGCCAGAATGTTTCACGTGTGGGCTACGTGGCCATGCCGCTCAATATTTCCGTCGTCGCGCGCGTCCATACCGCAGAGCTTCGAACCTGACCCACGTGTATCACCACGCCCATCGTTCTCCACATCACAGAACCGGACAGATGTCTTCATACACCGACCGCCCCCCTCTTGTTAAACGCCGCTCGCTATCGCCGATGCGTCGTCATTCGTCTACGCCGGAGCAGGAAAATTAATTACCGCAGTTCTAGAGGCAGGAGCGGCGTCACCCGCGAAAAAAACCAAAGCATCTCCCTTCACCGACGAATGTTATTGACGCGCATCTGGACGGCGTCGCTGCCCTCGTCCTTGTCGACACTGATTCCGCGGCTTTCGTTATTAGTGCCAAACTCTGCCGCTTGCTCCAAAACTTTACGACGCCGCTGTCAAACCTATCCCTTCGTACCGCCAGCGCAGACCGCATCACGCCGGACGCTACATATAGTGCTCGCGTCGTGATTAGCGAATTCGTCTACGTCGTCTAATTTCTAGTGCTGCATTCTTGTTGCCATGACCTCATTTTGGGCCTGACTTTGAAGCACTATCTGACATCCCGTTATTTGATACACAAGAAGCCGACGATAAGCTACTTGTTGCGGAATACCTTTCAATACCACCGTCTTCCTTTGCCCTTTCCATGCTGTCCTGCCACGGTATCGACGAATCCAACGCCCTTTTCACACCATCCCCCATCTTTGTTCATTGCAAATGTTCGCCGCTGTCTTTTGTCCTTTTGAAAATTCCTCACGGTGTCAGCAGACGACCCGTTTCCAACTTATTGTCATGTCATCTAACACTGCTTTGTGGAGAGTGTGTTGGACGTGTCCACCGTGTCTACCTATCGGCCATCACTGACATGGTAACTTATTCCACCGGCGAACACGCTGTCCTCGTAGAGACCTTTCACTACTTGGAGAAGGCGACTACGCCTGATGAACAGAGCAGCTCCACCGCCGACACACTACCTGTCCCTCATCGCACCCAGCTTCTATGCCTTCTCGACAAGTTCAGTTCTTCATTTGACTGCCAGCATGCTTCCCTCGGCCGTACGTCAGCTATAAGTCATCACATTGATACGGGTACCAATGCGCCATTTCGGCAAAGACCGTATCTTGTGTCTGCGATAGAGCGTCAAGTTATCGACGACCAAGTAGCTGACATGGTCAAGCGCAGTGGCAACCAGCCTTCGAATATTCCATGGAATCACTAGTTTTCCTTGTTAAGAAAAGATATTGCAGTGGCTTCCCTCCGCTATGCCAGGATATAGGCTCCGTGCAGACGTAACTCCGCTGCCCGAGCGAAGGCGTCCCTAGCGGCAAGAAGCGCAGATTGGGCGGGATGCTTTCACGCGCTCGCAATGGGGTGAAATCGAAGAACTATGCATTTTACGATGACTATACTTTTCGGGCTTTTCGCGCTTGGCTAGTGACCAGAGCGACGGTCCGTCCGCGTTATCATCGCGATCAGTCAGCCGGTGGTGGACGATAAGAACAATGTAGCATAAGCCATAAAGCATCGTTCCGCGATTGCACCCCTGCTCGCTCCACGCTCCTGCTGTGACGGCGCGAGGTATTTTCGCGGGGAGTTCGTTTTGTGTCGGTTGCGCTGCTCGTAGGAATGATGAACTCCAGGAATAATTGCTGAGATGTTGGCTGCAATAACACCTCCATTTTGAGAAGTCGGCGCAGCAAATTCAATGCCATGGCCGTTCGATGGAAAGGGTTTTTTTTTCCATTCAGCGGCCGTAACAGTGCAATTGCTGGTATCACCAGTTTCAAGCTGCCGCTGAGTTCGCTGCCGCGTTAGCCCGAAGGCGATAAGCTGTGATTGTTTAGTGAGCGAGGCGGCCCGCGTTACAAGTGCGCAGTTTCGCTCAACGGGCTCGTCACCTCCGTTGTCTTCCCCCAGCTCATGCATTTTATGTTGCCGCGTTCGCCTAAGGATACACGAGGTCTGGCGAAAAGAAGCATACGCGCTAACGCTACGTTCTCTGACAGCTGCTAACAATTTGACGTCTTTTGAAAGCAAACGAAAAAGAAAACGCCTCCAGCGAAGCACCAAAGCACGGCGCAGTGGCTTGCCGCCGCCCGCGTCGTCTGCACCCTTATCCCGCCAAATCTGCTGCCCAATCAGGCGTCGCCGCTAAACTCAACGTTTCACGCATGGCACTACTTACCGGCGTCAAGCCTTTCATGTGCCACAGTCTTTCACACACGTCGCACACGTATCGAAATACATTGTTCTCGAAGTCCTTCTAGAAGGTCCAAATCCCACTCGCGCTTTCGCTAAGATTCACCGTATGGTCAGTTTATCGGGGAGCTTTGACGTCATCGACGGCGTCTTTTTGCTCCTGCTGCTGCTGAGATGGTCGGGCACGTCGCTCAGCCTCCTGACGACGCCGCTTTGCTGGACGATGAGTTAGGTTCCTCCGCTCTTCTGCGCCGCTGATCAGCGATTTCGCTCCCTTCCTTCATGGCTATACCACACATGCAAACTCGCCGTTATATGTATACCCCCCAGATACCACTTGCGCATGCGCACAAAATGGGAGGCGCTATCAAGAGGCCCCGGCGCAGCGCCAGACTTGGCTATTGCGCAACGGAGGCGCGCAGCTGGGCACGTGCCGGTGTCAATGCGTCTACCGTGGCTATGACGTCACTCTGGAATGCGCAGACCGGCTCGCGGCTCGCGGCGGCGGCGGTTCCGCCGCGCCAGCTTTGCGCCGTGTGACGTCACTGCTACTCGTGCATGCGAGGTACACCTCTCCAGGAGCCACGCGAAGCGGCTCAACCTCTACCAGTGTAGCTCACCATACAAAAGGAAGGCTCGATTCGCTTCTGTGTCGATTACCGTCTTCTTAACAAGATCACTCGAAAATACGTTTACCCTTTCCTAGAGTGTACTAGAGCAGGGGAGTGCTCGGAACTGCCGCAGCACCAATGTACAGAAAGTGCAACCGAAACAGGGTCAATCCGCTTGTGGTGCTGCGATCGGTAGTGTGCAATGCGTCGTTGTTTAAGAGTTGCGCGTGGCTCCGGCAAAGTGGTGCAGAGGTAGAATGCCCGCTTGCTACTTATAAAAGGCCCGGGTTCGAATCGCGAGCGTATATGGTGGGTTATTGTTAGTGTCACCGTTTCTAGCTTTATTGGTTTACTTTTGTTTCTTATAGCTAGATTCTATTGCTGCGTACTACTACAAAAAGTAACGTAAAATGAGAAATATCGTTTCGAGTCTCGTATTCGCAAACATGTCGAAGGCCATTACGTTTTTGTTGAATCCCGGATAGTGGCGCTGCAAATAACTAGGCGCACTGTCAAATTTCTTCTATTTTACTTCACATTTTGCGTTACTTTTTCTAGCAATATGCAGCAACGGAAGCTTGTTTTAGGAAACCAAGGAAAACCAATACAGCTGCAAAAGGCGGCACTGCGAATAAATCCCACCATCTACAGCTGCGATGCGAACCCGAGCCTTTTGAGTGGGAAGCGGGCAATCTACTCCAGCACCACTTCGACGGAGCCGCGCGCAATTCTTAAACGACGACACATTGCACACTACGATCGCAGCGCCACAAGCGGAGTGACCCTGTTTCGTCTTCCCTTTTCGAAGCTCGTTCCGAGCCCTCTGTTCTAGTACACTCTACCTTTGCCCTGAATTGACCATGCCCTCGACTACCTCCAAGACGCACAGTTCTTCACTTCTATCGACTTACGGAGCGGCTATTGGCAAGTCCCCGTGGCGCCTGAAGACCAACCTAAAACTGCTTTCATCACACCCGAAGGCCTTATCAATTGCGTTTCATGCATTTCGGTCGTTGCAACGCGCCCGCAACTTTCGAGCGCCTGACGGACAACCTTTTGCGTGGTCTGAAGCGAAAACGTGCTTATGCTACTTAGATGACGTGGTTATATTTTGATAAAATTTTCCCGCGCACATCTGAAGGTTATAGGATGTACTGCAATGCCTGACTGACACCAGTCTTCAGCTCAACCTGAGAAAACACCGCTTTGGTGCATGCCAGCTAACCATCATCGGCCATGTTGTATCTAAAGACGGTATTCTTCCCGGCATCGCCAAGCTCCGGGCAGTTGCTGACTTTCCTATACCTGCGTCTTTCAATGAGCTTCGCAGCTCTCTTGGTCTCTGTCCCTACTTTCGCCGCTTCATTCGGAATTTTGCCGCCATGCTGCTGCTCCCTTGAATCAGATCCTACAAAACGACTCGAAAAGTTACGCTTGGGTGCCCGCTTGTGATGATACTTTTCAAGAGTTGCGCCATCTGCTCACCGCAACGCCAATCCGGCGCCACTTCGACCCTACTACTCCGACTGAGCCACACACCGAGACCAACGGTGTTGGACTCGGCGCCGTGCTCTCGCAGCGAAAATCTGGATTCCAAGAGGACGTCGTCGCACACGTGACCTGCACCCTCACTAAAGCATAGAAAAATTATTCTCTTATAGAAAAGGAATGTCTGACCATAATGGGTCTTGAGAAATTTATACCTTACCTATATGGCGGCCCCTTCGACGTCGCCACACAACACCATGCGCTTTGTTGCTTGTCCACGTTGAAAGACTCCTCCGGCCGATTAGCTCGCTGGACTTTGCGTTTGAAAGATTTCGAAATGTTCGTTGTCTACAGGTCTGACTCGCCAAACCGATGACGGCGCCCTATCATGCTCGCCTGCGTCAAACCAAAGCACTGCCTGCCTATATGCCGTGGACGAAGTACAATCCCAGCAGGCTGGGAATGTACCAGCAACACAAGGATGCCTGCATGCTCCCAGCAACACAAGGATGCCTGCATCAGCGCTCTTTTCTGATTCCTTCGTAACCCGTTGACTTTCCCTTCACCTTCTCGAGCGTTGCGCCGTCAAGATGCTCTCCTTGAGGTCCGCCATAGCCCGTTATATTGACGGAACATGTCTCACGGCCGAAAGTGGTTGCTGGTCGTACGTCGGCATCAGTGCGATAAAATAAATGTGTTCAGCCTTCGACGCTGACCCACAGTGTGCACATGTTGGCGTCTTCAAAACCTGACTTTCATCGAGGTCCTATTGGCGAGACATGTACACCTTTGTTCGCAAGTATTTTCGGTCATGCCCGCAGTTCCAGCAACGCAACCCTCCTCCTCAGCACGTCTCTGGTCCGCTCCAGCCAATCCCGTACGCAGCCTGGCCCTTCGACGGCACTGGCATTGACCTGTATGGACCCCTTCCATTCACGGCTTCCGGAGACTGCTGGGCAGTCGTAGCCGTCGACCACTTGACGATATACGCAGAAACAGCTGCTCTGGGTGCTGCCACAGCCCATGACATGGCAACTTTCCTCCTGCGGAACTTCGTTATCCGTCACGGTGCACCACGTGAACTTCTGAGCGCCAGAGGACGCGTGTTCCTTTTCGAAGTCGTAAGCGCACCCCTTGGTGAATGTCGTATGGTTCATCGCACTACTAGCGCTTACCATTCCCAAAACTAATGGCTTGACGGAAAGATTGAACCGCACCCTTGGCGACATAATCTCTAAGTGCGTTGCCTCCAATCACTCTGAATGGTACCTAATTTTGCCCATCGTGACGTACGCCTACAATACTGCTCCACAGGCGACTTCTGGGTTTCTCCATTTTTCCTTCCCAAAGCTTCAATTTGGGCTAGTTGGCATAGTAATGTAGATGCGCTGGGCGAAATGCACAACCGAGAAACGTAACAAGGGACATGATTAGTGGTGCGCTAGTCCTGTGCACTATTCCTGCCCATTGTAACGTTTCTCGTTTGTGAATTTCGCTCAGCGCATCTACATTACTACGAGAACCTCCGACCACACTCGACACCTTACTGCCGTACCGACACGATTCATCCGAATCTACGCCCATCTGTGAAGTTCCCGTCGCACCGATGAGGGCCATCAGCTTGCTGGCTCCTTCACAACCGCAGACCAATGGAAACAAAAATCTCGACGTGACGATGACCATCCGTACGCGTATTCTCAATTTCTTCCGGCATACCTTGTGTCGTTTTGGGTTCCAGCTGTTCCTACTTGCCTCTCTTCCAAGCTCGTCTCCAATTATCCGGAACCCTACCGTGTTTAAGCGCAGACGTCACCTGTGAACTATATAGCCGAACCGGTTACACCACCTACAGACTAACGCTTTCGTGGTCGCGAAAGCGTCCACATACAACGTCTGAAGCCCTATTACAATCCGCTCGTACTATGCTCACCATAGGTCTCCAAGATGGCTCCTTTTCCGACTGAGGAAGAATTGTAGTGAAAAGTATTTTCCAGCGCTGTAGCCACATCGCGTGCACTGCGCGAGGCACGAGCTCGAGCTGCCAAGCCTGTTTTTGCTGCAACGCTGCCTACGCCTGTCCAGTTCTTGTTGCTGCTAGTGTTCCGACGCAACCACCGCATCAGCCCAGTGTTTGCATTATACAGTATATTCATCATAATAGTCATGATGTTGTTACTCATGACAATTGCTTGTTATTTACAGATCGGTTTTTATTGCAAAGCTGTTGACAAAGTGTCACATTGGTTATTATAGTCAATCCTGTATTTCAAACTACAGTTATACAACATTTCTAAAGCTCACGTTCCTTGTGTGTACGAGCTTGCCTCAGTTTAGGACATTCTGGTACATTTGGTCGATTAAAAGTGATAGTGTTCCTTTGTTACAGCTAGTGAATATTTCTATGAAATAAAGTGTTGTGGCATTTCGGGCTGTTTTGAAAATATTTACGTTAAAATTCTGGCGCTGCTTTAAAAATAGTCTCCTTACTATTCGAAAATATTCGATTTCTGTTCGAATTAGACTCGGTGCCATCGCTATTTTATTCTTATACAGTTCAGTTTTAAATTCACTATTCGAACAACCCTGGTTTTTAACGTTGCCGTCACCATCTTGTTCCGCGTAAATTCGAAGTCGTTAATATTGCCCCGCGCATCGTTAATACTAATAATACATTTGTCGGCGTTGAACATCTCAAAACACGATGCGATTATGAGGGAAGCCGCAGAGCATTACTCCGATAATTTTGACCACCTGGAGTTACTTAACGTGCGCCTAAATATAAAACCTCGGTGATACGATCACGGCTCGTACGAATTTCGGGGTGATACGAACTTTTCTGTGGTCCCGGCCAAGGCCCATTAGCCTGTAATGTATTGGAGTACGGTTGTTGCGAACCAATTTTCACCCACGACGTTTGATACGAACGTACGCTAGCGCACGGGTGCGAACAGGTGCTGACCGCGCTGTCGTGGAAGGCGCGGCAGTCTCGCGCGGACGCGGGCATGCGCGCTGCGCGACCATCAACGGTGCGTCGTTGCCTCTGAGATAGTGCGCGCGAATCTTGGAGGCCTTTACGCGCCTTCGCGTTTACATTACAGATGACGTAGCCGTCGCGTTTATTATTTTTTTTCCGCGACACGTTGACGCGTGCTGCTGTGCTCGAGGCAGCAGCGTCATTGTACTGTGTTAATACGTGCCTGCCACGTCGATGCAAGCCATGTCCACGGAATCAGACGTTCTATGAAACAAGACTGAAACTTGGGCTGCGGGTCCGTCATGAAAGTCCCATGACAGGTGGACGAAGACCCCAAGAGACAAAGCGGACGGTCTAGGCGAAGGAGCTAGGGCTCGCAACACACGCGCACACCTGCCAACTCTCCGATATGCACGGGAGACTCCCGAATTTTGAGCAAACCTACGTATTGTGCGGGCACGGCCATAAATTTCCTGAAAAGCACTCCCAACACCACCGCGATAAGAAAATGACAGCATCAAAGGAAAGCGATTCTAAAATTTGCTGAAAAGCAAATTTTAAAATTTGCTTTTAAAATTTTAAAATTTGCAAAAAGGGAAGCTGAAGCACTTTTTATAAAAAATGACTTTGGAATGTATAATTGTAGTTTGATCCTTGCTGAATTCGAAAACCAATGTACGAGTTCACAGAAGTGGACGCAAATGACATTTCTTGGCAATAAAACAGCGGCTGCAGCCGCAGGGCTTCTTGAACTGCTGAGCGAAGGCGGTGACGTCAACTTCGGTGTGCCGCGTCATCGGCGCCATCAGCTCTGTAAAAGCATGGCCTTCGCGATCAGTTCTACCAACGCGCGCAGCCAGAATTAGTCACGGAGGCCACGGCTCCGCCATAACCACGGTGGTAGAATAAAACAGGTGGCCCATCGAGCGCCGCGAGCGCGTCGCCGTACTGCTAGAGTTGCTCGCGGCCGCCGCTAGGTTCGACGAGCTTTTGGGCTGAAAGACGCGCACCGCAAGCTCCCGCTGCGCTGTAAAAACCGATTTCTCTAGCTAATTTTGTGGCTTTAAGCGGTTATTTGTGCTTTTACTAGCTTGTAGTGGTTGTCTGCCAGCTTCGACCGCAAAAGTAAGGATGCCATGCTTTATGAAGCTTAAAAATTTTAATCGACGCGGGTAGTCCCTAAATGACTGTCACAGGGTGGCAATTGAAAGAGACGTGCGCGTATTCTTTTTTTTCCGTAAGCGTGAAAATTCCTACCGGCGAGTGTACAGAGTAAAAAAAAAAGGATTTGATTTTCACGTTATCGTATGTATGTTGGAGGACTGTAGCTGGCGGTCTTTCCATGGAATTGCATTTCTCCACAACTGCAGTCGCTTTTCGTTTTTCGGTGCAGAGAAAAGACACAGTTTTTCTTTGCACGTTTTGTAGCCAGATTTGCAATTTGGAGCGAAGCATTTTCGTCTTATGGTGGCCGCCGCATCACCGGCAAAGATCGAGCCACCGTGGTTTCAGCCGTGGTTCCTGCTTACAAAGTGAGCGGAAACACCGATGCGGTCGCGCGCGTTGGTTTGACAGAGTGCAACAAACGCGACACATCAGAGCGGATCTCAAGCCATGGGATCACCTAATGACGACCACAGTGATCTGGCCGTGATCATGACTCGAAGGCTGATTGCGACTCTGCGACGCTGGTTGCGTCGCATAGGGACGATCTTGCTCTTCGGACGCTTGCACCCACGGATGCCTCCACATTTATCGAAGATGACCAAGCAGAAAGGAAGAGACGCCACTGCAACGCTGGTTGCGTTGCAAGCTTTCATTAGTGGCGCGCCCGTTCTAAGCGACGGCAACTCTTCAGTGTTGCTCAAGACCTCTCTGGTGTAATAAATACAACGCGGATCTCTTTCTCAAAAGTTAAAGATGTAAATTGCAGTTTAAATGCTCGCGACGCACGCTGGCCACATGCTTTCAAATGCGCCGGAGCGGAGATATCGGCCCAGATTATACCTGCTGCCACCTTGCGGAAATGTGGCAACTCGAGCACCTCGGTGACACGTGCGGCGCATTGGCGGAGCGGCGCGTCGGGCCACCTGTTATTCTACCACATTGGCCAAAACTACCGACGAGGACGTAGTTCCGGTCACGGCCACGTTTTCGGCGCGTTCGCGTGGGCGGAGCAAGACGAACTTTTATTTCGCGTATTTTAAAGCTCCTGCTGCCACAACAGCGAAAAAAATTACGCCATCGTCGACAATAATGTTGGTCCTTGTTAACAACTAAGTTTTACCGAATTGTAAAACCACTTCAGCATCTCTTTAAGTCACTTACGCAGCAGTACTTTGGTATCATGCAGATAAGCGTAGTATGATTAGGAAGGGGCTACCAGGGGTCACGGGTCACAACAAATCTGGTTCATTAATTACACACGCGCGCATGAACCGTATATTTACCAGTACAAGTATGATCGTTGACGTCTAAAAACTTTGCTGGCAATCATTCAGAGCTGTTCATGACGTCGATGCGGCCCTGAGAAACACTGAATCAAAACGCCTGCCAACTTTCTTTTGTCGCATACTAATTTTCCATGTTTTCTGGTGATACGAATTTCGGATGATACGAATATTTTTAGTCACCCCGCGAGATTCGTATGAGCGAGGTTTTACTGTATAAGTACACGGACATCGAGCATTCTCGAAGCCGTCGAAAATGGGGCCGCTGCGAATGGGACTGCTACCGCTACCTTCGGGTGAGCAGTCGAGCACTACATTATTTACTAGACCGCTGCGGTGGGTATCGTATGTTCTACGCGAGGGTAAAAGCGCGCAGGCTCTGGTGACGAATGCAGCTGCAGCAGAAATGAAACGCGCCGGACATCTCCACCGCAAGGGCGCATGCGATAACGTCGCACTGCGTGCGAGGCCTGCTGTCGATGCCTCCTCAACCAGAGAGCACATGGCCCGACCGTCTTTCATCGAAGGAAGGCGCATGAAGGGGCGCCATTGGGGGAGGGCGAGCGCAAGGAACTGCCGTCATGCGAGCGGCAGTTGCAAGCTCAACCTATATACGATATTCTTCGGATCGTATACGCCTAGTGCGCGCCGACGGAAGCTCCATAGGCGGCGAACTCAATCATTGTTCTCGGGAAAGCAAGCAGACGGCCGCCGTGGTTTCCTACGTCGTTGTACGTGTGTTTCCGCGTTGTTCACGTTTTCGTATTGAAATAAGCAACGTTCGTCGTATGTGTGGTGGCCGAAACTTCAAGGGATGTCGAATAATAATTGCTGTGGAGTGGAGTGCTCAAACATCTACAAAAACGCGCCCGGAACATGGTTTTACTCACTTACCGCAAGGCCTCCTGAGCAAGAGCGACGGGAGCAATGGATCGCCGCTGTTCGTTGGCAAAGATGAGCCGCTTCGTGATTGTGCGGGTTAACACGTCGCTTCTTGTTCGAATGCTTTCGTTCTGCCATATCGGTGCTCGCTGGATGCACTCGATCATGTTGACACTGGTAGACGACCAACGTTATTAGCCTGAGCATGCGTTGGTTCGGTTCGACCGCCGTGCAGGGCACTTCGCTCAAACGTTCTATATTTTAGAAGTGTTGTAGTTCGGTCGAGTTGGTCATCCATGAACTTAGCTTGTACTAGCGCGGTACAAGTACCGCGCTATTACACGCTAAGTTCTATATTTATTATTTACAGAAACAGAAATGCAGCAATGGTTGACTTCAGAAAGAACAAGAAGTGATTGAGACGTCACCTTTGTAAACAAAACAAAGCGGATGTTCACCACGAGCTGCACCTCATAGCTGGATCTTGTTACGCTGGTCTGCGCGACGCACCTTTGATATTCACCGGCATGACGGTTCACTCCACGCGGACGTTCGTTCTCCTCCGCACTCGGTCATCACATGTCTTCTCGGCGACCCTCTTGAAAACTTGTCACTTTCGTCTCTTGATACTTCACTCACAGCACTAGATCATCAAACAACACGTCTTCTGCGGTCGAGCGAACGATGCTATCACTAGAACGACATAACTTCTTCGCCGACTAACTCCTCACTGACTGAATCTGCCCCCGCGCGCTTGCTGCGCTTGCATTGCCTGTATCGGCTAGCGCCTGGGTTCGGGAAGGTGAGTACGATTCGTCTGTGCGTAACACAGCAAAAGCTAGAGAAAGGGCGAGATCCTCTCACCAATTCGTCTGCGGAATCAGACGGCGCCGCTGGCTCGGCTTTGCTTTCTCGAATATCCCGATCTTTCGCGTTCGTTGGCTCTGTCGTTGGCGTCTTCTGCGGAGATGGTAAGAGGCGCGCGGGCGCGCTCCCGGCGCGTTTTTATACTTGTTTTTTCGATGCGCGCGCTCTGTCGCGCACGAACCGTCGGCGCCAGGCTTTCATGCCGTGGTTCGAAATCGGCGACGCGCGCTTAGTTAAGCGCTCGTTCGTGACAAACATCGTGCACAAATCCACTTTCGTAGAGGCCCGCGCCTTTCCTGCAGCTGCCAGTGCAAAATTAGCTGTCTGGCACCCGCACGAAGGGGAAATATCAGCCGCGAACTTCAGCCGGAAATATCAGCCGCTGTGCCGGAATATCAGCCGGAAATATCAGCCGCTGTGCAAAGCGCTGTCGTCTGCTCGGCTTCCCGCACGTACTGCCGGCGGCGCCCGCTAGGTGGCTATCAGTGGCGCCTCTATATGCGGTGCACAAGGCGTATAAACAACCATATCGGCTGCTATACCATTGTACGTGCTGTGCCGACATTGCTTACTTCGCGTTGAGAGGACAGCACGAATACTGCTCGCTTCCTGGAGCATCCGTATTCCCTTACACCTGCGTTTTGCAGAGTTACGCGAGATCGGATCCAAAAGAGTTAGCTGACAGACTCACGTTCCAATTTGTTGCTGATACATTCGTCGCTTTGCCCTTGCGAAGAAATTGTTTCTGTAATTGTAATTTACGAACGTTCGCCAAAAAGTTGAGGCAACAAAATTCGCAAATTATCACCCTAGACTCAGCTTAATTTTTATTTTGTTCACCCTAATGTCGCGTTTTCCACCGAGTCATGATTATAGCCACGTACGCAACATAACAGCCGTCCAATTCGCTAGTATTTAAATCCGCATAACTAAGTGAATTTGGTCATAAAAAGGAATTCTGGCAAGAAGTACTTGAACAGAATTGACTTGGCTGAATTTTAGGTGTTACTAATTTTACTCGTACTTTAAAACACTAAAAACATACCTTTTTGATGTCTGGAAGCTCCCGTACCGGCAAACTGAAGGTTTGTCTGTTTAACAACATCACAAGGGCAGCGAAGTTAAAGGCAGCAGAGAAGACCTTAAATGCCATCATGTTGCTTATCATGCCCACACTGAGAGCAGAACGTAAAGTTATTCGCACCCGTTGGATTTGAAGCGTTTTATATTAGGAAGAAGAAACAATGTGTTTTCTTTCAAGGACAGTTTATACAGGTGTCACTGTGCAACAATACTCCCATCGCACTTCTACTTTTGATACATTTTGCGCTATAGTTGGAATTCATGTAGCCATAGGGTGCACGATAAAAGAAAAATAAATGACTTAGGTTTACTTCTACAGTAATAACTGTTTCACCTTCAAGCTAGCAACATAAGCAACTTCGAACTAGGTAGAGAACAAGAAAAACTTTGTTCATAAGCCATAACGTTCGTTGATTAGGTTTATTTTCCTGATTAGAGTCGCCACACCTCGTAACACTTGGTTGAAACAAAAACAAAAACGGCATAGGCTGCGCCTTGTTGACTGCTACGCATGAAAGTGATTCCCACCACGCATGGGATAAGCCGGATTTTTTATTACAGAAAAAAATAATGGCAGCTTCGCAGTAGTGAGGCAAGGGCGCAGCTGGGCGGCCTCCTTCCTCGCTCTTTATTTACTTTAGTACGTATTGCATTACCCAATTGGGTACTATTGTAGGGTGGTCGAAAAAAAATATCCAACAATTCAACAAGCGGAACAATGAAGTATGTTCGTGTAGCTGTACCTGTGCGTTGAGCCAAAACACGCAGGTTTTTCTTTTTTATCCATCGTTTTCCGCGATTTCTTTTTTTCGCTCTTTCTTTTTTTTCATCGCTTTTCTCCCTGCATTTTCGTCTATGCCTGTCTTCATTTCTTGGTTTCTCTGCCCAGTATCCCTTTATTTGTCACTCTTTCTATATTTCTTTTTCTTTTTTGCCTTTCTCTCTCTCTCTATTACTCGCTTCGACATTCTCTCTCTCCTTATTTTGTTCCTCTTTCGTTGATGGAATCTTGGTTCGTTTCTTCCTCTCTTGGTCTTTCTTCTCTCCGTTTCTTTCTTTCACTTTTATCTATGCTATGCTTGACTCTCTCCTCCTCGTTTTTCTCCTTCCCACCCTCACATCTTTCCTCCTCACTTCCACTTGGCTTGATGATGCGCTTACAGTAGGGAGACGCTACAAAGTGCACAGGACACTGTGTGAACGTGACGAGCGCAAACATCAACAGGTTTTTATTGTTCATGCGTAGACACATAAATATAAGTTCACAAAGACACGTTTCCACGTGCTGGTGTCGGCGTAGTTGATTGTGAGCGAAAAATCAGCATTGCATGTGACCGCAAAGTCGAGAAAGGTGCAGACATTATAAGCAAAAATTTTTTGTTCCAGTGAGAATTGAACCGTGGCTTTCGGCGTGGCAAGCACGTGTTCTACCACTGAGCATCGCCATTGCTTTAAAGTGGTTAGGAAAAAAAAACGCTATATGAACGACACGTAGCGAGTGCAGTGCACCTAACGCATGTAATGTTGCGTGCAGAAGCGTATAATGGCGCCAGGCGTCAAACATGTGGATTGCATAACGAGAGGGTGTTATAAACGGCCACCCTACACAAAGCCCTCACAAATATTTATTCGTCCTGATCACCAAAAGCATCAACAAAGCGAGCAGCGGCTTAGGTTCCCGCGTTGCATTATGGAGGCGCAGTGGGTTCTTCACTGATTCGCAAACAGAAAAATTATGGCCTAGTGGGTACTGCACAACTGTACTTACAGTAGGCGTTCTAGGATAGTTTCAAACGGGCAATGTTACACGCACGGACGTTCCTTTCCATGCGGCCCCGGGATGATGTATAGCAGGAAGGCCAAAGACAATAGGACGAATAAATAGAAAAGAAAGAAGGCCAGTCGTCGACATATTGTCATGTTTAAAGGATCTGAAGAAACGGTTCTAGACGTTCGGTCTCTTCGATTTGTTCGCTTGCAACATGGTGCCGTGACCAGCTTTTTCTCATCGATAAGACCGGAAGGGCAGAACCCCAGCTGAAGAAAACGAGGCAGCAGACGTACAACCGGAAGCGCCAGCCGTGGAGCCGAGAGCAACCACCCAAAGGAAAGGTCATCATTGCAACATGAATGCAAGCCTACATCTTGTTCAACTCTAATAGAAACGCAATTTTGCAGAAGAGACAAACTTTGCGGACGCAGATACTGAATCTCATCGCAGAGGCGGAATGAAAGCTGGACAACGGAGAAGACAGGCCGTCTAAGCATAAGCGTTAGCCAAATCAATGGCGAAGCGGAAAACTTCAAGGGAATAGTGGAAACTAGCGAGAACACACTACACAGCAACACATGAATTTGACAGAGTAGTGGTGCGAAGATCAATACGGCAATTTCAAGAATAGATTCCAGCATTCAGAAGTTAATAGCGACGATGACTGGTGGACAATTATCAATGGGAGTTACAGCGAATGACCAGACAGTGTCAGAAAATCAGCCAACTGATGTCAAACTGCCCGTTGTTACGTTACGGCGCACCAATTGGAGAACGAAGACAGAACCGCACGAACACAAGCACACATATAGCACGTTGCGCTTGCGTTCGCGTGGTTCAGTCTTCGTCCTCGAAGTGGTGCGCAGTAACGTAAAAATGAATAGATACCAACTAGCTCGAGCAAGTACCCTTATAAGTCAAACTGCCAAATCTATATTGAATCACAGATGTTCCCTTCAGCACTGCGAAGGCTTCAGGGCCCATTAGCCAATAGGAAGGGCGATTAGCCCCTCCAGATGAATTCATGTGTGTCACGTCGTTTGCTCAGCGTCTCCATGGCGGCTGCTCCCATGCGTTGGGCGAGTAAAGCGAACAAACAGTATTGCCGAAAATAATGGCTGCACCCATCGCAGCAGGTGGACTCTGCTTCGGATTTATCAAATCATCATCGTGCGCTGTGAGATCCGTAAGTTACGAACTCACGCTTGTATTTGCTTTTAGATTAATGTGTTGACGCTGCGACAGCAATGCATTCGTGACTATATTGCGCTAATTCCAAGCATCATTACCAAATTGTCGGCGCGTTACGCTTGCAGGCGTGGCTAAACAAACAGATTATCTTGCAAATAACGGCAAAATGCACATGATACTTTGGCCTCAGCGTGAGATGACAGAAAGCGATGGCTCATTTCACCATTCATTTGTTGCTGCCAGAGCGCAGTGGGCGAATAGCGAGCGCAAGTTCGGAGCAAAGCAGCCGGTCATGTCTGCATGGGCGCTGCCACGTTGATGTGTAACCACAGTTATCGGCGGTTACTGACACAGCAATTACAGTGACACGACATAAATGCGAAGAGGAATAAACATACCGCGCATCATTGGGACATGACACGTGTCAAATGAGCGCAAATGTGTGAACCCTGCCAATTGTAAGGTAATTATATCGGGAACTACGTTTTGTGCGCAAGCGTGTGGCTTGCTTACACCCCGTAGCCTTGGTAGTACTGAAGGGTAGCGGTGAGATGGAGTATAGGCATGCTCAGGTTTGACGGCAATAAGCTGGCATGGCAAAAATTTTTGGTCGCGTTTTAAAAGCGCAATTCATCTTCGAGGTAATTTTCCAGAGTGTCAATAGTTCCACTACATAAAAACAATGATAAATGTAGAAAAAAAGT
This sequence comes from Rhipicephalus sanguineus, assembly GCF_013339695.2. Lineage (NCBI taxonomy): Eukaryota > Metazoa > Arthropoda > Arachnida > Ixodida > Ixodidae > Rhipicephalus > Rhipicephalus sanguineus. The sequence continues at coordinate 90,749,225 of NC_051186.1, forward strand.
GGTTTAATAAAGGTTGTGGGCTCGTAGAGAACAGAAGGAGAGGATGAGGTTCGAATGGGCGCTCTGTGTCTGCGCCAGTCTCTCTATCTTTTAGTAATAAGAATGAACAGACATCTGTGAAGCTTTTGAAAGAATATGGCAATGAAGAACACTTAAAAACTCGCATGAACGCATTGCTCACGTTAGAACCAGTTAAGAATCCGCAATACGTCAACGGTTCGTGAGAACCTTGCCATGCTGTGCAAGTGCACACAAACGCGCTGGAAGCGCTCGCAGTAGAGGTGAAGTCGGACGCTCGGATGCTGAAGTGTATGTTAGAGCGTTCTACACCGCAAGAATGACTTATCGAATACCAAGTTTACGAGCAGAGAATGCAAGGTACGAAGAGAGAATGGAAACGTCGACAAGAGAAAGCAATAACGATACCAGTGCAGAGTCACTAACAGGGTTTATAAAACTTTTCCATGTCACGTGTAGCGAATCGCTAGGGAGTTTCCAAACGGCGAAGACAGAGCTCGCAGAAAATGGACTGACAGATCAAACTTCATCAGCACAACTTCCGCATTCCAAAGCTCAGTTACAAAACGACGCTGCTTCTGTAACCTAATTAACCTCACCATTGAAGACTGTGGGAGGTCGATAAAATACGAGGACAAAAAGGACAAACTTCGTGATGGAAACAGGTACTTTAGGGTGCGCGAGGCAGAATCTCATCGTAATATAATTTGTAAAGCCACTGTAGTTTGTAATCATTGCAAAGCGAATGACGTCACTTCAATGCGCAAGATAAAGGGCAATGAAATCAGGAAGCCTAATGCAAAAAGTGAGGAACAAAACGACAATATAACTGCTAGGAAACCGTGCAACCTGATAGCATCTTCTAAACCGCAAGGGCGACATTGTGTTCTTTTGCAGACGGTAATAGCATGGACAGGTGGCGAAAACAAAAGGAAGTATGCAAGAATCTTTTCGGCAGCAGAAGTCAAAGATGATTCATACGCACCTGTCTGACACGGCAACAGCGGACATGGCATAGATGGATGGATCATTCGGAGGAAAAGAGAATGAAAATGCAGTCAACATTGTCGAAGTCGTACTGCAAGAAACTCCAGATGGAGAATCAAGAGTAGTCGAGGCTATACTGAAGTTGGTGACATCAAGAGCGCGATATCCTCGCCCAAAGGACCATCAGAGCTATATATGAAGAAGATGGGAATGAAAATTGCCGATGACGAAGATGAAAAACTTAGAACGTTGGAGACAAGCTCACTGCTAGGGTCTGATTTCTACTGTGAGGCGTCCACGGGACGTGTGAAAAGACTAAACGAGCATACGATGCTATTAGAAAGCATTCTGGTCTGGATTCTACATGGACAGTATGTTTTAGAATCCCATGTACGAGATGCAAAGCCAGCCATGATTCTTCATGCTGCTGAAATTGACGAGATAACCAATGTCGTCACAATATTTTGGGATATAAAATACAGAAGCATAACTGAAACGCAGTAAAAGCCGTAGAGACTGGACCACTTTTTCACTTCTTTCGAAAAAAGAATTGAGAAGGATGGAGACAGGTATAACAAGGCAGTATCACTCAGAATATTGATGCAGGTACCTGGAAGGCTCCTAAAAGATTACGCGCAAAAAGAAAAATACAACAACGCCATACAAGAGTACTTCACACCTATGGGTGGCAGAACGACCGACATCGAAAGAATTCGAACGTGTGCAATACAACATGTCACATCACGCAGTTATTAGAGATGACCGACTGACAGTGAAAGTGGGCAAAATGTTTGATGCTTTGTCGTCATCAACACCAGGTATGTCGTTGAATGAAAACCTAGAAGCTGGAGAAAAATTGAATCTGGATATCCTCGCACTGATAATGAACTTTCAAAAACACTTAGTTCCGATGACAGAAGATGTGGAAAAGACGTTCTTGCAGTTGGGCATTCACTAAGAAGATCGTGACGCCCTTCGTTTTCTGTGGTGAAAGATCGAACAGTGCGATTTAACCAAATAAAACATCGTCTCCTGTAGGAGTACAAGAGGGACATTTCGTAGCAGGTCACGCAATTTTCGCTTGCTTTATCTTGACGGCGAACGATCCACTCATGGGGGAGCAGTCGGCTCTTTTGCTGTTAATGAAGTGAGTGTGGTGACGTCGAGGAGCACGTCGAGGCGAGTGGTTCGTGGTCTTCCACACCGAATAAAACGTGGTGTTGGATCACGGCTATGTCGCTTCTCCAGTGCTATTACGCTGAGTTGCTTTTTATTGCGATAGCAGTTATGCAGACATTCTAGGCTGGTAATTCCGTCGGCGTGAGGGCCCGTATATGTATATGTATGTTTATATATAAAAGCCACAAAGAAAAATAATTCAGAAAAAAGATTTCCGAAGGCGCTCTTCTCTCAATCTGTCACGACGAATGATACTGGCATGTAGCGCTTCTTCAAGTATAACGAAAAAAAAAGCCTTGTTTTGCACAGCCTGTGCGCATTTCCTACTCCTGCAATGACTGAGCGCCATGCTGCCTTATCGGTGGCAGAAATAAGCACATTTCCATATATATATAGATATATATACATGTTGTCACGTGGTCGTGACATCAACGAAGACAGCAGTCGGCACTGATAGCGGCGAACAGAGCGTCGACCGTCAATCAACTGCTCATGGCTGGGATGCACCGTCTTTTATACATCACGCATCGAACTTTCCAGTCTTATCACTGGTTGTCGCGCAAGCACTGGAATAATCTCGGCTATTCGCGTCCTGCGTGCAATCTTAACAAAACGATCTACTACACTCGCGTAGCTTCTCGAACATTGCGGCGCGGTCAGCGTCGAGCGTTGATAACCGCCCTTGCTGGTCAAACCCGAATACATCAAAATAAAAGAAGAAGCGGGCGTGGCAATATATTATATATATATATATATATATATATATATATATATATATATATATATATATATATATATATATATATATATATATATATATATATACAGTAAAACCTCGCTCATACGAATCTCGCGGGGTGACCAAAATTATTCGTATCATCTGAAATTCGTATCACTAGTAAACATGGGAAACTTGTATGCGACAAAAAGAAAGTTGGTAGGCGTTTTGATTCAGTGTTTCTCAGGGCCGCAGCGACGTCAGGAACAGCTCTGAATGATTGCCAGCAATGTTTTTAGACGTCAACGATGATACTTGTACTGGTAAATATACGGTTCATGCGTGCATGTGTAATTAATGAACCAGATTTGTTGTGACCCTTGACCCCTAGTAGCCTCTTCCTAATCATACCACGGTTATCTGCATGATACCAAAGTACTGCAGCGTAAGTGACTTAAAGGGATGCTGAAGTGGTTTTACAATTCGGTAAAACTTTGTTGTTAACAAGGACCAACATTATTGTCGACGATGGCGTAATTTTTTTCGCTGTTGTGGCAGCAGGAGCTTTCAAATACGCGAAAGAAAAGTTCGTCTTGCTCCGCCCACGCGAACACGCCGAAAGCGTGGGCGTGACCGGAACTACGTCATCGTCGGTAGTTCTGGCCAATGTGGTAGAATAACGGGTGGCCCGTCGCGCCGCTCCACCAATGCGCCGCGCGTGTCACCGAGGTGCTCGAGTTGCCACAGCATTTCCGCAAGGTGGCAGCAGGTATACACTGGGCCGATACTCCATTCCGGCGCATTTGAAAGCATGTGGCCAGCATGCGTCGCAAGCATTTAAACTGCAATTTACATCTTTAACTTTTGAGAAAGAGATTCGCGGTGTATTTATTACACCAGAGGGGCCTTGAGCAACACTGAAGAGTTGCCGTCGCTTAGAACGGACGCGCCACTAATGAAAGCATGCAACGCAACCACACTCTAAGAAAAGATCGAGTAAAAAGGGCGTCTTTTTGTCCCACAACAATAATCGTCATCTGGCTTTCTCGCGTTTCCTTTCTTGAAAACTCGGCGCTGGCCACTTTCCTGCCAAGAATGCTATGTCACGCTGATAGCGCGCATGTCGTTCGTGACCGGAAAGTGCCGGGCGCGCGGCGATAGTGCAAGGAAAGGAAGGCAAAATAAATGACGATTATTGTTGTGGGACAAAAAGACGCCCTTTTTACTCGATCTTTTCTTAGAGTGCAGCGTTGCAGCGGCGTCTCTTCCTTTCTGCTTGGTCATCTTCGATAAATGCGGAGGCGTCCGTGGGTGCAAGAGTCCGAAGAGCAAGAGCGTCCCTATGTTACGCAACCAGCGTCGCAGAGTCGCAATCAGCCTTCGAGTCATGATCGCGGCCAGATCACTGTGGTCGTGATTAGGTGATCCCATGGCTTCAGATCCGCTCTGATGCGTCGCGTTTGCTGCGCTCTGTCAAACCAACGCGCGCGACCGCATCAGTGTTTCCGCTCACTTTGTAAGCCGGAACCACGGCTGAAACCACAGTGGCTCGATCTTTGCCGGTGATACGGCGGCCACCATGAGAAAAAAGTGCTTCGCTCCAAATTGCAAATCTGGAGCTACAGTCCTCCGACATACACACGATAACGTGAAAACCAAATGCTTTTTTTTTTACTCTGTACACTCGCCGGTAGGAATTTTCACGCTTTCGAAAAAAAAAAAAAAGAATACGTGCACGTCTCTTGCAATCGCCACCCTGTGACAGTCATTTCGGGACTACCCGCGTCGATTAATAAATTTTAAGCTTCATAAAGCATGACGCTCTTACTTTCGCGGTCGAAGCTGGGAGACAACCACTACAAGCTAGTAAAAGCACAAACAACCGTTTAAAGCCACAAAATTAGCTAGAGAAATCGGTTTCTACAGTACTGCGAGAGCTTGCGGTGCGCGTATTTCGGCCCAAAGCTCGTCGCGGACCTAGCGGCGGCCGCGAGCAACTCGAGCAGTACGGCGACGCGCTCGCGGCGCTCGATGGGCCACCTGTTTTATTCTACCACCGTGGTTTTCGCGGAGCCGTGGCCTCCGTGACTAATTCTGGCTGCGCGCGTTGGTAGAACTGATCGCGAAGGCCATGCTTTTACAGAGCTGATGGCGCCGATGACGCGGCACACCGAGGTTGACGCCACCGCCTTCGCTCAGCAGTTCAAGAAGCCCTGCGGCTGCAGCCGCAGTTTTATTGCCAAGAAATGTCATTTGCGTCCACTTCTGTGAACTCTTACTTTGGTTTTCGAATTCAGCAAGGATCAAACTACGATTACACATTCCAAAGTCATTTTTTAAAGTGCTTCAGCTTCCCTTTAGGAAGCGCTTTCCACGCGATAGTTGAAGAAAAGCAAATTTTAGAATAGCTTTCCTTTGATGCTGTTATTTTCTTATCGCGGTGGTGTTGTGAGTGCTTTTCAGGAAATTTATGGCCGTGCCCGCGCAATACGTAGGTTTGCTCAAAATTCGGGAGTCTCCCGTGCATATCGGAGAGTTGGCAGGTGTGCGCGTGTGTTGCGAGCCCTAGCTCCTTCGCCGAGACCGTCCGCTTTGTCTACGATGCTTATCGTAAGCGCTCACCACTTCATACTCGGCAATCAAGTCTTCCACATTGTGGTCGTCTGTGATCAAGCCTCCCACCACATCGTTATCGCGCTACCGGGGTGTGCCAGGGTAGAAAACAGGCGCACGTGCGGGTTTAACCCTTTCAGCCCTGAATTTTTTTAACGGGTAGATAATTTTTTTTCTTGTTGAGATTGCTCTTTTATCACCTCAAGATCACGAAAATAATCTTTCCTGAGCATCCTATCAGTGTATGAGAAAAATAGCGCCATGTCCTATATATAGGACACCAGGGCTTAGTGGTTGTGAAGAAAAATATGGTGAATTTCGATACTGCTATTTATTTTACTATGTTTACACCTGAAATTGTTGTGAAGCTAGCATGCCAGCAACCATATATTAGCTTGGTCCAATAACAAGTTTTTGCACTGGTGACACAGTGCTCTTCAATGCACTTGAATGGCCATTATCAAATTATTGGACGCCTTGTAAGATTTAACATCATAATAGGTTGCCGAATCCTTCTTTGGTGCGCCGCAATTGTCGGCCGTGCCTGCATGGGTAAGCTGATGGAACTGCACTTCATCCTCGTTTTCTTCAAGCCCTCTCATGCACCATTATTACACTGCAGCAAACGTATTCGGATCAATTATGTACAATCTCGCTGTTGGGACCCCCTTGCAAATCAGCAAGAAATGCAGGCTGATTTCCCGAGGAGAATAACAAGAAATTGGAAGCAGACACACGCGCTACGGCTACGGGTCATCATGGAATGCATTCAAAGATCTCACAACCACTAAGCCCTGGTGTCCTATATTTAGGACATGAATGTTTTTCGTTGCAGCGGCCTAAGCGGAAATGTTAGGCAAAGCCCCCTTTGTAAATAAGCCGTGAAGCACTTTCGAAACAACGGAGAAAATTACGATAGCTACAGAAAAAATAGTTATTCAGTAAAATGTCATCAAATATTTGGTTGCGGCGTTTGTTGTCTTTTTCACCTTCCGCCGTCTTGTTTTCAACATTGGAGACTTCCGAGGAAGACGATAATGGAAAAACTACTAACTACTAAACTACTACTACTACTACTACAACTACTACAACTACTACAACTACTACTACTACTACTAAACGCCCATAGCGCAATAATAATAACAGACTCCATGTCAGTATGCACGTCCCTTACAGCTTCATCAAAATCAACTGCCCTAAAGACGTTCCTGACGCTAATTCCTCCACAGCTGAAGCTCTTAAAATTATTATGGGTGCCTGGCCACTCTGGATTAGAATTAAATGAAATGGCCGACTCACTAGCGCGAGCTGCATTGAATGGTCCAGTTGTTCCTGTCCTTCCTGTAGTGGCCAGTATAACTGCGACTCATTCATTCACAAAACTTTATTAAGAGTCCTGAAGCCCGGTCTTTTCAGACCGAGGCGGGCCGCGTCCACGTCGGCACCGTTAGGCCGAGCCTTAGGGCGCCATCCTGAACCCTCTGGACAGCCCGTAGTTGATCTTCATATGAACAGCTGGAGATCATCTTCTGCCAGTGAAGCCATTTTTCTTCGGGGTTGGCGAGAGTCGCGGGACAGCCCGCCAGCATGTGTCTGATTTCAATGATGCCACCGCATGCGTCACATTCTTTTCTAATTTCACTTTCAGGGTGACTTTTTTTTTACAAAATACGGAGTGGGGTACGTCCCAGTTTGCAGTAAACGTAGCGTGACTGCCTGAGCCCTGTTCAACTTTACGTGTGGCAGTGGGAATTGCCTACGCCCCAAGTAGTAGTATTTAGTGATCTCGTTGTAGGTTAGTAAATTATCTTTAGGATCCCCGGAATGGTAGTGGGCGTCGGTTCGGTTCTGGCCGGCACGGCAAGCGAGTCCTCGTGCCAGATCATTCGTCACCTCGTTGAGGTTGACGCGAGCCTCATCCACTTGTCCCATATGTGCAGGAAACCATCGGATTTCAGTTTCTATAGGTTCTACATTGCCGATAAGTTTAACAGCAGTCCCAGCGACATAGCCCTTGTCAAAGCTCTTAATTGCTGTTTTGGAATCGCTATAAATGTAAGACCATTTTCGGTTCCTGATAGCTAAAGCAATCGCGGCTTGCTCCGCCACCGTTGATTCCTTAGTGAACAGGGTGACGGCGTCCCGTATCTCGCCCTGGCTGTCGACCACCACGGCCGTGTAGGCCTCTTTGCCTTTGACCCAGGCGGCGTCTACGAGGGCTGCCTCTTCACCTACCTGTTCAATTTCTTTCAATAAAGCTTTCGCTCTCGCCTTTCTCCTGCTAACATTGTGCTTCGGGTGCATGTTTCTTGGGAGAGGGGTGGTTCTGATTGCGGCTCTAAGTTCCGCGCTCAGCTCCACCTCGGCCTCCTTCGGGGTCCTCGATCTATTGGGGTCTGTCCCGATCGCTTTGAGTATAAGCCTACCCGCGCGCGTTTTTGTCAGTCTTTTCTGCTGCGCCATCTGTTGCGCTTCCGTCATCTCTTCCATCGTATTATGTACGCCTAGGCTCATGATTTTCTCGTTCGAGGTGCTGTTAGGTATACCTAAGGTAACCTTAACTAGCTTTCTGATAATAATATTGAGCTTGTTCAGCTCCGCCTGGGACCATTTGAGTAGACCTGCTACGTAGGTGAAGTGACAGAAAGCGAAGGCGGGTACTAGCCTTAAAACGCTGTCCTCACCAAGGCCCCTATGTCTGTTGGTAATTCTCCTTAGTAACCTCAGGACTTGGTCCGTTTTGTTGGAAATGTGTCGAATGGTACTGAGGTTCGTGCCTCCCGCTTCTATGTGGAAGCCTAAAACTCTAATCTTTTCGACCTGCTTGATCGCGGATCCGTCGTGACAGCGCAAGATAATCTTCGGTTCCTCCCCGGGTACGTAGTCCTTTGGCCTTCGACCCCTGCATCGATGTTTTAGAACCAAAAGCTCCGACTTTGCCGCTGAATAGTTGAGCCCCATTTCACTTAGTGTGCTTTCCACGGTCTGTATGCTCTCCTGCAGTCTAGTCTCCGTTTGGCCTACGTTACCGTTGGCGCTCCATATGGTTATGTCATCGGCGTATATTACAAAGCGTATACCTTCTATCTGCTCCAGTTGTCGCGCGACTCTGGTCATTGCTAGATTAAATAACATGGGTGAGAGCACGGCTCCTTGAGGGGTGCCCCTGTTTCCCAGGCTCATCACCTTAGATTTTAGTTCTCCTAGTCTGAGGCTCGCTTGCCTACCGCAGAGGAACGCCTTGACTATGCGGAAAAGCCTCTCGCCCAAACCCAGCTCGGAGACGACCTCGAGGATGGCCTTGTGCTCAATGCGATCAAAAGCTTTTTCGACGTCTAGACCCAGAATCGCTCTCGCGTGCACCGGGCTAACCTGTATGAGCTGGTGTTTGATCAGGAGCATGGCATCCTGAGTCGATAGCCCAGGGCGGAAACCGATCATATTATACGGGAGGATGTCGTTTTTCTCGACGTATCTAGTGAGTCTATTGAGAATAACGTGTTCCATAGCTTTACCTAGGCACGATGTAAGTGAGATTGGACGGAGGTTATCCAGATTGAGCGGTTTTCCCAGTTTGGGTATGAGGATGGTGTTGGCCATCTTCCATTCATCCGGATATTCTCCCTTTCTCCACAACTCGGTGAAATGATCCGTCAAGAAAGTGATCGATTCGTCATCTAGATTAATTAAGAGTTTGTTAGTAATACCGTCGGGTCCGGCTGCCGATCTGCTGAAGAGACCATGGAGGGCGGCCCGTTCCTCACCCTCGGTGAAATCACGGACCATGTCCTCGCACGGTCCTCCCGAGTACTCTACGCAATCGGCACTATCGCCCGGTTGTTTGAGCGGAAGATATTTGTCTGCGAGCTGCCTCATGATTACCTCCTCAGTCGTGTACTGGCTGACCTGATGTACTAGTTTTGCAATGGCCGTTCTCTTGTTTGACTTAGTTTCGTTCTCGTTCAGTAGGTGTTTGAGGAGGTTCCAACTGCCCCCGTGTTTGATTCTGCCGTCTGCCAAGTTGGAAGCTTCGTCCCACTGCTGTTTCACGAGTGTTCTCGAATGCTCCTGGATATGTCTGTTTAGCAACGCTATCTTTTTCCTGAGCCTTCGGTTCAGTCTTTGTGTTTTCCATCTTTGGAGAATGGATTGTTTGGCTTCGATCAGATGCGCGAGCCTATTGTCTACGCTCTCTATGTTTTCTTCGGTCTTAATTTCTTTAGTGGCTTCCTTGAGGTCCTCTCCGAGCTGGTTGACCCAAGTCTGGTAGGACTGTCTGCCCACTTCTATCGGTTCCGATTCTAGTATCTTTGCCCTAACTTTCCTAAAAAGGTCCCAGTCTGCGCACCGAAACGTTCTAGTCTCTTGTGTCGGCATGCCTATACCTATGTGTATGATATAGTGGTCGCTACCTAGATCGGTGCCCGAGTTTTCCCAGATAGCTTGTGTCGAGCTGTTCACAAAAGTGAGGTCAGGTGTAGAGTCCCTGCACGTGGACGTGCCACAGCGGGTGGGAAAAGCCGGATCGGTGATCAGGCACAGGCCCAGATACGTGGAAAGGTCCCATAACCCCTCTCCTTTCTTTGTATTCCAAGTGTATCCCCACGCGTGGTAAGGGGCATTGAAGTCCCCTCCTATTAGCAGCGGGGAGCTCTTGGCGATTGCGAGTGACTAGATATAGAAAATTTTCACTTCGTGCAGACGCCATAGAATCAATAACAGCTAGGACAGAATTTAGTCATTTAAAATTTCCGTGGAAGATGCAATGGTGTCCTACTAGACAACTGGAAGTATTAGTAACTAGACTACGATGTCGTGTGCCCCCGTTAAATCTATATTCACACAGGGCTGGTCTGGCGGTATCGCCCCTATGTCACTTTTGTTTAGAAATAGAATCAATAGAGCACTACTTTTTATCATGTCGCAGATACAGATTACTCAGAAAACGACTTCTTGATATCCCATTTGCTAACCTGGGGCTGCAATTCACAATTGACAATGTGCTTACCTTCGGTGCTTCAACTCTGGCTTTCAGCCACAGAAATGCGTTTGATGCCGTGTGTAACTACCTTCAAGAAACAAAACGAATACGGCTTTAAATTTCCGCTTGTATAAGTATTATTATAACAAAAAAAGTTTTGATATTATTTTCATTATTATGTGCTTCTTCTTCTTATTATTTTTATTCTAATTCCTATTCGGAACAATGATTAAAGTGTCTGATCTGTATGTTTAAAAAACTATTATTGCACTCTGTCATCGATGCGTACGTTTTTTTTGTATATTCATTGCTATTATTTATTTATTTATTCTTTTTATTGGCATCAGCATTCAATACTCAAAATATTTAAAAAAAATTTTTTTTGTAAGACAACTTCTTGGCCAATCCCCCTGAGTGGGTATGAGCCATGCAGTAGAGGACACTACTACTACTACGTATGTTTGCACAGGTGCATTGCGGATACCACATACACATTTTTGAATTTTTCAGTAATTTATGTCACAATTTATAGCAATCTTTCTTCGTGTCCTTTTTATAGGACGCCAGGGCCGAAAGGGTTAAGAGTGGCCTGAGACGGTCTCGAATCAGTAATCACGAAAGGTTGTGGTAGTATCCGGCAGCGCAGTTCAAGTAGTTCCAGGGTGAGCCAGATGAACCCCGGAACTCCACCAGTTCAAACGATTCAAACGGGGTGTTTTATAGGCAGGAGTTGACCCGAAGAAGCACTGGTTTATTTAGCATAAGGGCTAACTCGAAGCAGGCCAGCGATCAAATTCCACCGTGTTCCTCTTCTCTCTTGCTCGAGTCTTGTGTACGCTGCCTTCACTGAATATATATAGCAACTGAACACGCTATAAGGTGGACACGAAAGCAGACGCCCATATGCTGAAGTCAGTGACCGAAAACAGGCCCGCCCGTCATTTTTAGTGCACACACTTAACAGTCAGGAAAGAAATCTACGCTATACATGTAGATGTATATACTGACGGCTAGTAGAAAGCGCCACAGGCAATAGATACTGAACGTGTTCCTGACGACATAATTCGCACATTTGTATAAGTTGCTTCATGAACTTGAGTACTAATGTTTCAACAACTTGAGCAGGACAGATTGGCCGGTAGCGTCGAGCTGCCTTGCATAGTCGAGCGCACGTGCGAACAGCAGCACCCGAGTCCTACCGCTGACGTCACACGCCAGAAGGCGCAACTCAGAGATCCCGGGGCAAATTCCTCCCTTAATTTGTTCACATATTGTAAGATGCGTGGTGTGCAAGTTCAACGCGAGATCGTGATCAAGAAATGCTATTCAAGGCTGATTTAAATTATTTGAATCACAGAGCAATATTAGGTTGCGTTATCGCCCCACGAGCGCCATAACCACTAGACCACCACGGTGGTCTAGTGGTTATGGCGCTCGACTGTGACCCGATGGTTTGCGGGATCGAATCCCGGCCGCGGCGGCTGTATTTTCGATGGAGGCGAAAATGTTTGAGGCCCGTGTACTTAGATTTAGGTGCACGGTAAAGAACCCCAGGTGGTCGAAATTGCCGGAGCCCTCCACTACGCCGTCTCTCACAATCGTATCGTGGTTTTGCGACGTTAAACCCCAGACATTATTATAATAGCTTGGGCTATTGAGCAAAAATGCATCAGAGGTTAAAGTCCCGGCCGCGTGGACACGCGCATGCGTGAGCAACAGACACGGCTGGTGTGCTTAGTGACCGAAGCGGCCACCATTTGCTTGTCGGCTGTAAATGCCGCTAGCATGATTGAGCCCCGCGCATACGCAACATTGTGTGGGCATCCCAAAAAGCGAAGCTTTGACTCCTAAATCTTTCTTCGTTGTGTTGTGTTGTGTTAACACCAGGATACTGCAAGTAAAACAAAGTATTAAAAAAGACACCTTCTCTTTGAATTCTAGCAGTTGAGATACACAAAAGAGGCACGCTTTATTCACATTCATTTGAAGAAGAATAGGAATAAAAAAAAAAGATTAGTTACGCCTGTGGATGTCTGCTACGTATTGTGGCACGACGAGTTATAGATTGTTGTAATCTGTTTGTGTGTTACATTTGCAATCTCCAAAAATTCCTTTACACATGTGGGGTCCGGATGTTCAACTGTCCTGTTCTTCACGCGGACTTCATAATAAGCAACTAAAAAGAAAGCAAAACGTCAGAAAGATGGATAAATAAAATTTGAAACGCGTAAACTTGCTTGATCTTGTTACTGGAAATGAATTTAAAAATTTTATTGGGGGTTGTGCCTGTCAATACCTTAAAGTTATGCCAAGCCACCAGCCAGGAGCTTCATACGTGCCATTGCTTAGCCCTGAGACAAGCGTCACGACGTCGGTCGATGATCTTGTGTTCTTATAATTTGTGCGCCTCGGGAAGTCTTACTCGACACGCCAGCTACACCGTGACGTCTAAAAGATCGTTTAGAGTTCGGTGGAAGATCCGCACCTACACAGCATCACAGACCTAATTTTAAGCACACTGCGGCGCAGACGCGCATTTCACAACCGGCATTCGCTGGCACATTTAGGCGGGTGCGAACAAAGCTAGAACACCCAGGTCTTTGAATAGGTACATGCTAGGACTCACGCTCCCCTTCGCCGCGACCGACAATACACTTTATAAGAATGCTGTGACACTCTGGCTTCTATCGTCTTCGCACACGACCTCTACGTCGAAGCTGAAATACGTTGCCAGACTACACGACCTTCTAATAACTAACAAGAATTATTTAATTTACATTTTATTGACTGGCTTGAGTGCTCTTCTTTACATGAAATACCAAGAAAGTAATGCTATACTAAGTGAGGCTCGCCAATGGATACTCTCAGTTTGAACAGCGCTCCTGTTGCTAAGGCGGCCAAAGCAGCGAAGGAAACTAGAGTGCTTCAATTGCCGATTTGTGACACTTGATAGTTCCCGCTCATCTTCTGTTTATTTGTTTAGCGGCGTCCCTTAAGCTCCAGTGACTTTCGTACGCTCCGTAACGTGAGCGCGGACATCACGGTGAAAGCGTGAAACATCCCTCTTCCCCTCAGCACGAGAAAGCCGCACGAGCAGACAGCGGAAGGGCAAGGTTCTCCCTGCGCAAATATAAGAAGCGAGCGAGCGAGCCCACGACTTTTAAATCTGCCCATCGCGCTCCTAGCGACATCTTACTGGTAATGAAGAAACGCTTATAAGCGCCTAGCGTTTCCGAGTCCGTCCAGCGGTAAAGGGTTTGTATATAACGCTCGCCGTCAGCTACGTGGAGGATCTGCGTTTCGTGGCGTAGTGGTTAGCGCCACTCGCTTCGGAGCAAGAGGTCCCTGGTTCGATTCCGCGCATCGGAAGCATTTTTCTGAATTATTTTTCTTTGGGGCTTTTATATATATATATATATATATATATATATATATATATATATATATATACGGTGCATGACGGCGGCGACGGCCAAATGCAGCCGAGACTGTCCATATAATTGCTATCGCAATAAAACTTGTATTCCAGCACAGCTTACGCCGTACCATTTGTTTGAGAAAGAACAGTTGCACATAATTTGATATATTCATGATTGAGTTTTAAGGCACATATCGTATCTAAGCCGGTGCGCATGAAAGGCGCCCGCTTTGTTATGACAGACGTGAACTTGCCGCGTCAATGAACTAGGAGTAGTAGCAGTAGAAAAACTTATTTATATACAGATAACAGGCAGGCTTCTACCCCAGTGCGATGCAAGAAATGTGGGGGTGAAAAGCGGAGTCTGTCAGGCAGGGTGGTGCCCCTATTCTGAGGCCCACTTGCACAGGCCATCCCTTCAGCTCATTAGACAAGTCGAAGGTGACATTCCAGTGCCGGGCTAGGGTACTTTGATGCTCCCCCTCCGCGTCCGCGGCACCGTAGGGAAGGAGGGGCATCGTGTTCTGCTACAAAGGTGCTAGCTTTTGAGTTGCCGAACTTGAGTACATATGTTGAAATTGAGCGCATAGAAACTGTGAAGGATGACAGAAAACATTAGGACTCAGAACTGTCACATTCTTGCGTCTTCCGCGGTCACGTTTCCTTCCTTTTTGTTGAGCCACGAGATATGCAGTACCAACTAGCTCAACGATCTTTTTAAGGGAACTTGTAGAGCAAAACAACGAAAACTAAACAATACGAAAAAAACGACAATAGTGATAAATGAGTTCTAGTGAAAATATGCCAAGAAATTTCAAATATGAAACGAGAAAATAAAAGTTAGAGGCTTTGGGTTGGCGAAAAATATGCCCCTTTAAAAAGAGCAAATGAACGTCAATTGACTGATACCGTATCGTACGAAACCGTATGGCTCAGACGTTTGATATTGTGTGGCCGTGCTTAGACACTAGCACTGTTGTTTGGGCGACAAGCAATACCAATAGCCATTTCATTCCCTTTTGATCCCATTGCCCTTTCATAATATGGTCCGTGCGAGGGTGGTCGTGCCTAACGAACGATAAATGTGCCCTGAAACCACCACACAACTCGAATGATCGTCCATTCAGCTGCGAAGAATAGTGGCTCGGGAGCTATTCTGTTCCAGGGACGCCCATTCTTTTACAGTGAAAGCTGTTATAAGATCACAACAGCAGCCGATCTTGGTGGCGTAGTTGTCCGCCGCCGCCGCCAAAATCGGGGTCTCTAACCGCTATCGCGCCCAACGAGATATTAGATATGCATGATGAAGTGGAATTGGAAACCAGGCACTCTGCGTGGCAGTCAAGTATTCTACCAAAGAGCCACGTCGGTGCTTGAAAGTCTATCGCAAAAAGACACTATACAGGCGTCATTCTGGGCTAGGAATCACGTTAACACGTGCAATCGCACTCAAGATGTTCAGATTGACGGTAATGTTTTAGCAGCTAAGAAAGTCAATCAAGGTGTTCCACAGGGCTCGATCCTTGGCCCGCTGCTCTTTTTGATCTTTATTAATGATCTGCCCAATGTTTTGACCGCTACAGACTGTATCTTATATGCAGATGACACGACCATTTTTACTTATGCTAATAATGTCGATGAGCTACAACGAAACATAAACGTGGATCTACATAATATAAGTTCCTGGTGTCGAATGAACATGTTAAGAATTAATCCATCAAAAATCGTTTTTGTAGTCTTTCATTCCTTCCCGACTGTACTTTCAAAATCTATGTCTGTGCGTCTGGACGATAATTTAATTCCAATGTCTGACAGTACAATGTTTCTTGGTGTAATTCTTGACCGACATATGAAATTCAATCTTCATGCGCAATCACTCATTCGCAAGATAACCTTTGGAATACGCGCAATAATCAAAACTCGTTCATATTTTCAGCCACACATAATCCATTCCCTTTATCACGCGCATATTCACAGCCATCTATCTTGTTGCATATCAGCCTGGGGTAACACATATTTCACCCATCTCAATCAACTACAACGCCTACAAAATCAAGCACTTCGACTCATGACTTTCAGCCATTTCTTAACCAATGCAACGCCACTTTATCAGAATCTAAATATACATCATCTTTATCACCTCTTTCAGCTCAAGTTATCAGTTGTGATGTATAGGCTTTTTCGCAGGAATGTGCATATAGATGGCATTGTCGTGGAAAGGCTTGTAAATAATAATACCACTAGGTTTTCTGAGCTTCATAACCGTCCTCTGCCTGAAGTTCGCACAAATTACGGCAAGTTCACTACCAAATTTGCGGGAATCAAGCTGTGGAATTCCCTTCCTTACGTAATAAAATCATCAGCCACGGAACATGCATTCAAAAACCAAGTAAAGAAATATTTTTTGCAACAATTGTCTTCATCTTAGCAACTGCTTTTTAATGTAGCGATAACAATTGCTACATGTTATATTGTCCTTATGTTTTGTATTGGAACTTGCGATTGTTTGTTCTTAGAGTTTCCCTTTTTTTGCCTTGCTAAACATATATGTATTTTTCACTGTCGTTTTTTCGCACTGTGCATTTTTTTTTCTCACCGAAGATACCGCAACCACTGAATGATGTATATTCTGTTGCTTCTCCCGTTAACATCATGTATGGGAGCCCCCCTGACAGTTTCTAACTTTGGGGCTCCTTGTGTATTACCAATCTTGTACACACTTTCCTGTAACTGACGCCGTTGTTGAATAAACTTGAAACTTGAAACTTGAAACAATATAGCATGGTAAAACAGTGAAGTACCATCATTCAAGCAATACGAATTTCGCAACGAGTGGGTGGAATAAAGCTACCAAGCAGTAAGGGACTCAGCCATAATTCTTCATCAACACCAGCCACAGCGTCAGCGAAGTGCACACAGACGTGCTGTGGGTACCTTGCTTCTCCACAGAATGTTGATGGCATAGTGGGTACTTACCCAATTCCTAAAATTTCAACGAGTTATCGCGTTGTGGCTACATCGCAACTTTACTTGCAGTAGTCGTCGCAAGAGAGTTTTGAACGGGCTCTTGAAAGGCCGCTACTGGCAAGGTGGATCGCGAAAAATAAGCAGAAAATCTGTTCGGGGAGAGCTCGCCTCGCAAGGCTACCTGGGTGACGTAATGTGTGAGCAGTCTGGGATGACTCGGACGACTACGGCACTACTTGGGACTCCGGGGATCAGCCTGCGCTAAATAGCCGCTTCATCTCGCCAACCACGCATTTTCCGTATCCTCACAGTCGGAGCAGTGGCTTAGCACTCTAGTGGCATTTAGGATTTTCGCGTCACTCCTGTCACTATGCCTGTAAGACGATTAAACGACTAGGTTTAATCGACCAGGTAGACTAACTGAAAAGTGAACGTCGATGAGAACAACTCATTTCTCAATTTTGCCTTCTATAGAGCTGCTGCTCACCGGTCTTAAGAGAGCGCAACTCATGCATTAGCGACTACGGAATTTGCACATATACGTCTGTAGACTATCGGAGGGTTTCGCGACATAGCCAAGCGGCCTTTTTGCGCATCTGGGTTACACTACAATTAATAAGGCAATTGCGTTAAAGAGCTCGTTTAAGAGGAATTCCGATGCCGGCGTCGTTGGTCGTGGCGATAAATTAGCGTTGTCCGTGAGCTAAACATCAATAAAGATGAAATAAATAGATAATAAGAATCTTAGGTTTGAGTGAAAATCGAACCGAGGCCCTTTGCGTGCCACGCAAGTGTTCTACCACACATCCACGCGAATGCTTCAATCTACTTGGGAAGCATATACGGCACTCTCGCACTAGTGATGCCAAGCCTGAAGGAAGAGTGGAGCTGGATGGCTTTCCTTGCTTCTCTTTATTTCTTATTTCTATTTCTTTCTCTCTCTCTCTCTCTCTCTCTCTCTCTCTCTCTCTCTCTATATATATAATATATATATATATATATATATATATATATATATATATATATATATATATATATATATACTACTTCCTCTTTCTTGCTATTTGTATCTTTATTTCACCTCCTTCCATTTCCATCTTTTTCTCTTCCTTACTCTTTCTGTCTTCCTTTCTGTTTTTTGTCTTTTTCGTGTCGGCTTGCCTATATTTATTCCTCTGTCTTTCTATATTTCGTTCTCTATCTCGCTCTCTGCCTCTTTGTCTCTATTTCTTCGTTTCCCTTTCTTTCACTTTCGGTCTTGATGTGCTCTTTTTATGTCTGTTCTTTCTTTCTTTTTCTTTCTCGCTCTTTCTCTGTCTTTGCATCTTTTTAAGTCCTTATTCCCATTATTTATCTTTCTTTTTCTTTCTTTCTCTCTTTCTCTCTCACTATATTTTCGCTTTCTTTCTCTCTCATTTTCACATGTCGCATGTACTCCGCTTCGTCGAGCAGTGGTTTTTTTAACGCTCGCACTCTGCTGTATTCGCTAGTGAAGCTTGCCGAAATCATGTGGCGCATACCCAACTGTGGGTTTCTGCGAACACCAAAGTTTCTTTGGGCTGCTTAAAAGGTTACGCTGTTAAAAATATTTTATGGGTGTCCTGTATGCGAGGAGCCTCCTCACCACAAATAATATTGCATGGCAGAAGCGTAGAATCGCACGAGCATCACTATTGTGAATTGCGCTAAGAATAGATGATTTAATGCGTGATCCATTGCAAATTATCAGGCATAATTATTCATCATTATCAGAAGCGTTATAAAAATGCCGGTAGCTGCACAGGGGCGCTGCCGCTAGTGTACTTCGCAAGTCTACTTGTAGTAGGCACTATAGGATAGTTATACACGTCCAATGTCGCGTGCACAAAGATTCCCTTCCTTGCGGTGTGGATGTAGTGTCCACCGAGAAGTGAAGCAATGCTATCGATGGCGAAGGTGTTGCGAAGGGGGCCCGATTATGCTATTTTATTTTACTGTTGAAGGCGAAGTTCAAGCGTCCTCCGAGTTTTTGGTGTTAGCATTCTGAACGAATGCGACCGAATAGCTGAAATGTACCGCAAACGTTTTCTTACAGTGAGATCTGGCCTACACCATGCCTCCCAAGGCCATTCATCACGTCGCAATGACCTTGAGTAAAAGCAGGTCGAGCCGCAATAAAAACGTTACCCCATGTGATCCGCTGCGGGGATGCGTCCGCAGCTGCACTCGATCGAAGCATTGCCTCTGCGCTACCAAGAGGCGAGGCTTATATTTTACAGCGAAAGCCGTTATGAGATCATTTCACCGGCCGTTTTCGGCGCCGTAGTTGTCCACCGCCGCCGCCACCACCGCCGGTGTCCGTAACCAGTATCGATCGAAATACTAAATAAGAAAAAAATGGCCGCGTATCTGCGTGCTTCGCTGCAAATGTCGTCTAAAGACGATAGAAGAGGCGCTGCGTGAGATATGGGCCATCTGGTAATACATCGGGAAACATGAGTGCTGTGTTGCGGGCTGGTAGTCCCGGCGCAGCGGCAGGCGAAGACCGGCGGTGACCAACGCGACCGGTGGGGACGCCGGCCAGCCCGAACACGCTGTTTGGCGCGATGCGCCGAAGGAGAAGAAACGTCCGCATTCAACGAGTACTCTCCACAAACTTTACACGTCGCCTGGGTAAAACAGGAATGCCAGAGCGGCGCCCCTGTCATTCGTACAATGCAATACTGAACCGAAACCGAAACACAACATGAGCTTGTGCAGAGGGCACGGAGGAAGACAAGTTTCAGCGCAGTCGCATTTTCAGCTCACCTTAAGAAACTAGGGTTGTAACATTGTAGGGCGAGTAGGGCCAGGAGGACCATCACGACGAAAACCTGCCTCCTCAGTCGTATTCGCCTGAAACGTCCGTGTGGCTTCGCGTTCCCTCCTCCGCTCCTGGCCTTTCCACAAAACTACTGCCTAAGTACGAAGGCCCCTACCGTGTCCTACGTCAAGCATCCCCAGTTAACTATATGATTGAGCCTGTTCAATCATCTACGAACCGCCGTCGTCGCGGCCGCGAGACTGTTCACGTCGATCGACTGAAGCCGCATTATGACCCACCAGTTGTACCTGTTCCTTAGGTCGCCAGGATGGCTCCTTTGCCGCGGGGGAGGGATTTGTAACATGGTAGGGCGCAGACAAGAACGCCTGCGAAAGAAGAAGACGAAGACGGTTGTTGTTGGCGCTCGCGCTTGCTCGGCTTGGACCGCTGATCGCTTCAGCTGTGGCAATCTTTTAAGTCTCAACGGTAAACGCATACCATCAAGGTCTTTAAAATTGCGTATCTATGTATTTTCTGTTAAAGGAACACACCGTCTAATACTTACCTAGTGATGTTGCGCCTCAGATATGCGTAATGTTTGCTTTTGAATCAACAATGTACACAAGTATGAACCTAGTCAGCCGTTCACGATGGCTGGCCCTTTTGGCAAGTGGTTCAACTTTGGCCGAGTGGCTGAATCGAGGGACGTGCCGACAAACAGAAAGACAGACAGAAGGACAGACAGAAGGACAGACAGAAAGACAGACCAAAATTTCGGCGTTTAAGTTCCCCAAGTAAGACTATCGTCTTTAAAAAAAAATTGGCCGCGTATCTGCGTGCTTCGCTGCAAATGTCGTGTAAAGACGATAGAAGAGGCGCTGCGTGAGATATGAACGCCATCTGGCAATACGTCGGGCAACGTGAATGCTGTGTTGCGGGCTGGTAGTCCCGGCGCAGCAGCAGGCAAGACCGGCGGGGACGCCAGCCAGCCCGAACACGCGGTTTGGCGCGAAGCGCCGAAGCAGAAGAAACGTCCGCACTCAACGAGTACTCTCCACACACTCTTTTATATTCACGTCGCCTGGGTAAAGCAGGAATTCCAGAGTGGAACTGAGCTCGCTCGCTGGATTTCAAGCAAGACGGACGTGCCTGCCGCGATGTCCTGGATTACTCCTCGTACCTCTCGCTGACCGGCGCCCCATGACGGACTCCTCGCCCGCTATGCCGTGCGCCGCTCATCGACGGGGCCTTCGCCGCTTCGCCGATGTTGTGCACCGTGCCTCTAGCTGTGTTTCGCGGACCCGTCCCTGAACTCCCGTGACCGTTTCCCCATCTTTCCTGTCCTCTTTTCTCTTCGTTGGATGGATGTGCTCCTATCACTTTTCTCTCTATTTTCCCACTATTCTTTTATTCCCTCCTTACCCCCACCCCTACAATGAACTGCGCCGTGTCGCCTATAGGCAGACAGAAATTAGGTGCCTTTTTCCTTTCCTTAATAACCACAGAAGAAGAAGAAGAAGAAGAAGAATAACTGAAACCGAAACACAACAATGAGCTCGCGCAGAGGGCACGGAGGAAGCCACGTTTCGGCGCAGTCGCATTTTCAGCGCAGCTTAAGAAACTAGGGTCTCTAGAATTACGTATCTATGTATTTTCTATTAAAGGAACACACCACGTAATACTTACCTAGTGATGTTGCGCCTCAGATATGCGTAATGTTTGCTTTTTGATCAACTATGTAGACAAGTATGAACCTAGTGAGCCGTTCACGATGGCTGGCCCTTGTGCAAGGGGTTCAACTTTGGCCGAGTGGCTGAATCGAGGGACGTGCCGACAAACAGAAAGAGAGACAGACAGAAAGACAGACCAAAATTTCTGCGTTTAAGTTCCCCAAGAAAGACTATCGTCTTTAAAAATTCCGGGATGGAACGAGGTTCGAACCTGGGCCCTCTGCGTGGGAGCCCAGTATTCAACCTCTGAGCCATTCCGGTGCTTGAAACTGCTTGGCAAAAAGGTCCTATACAGGCTTCATGTCGGGAAGGAACCACATTAGCATATGCAATATAGCGTGGTAGAAGAGTAAAATAAGCACCAAGCGTCGCACAACGCGAATTCTGTAACCAGGCGTCACACAATGCGAATTGCGCAACGAGTAGGTTGTGAAATGCTTCCAACCCATTACGAAGATCTCTACCATAATTCTTCGTCGTCATCAGCCACATCATCAACAAAGTGCGCATAATGCCTTACATGCGTTTAGCAGGTACCACGGATCTCCGTAAAATGACGAAAAATGGCAGTGTGCCTGCTGCCCTACTTCTCAAAAATTAGAATGATTTAGAGCGTAGTGGGTTCACCGCAAGTGCATTTGTATTGGTTGCCAAGGAAGCCTATAAGTGCAGATCCATTTCCTCGGGGTCTCAGTAAAATCACAATGCTTTATAGCGTAGTGGGTTCCTCGCAAGTGCACTTGGAGTGGTTGCCAAGGAAGCCCATGAGCGCATGATCCATTTCCTCGGTGTCTCAGTAAAGTTCTGCGCCCCCCCCCGTCTCTCTCCCACGTCAACGTATGTTATACAGCATGACGGGAGAGGGAAATAGCGAGCGGGCGTCACCCAATGCAAATTACATAACTGGTGGGCCGTTTAAAGCTTCCAACCCATTACAAAGGGCTGAGCCATAATTCTTCATCGTCATCAGTCGTCGCGTCAACAAAGTGCACATAATGCCTGACAGAAGTGTAGCTGGTGCCTCGCTTCTCCGCAGAATGACGAATAATGGCTTAGTAGGTGCTTCCCAACTTCACAAAAATTGTGATTTATGGCGTAGTGGGTACCTTTCTAGTCTACTTGTATTGTAGCCCCAAGATAGCTTACAACGGGATCTAGAAACGCCGCTCTTCCAGCTTTCGCTGTGACTGTGCTGCGGTTTCAGCGCAGGCCTGGCGTTTTTTGTAACTACTCGCGGATACTTGAATAGTGCTACAGGCGTGTTGCTACAAAGAGCATTCTTATTTGCTCTCATCAAGTTGTGTCCACCATTCTTTATTTGAGGATACATCACTGCTACTTAGCCTTCTTCTGTCATTATTTGAGCTGTGAGGTAATTCGAGTTCGTAAATAGTGCAGGTAATTTGAATGCTTCAAATTATACTTACTCATGGCATTCTCTAACAATACCTTGAAAATGCCGCACGTGTAATTTCCATAATGGCGGACTAGCTGCTCTGTCGATGTGACCATGCCACCTATTGGAAATAAAACAGTAGAATAATGCATTTGAACAAATATTATAGCGCTACATTGTGCTGGTTTGTTCGGTCCAGTGCGTAAGAGCCGAACACAATATTGTAAATCACTGCATTATGACAGCGAATTTTTGTTTGTTGCGATTTGAGTAGGAGCGTTCGGTGTGCTTTATTGGCGGCGAGGAATAATTCGCTCGCATTTCAAGCATTAAGATCCAAGAGTTGAGATGTATCAGCTTTTGAAGTCTCTATACGAATGAGGCGTCGTGATTTGCTGTAGAACTAATGGTTTCCTCGGTTTCATCTGTTCAACTAGAGGTTGTGACTATGTAACCTGTCTCCTTAACATCCTGAGACCTGTTTTCCCTCTACAGGAACGTTGGTTCACAGGCTCTCACGAAAACAGATGTTGTTTTTTTCTTCATAAGAGCCACGTTCACTTTATCTGCAACTGACAAAAACGCTGTTTTTGCTACTGGCATTGTGGTCGGGGCTACTACAACAATTTTTCGGTAGTTTGTCTGCGCCACCAAAACACCTCAAATATATATTGCGGCTAAAATGTGCACGGCCCACTTCCGTTGTTATTTAGGAGTAAAATTGAAACTGGCTTTACTCGATTGGAAAATTTCATTCGGACTTGAATTATCTCGTGAAAAGAAGTCTAAATAATAGCGATTGAACGATATAACTATATATCATGACAATAATATTATTGTTGGGATTTAACGTCACAAAACCACGATATCCTAATGAGAGACGCCGTAGTGGAGGGCTCCAGAAATTTCGACCACCTGGGGTTCATTAACGCGCACCGAAATCTGTGTACACGGGCCTCCAGCATTTTCTCCTCCATCGAAAACGCGGTCTCCGCGGCCGGGATTCGATTCCGCTAACTGCGGGTCAGCAGGTAATGGTTTTGTAGCTAATGCAATACCGGACAATGTGGGTTCCAGATCCGTCTCTCGTAAATCTGCTTCGCCTCGCTCATCATGCTCTGCCTTGCAAGGACAGTAGCCATTGCAAGGCAGTGCATAAATAAATTGTTCACAACGCAGGAAATAAATTGTTCACAAAACGATGTATAGGCACACGAACGTGTGGCTCGGCAGCGTTCTACTGTTCAAAAATTGATTATCGGATTGGTTGGTCTTGCATTACTAGCGAATGTAACTTAAACAAAAGAAAGAAGAAGCGCTTGTCCTGTAGCGCTTGTCTTCGTCGCCCCTTTTGTCAATTTTTCGTTGTGTTTTGTAACACCAGCTACTAAAACAAGACCATCCAGACGAACAACCAATGCTTCCAAGGAGTAAGTACCTCGGCAATGGGCTGTTCCGTTTCTTCTGTTCAGCTTTCTCCAGCCTCAGCTTCTCTCACCTCACCGGTGTTCTTTGTAGCGTCTGTCATTGTCTGTCACGTCGTTTTATTGCGCCAACAATTTATAGACTACCTCGGTTGCTTTTTGCGGTCGCCGTCATAACGCGTTTATATATATATATATATATATATATATATATATATATATATATATATATATATAATATATATATATATATATATATAAACGCCACAAAAGAAAACATTTAGAAACATTTTCTCCGAAGCGCGGAATCGAACAGGCGACCTCTCGCTCCGCAGGGCGTGGCGTTAGACGGCTAGATCACGAGAAGTTTTTTTTCTTTATTACCTGCTTTGGTACACAACACATAAATCAAACACCACTGGTATTAAAACCACTCGATGTTCAAAGTACATGTGGTGACTGTGTAGTCAACCAGCATGGTGCTGGTATCGTCAACTTAAAACTCGGGCAAGGTCACCAGCGGCTCTAGTCTTGAGAGCCACTTGGGTGGCTCCGGTTCCGCTTTATGTATTTCTAGGAACCGAAGAATGCTTTCCCTGAAATACGCTCGTGCAGGCCGCACATCCTTATCAAAGTAGTAGCCTGCCATTCTCTATCTCCAGAAGGATTGGAGGCCTAGTAGCATAATTGCGTGATAAGGAACGCCATCTTCATTTTCTACGCTCATAAACTGAATGCCATACGGATCCAGAGAAAATTCCTTTTTGACAGATCGCTGCAGAACGTCCCAAAAATAAACCCCTTTCCAACAATGTGAAAAAAGATAATCAATTGTTTCCGAAAATTTACAAATTAAACAATGAGTACCCCATGGCAAAAAGCAACCCTTCTTTTCCAAAGAAGCTTTGTCTGGCAACGTACCTGAGTGTAGTTTAAAGAAAAATGTTTTGGTTCCAGGCACGACATACATTTTTTTCACTCTTTTTAAAACATTGTTACCTGGGACTCTACTGTACAATTATCTGTACAAAGGCACCGGGAATACCATGTCACACAAAGCAAAATAAAGCTATTTTCGCTTCACATTTGAAAGATACTCTGCTGAAAAAAGCAGGGTAAGGAATTTAACACTGATCACTATTTTTTTCAAGTAAGCACCGATTCCTCCAGCACACTCTTCCGTTGACACGACATACTCGGGGAGCAGTCTGCTTAACCGTAATTGGCATATGGTGCGGAGGAACGGGTCTAGGTCACAAGAAGTTTGTCTTTCAGCATGCTAACGGCGAGCTATATATATGCACTATTTACCTCAGCGCGTGTTTGGGTGGCAGCGATAGGGCGCCAAATGCATGAGGGGCGCGCTTTAAAGGTCGTCGCCACGCTCGTTGCGATACGCATGCGCCTTCTGTGCTCTTCGCCCTAGATGGTGTGGTCGCTTGCGGGTGGGCTTATCTCGGGGAGGCGGGAGGGGGAGGGGTTGCATGTCTTCTGCTTTCTCCGGCATGTCCGCACTAAAGTTACAGAGCGTACGAGTTGACTTCGCTCGCTGCAGCGTTTGCGAAAAGAGCGCGTTGTTCAAACAGTAATAAGTAAGGTCTGTGAGATTTGCTACTTCGCGCTTGTTCTGCGTGTGTTATTTTTGTGCGTCCTTTGCGCTTGAGCAACATGCTGGAAATCTGTAGCTGCCTCTCGTTCGTCGCGTTACATTACAATTTGTTGCTATCGTATTCATTGCTTCGCTGTTGCGGCGAAACTGTGACTTGTTTTCTTTGCTCTAATCGCCATTGGATTGCAGTAGTTTTGACGAAGTGTGGTGAAAGCGCACGTTGTGCGGGCGAAAGCAGAGGCAGGTGAAGCGAGATAAAAAAAAAACACTTCTTAGAGCTTAGCCTTGCAAGAAGGCCGTGTTTTAGCGAGTTTTCTCGACTAAATCTTGACTCAAAGCATGAACACAATACGCATACCGACGGCGCCTCGACAGCTCAACTTGGCGCCGCTGCTCCATTTTCCGTAAATGTGCCACATTACGCCGTCAAGATGCCTTCGTAGAGCCATCAGCATTTTGACACGTGGTTTCTTCAGCTAAACACTAGATGTCAGGACAGGCACATACCTCTCAGCTAATAGAATATGTGCACCTACTAGTGGCCCTTCCTCGTGCCGTGGTTCTCCAAATGCGTGATCTTCTGACCGCCACACAGCCGCCGGCGCCCTACGACAGCCTCAAGGTGGCTCTCCTGAAGCCCACTGTTATGTGCGAGTGACAGCGCCCGCAAGAACTTCTACCTAGAGCGGAGCTCGGTGATAGCCAGAAATGACAGATCCTCTTACAGGTGCAACCTATACTTGGACCAGGCCTCCACCTTCGATGAGGCACCTCGCAAGCACCTCGGGAATCGCGACGAGTTGTGATTTGCACAACACGGCCTCGTTTCCGCGCAAACTGCACACTATAATCCCTCCCAGACATTCCCTTCAGCACTGTGCACCTTCCAGGGTCGCTTACTCTGTAGCAATTTCGACAATTCGTTGTTATGCATTCATTCGCGCCCGCATCATCTTCTATGCGTCACCCTGGCGTCTGTGCCCACGCTTTCGGTGAGTAAGATGAGCAGGAGGGCCGGAAAAAGAAAAAAAAAATACACCATTTCCCGCTAAACGGGACCATGAGGCGATGCGAAGCCGGAGCACTTGCACGCTCGCGTTCCGTTGGCGTTCGTTGGGCATGCTACCAACGTCGCCTCGTGGAACGCGAAGAGAAACGCTACACGCGTCTTGTCTTCCCTCTAGCCTGGCCGTTAGTTCTCACATGGCGAGCGGGGAACGCGGTCGACAGGCGTGCGAGAGGGGGGCAGCGTAGGAGAGGAGAGAGAGGGGGAGGGGACGCGCATGCGCTGGTGCTCCTCGCGGCGCTGCGCAGGAAAGAATTTCGGCACGTCTAGCCCGCGTTTCAGAGGAAGAGTGGGAAGGGGGAGGGGAGAGGGGAAGTGGAGAGAGAAAGTGCAGAGGGAAGAGGAGCGGGGGAGGGGAGAGGAGAGGGCATGTGAAGGGGGAATGGGGTATGGGGAGTGGAGAGGGAGAGGGTGAGTGGAAAGGGTATGCAAATGCGCAGTACGAGTTGTCACGCCGCACACCACCACCACCACCGGATTGAACTCCGCCATAAGATACTTCGCATCTAATGGTGAATTCCATTGGCGGATTCGGAGTGGCGGACGAACTCTGCGCCGGAGCACTCCACTCCGGCTGAGAGCAACCGAAGCAATCTGTCAATGGAACACAAGCGCCTTCGCCAGAGAAAATGGTAGGGGGCGCTAGCGCACATCTGCTTCGCAAGCGCCGAGCATTCCTCGCGTTTCGCGCAGTTTTCACCTTCACGGGTGCGAGCGGAGAGAACGGGCGCTGTCGGACAGCGCAGTGCATCGCGCACGCGGTACGCCACGCTGCGCACGCGCGGGGACCTTGCGACTTCCGGTCGAATCCGCCGCTTTTCGCGGAGTAGAGAGAGCTGCTCCATGGAGTGAATCTGGCGGCGGAGCTGCTCCAGATCTGCCAATGAAACATGCAGGGAGCAGTCTCAATCCGCCAATGGAACAGACTTGCTCCGAATGGAGCAGAAAGACTGCTACCGGAAGTGCTCTGAATCTGCCAATGGAATTCACCATAACAGAGCATATCCACGGAGTGAATGATGATGAGTGGGTGAAGCTGCGGAGGTTCATCGGTAAACCGTGAATCTTCCGTGAATTCTGCCCAGTACATCATCACCGACGTGAGATCGGGCGCGTTCATACTAAAGGTTCGATGAGAGTTATGACGACTTGCAGCTCACTTTAATTTTACATGTAGGCTGTGAATTTGGATTGTTTAATCACGCACAGGAGAAATCGCACACACGCACTACCTTGGATGTCAAAATCCAGTGCCTATATATACGGGGTGGTCAGTGAACGGTTGTGCAGCGCGAGCGGTCGGTTTTCTCAATCAAGACGCTGCCTCGCGACGCTGCCTGCGTCGTCGCCGCTGCGCCGCGAGGCAAGATAGGGGGGAGGGGACCGTAGGAGAGGAGAAACATCTGGCGTCTTTTCGTTTTGCTTTTAGATAACATCTGGCGTCTTTCGTTGATTTATTTCATCAATCAACGGCGTTTTGAACAAAATTTTTATTGTTTAATCACGCACAGGAGAAATCTCACCAGGTACTACCTTGGAGGTAAACAATGGCTGCTAATGGGAATGAGAGACAGAAGAAGTAGGCTTTTAGCTAACACTTACAGTTCTACTTCTACTAACGTTTCCTACTGGAACATGCCAATGGCTGCTAATAATGAGAGACAGAAGAATTCGGCTTTTAGTTAACGCGCACGCTGCGAATTTTTTATTGTTCAACAACGCACAGGAGAAATCTTCCACCGGCACCACCTTGGAGGTCAAAATCTGGTACTAGCGTTAAGACTGTTCACGCACTACAACGGGGACGAATGGGTGCCGCTTTAAGGAGCTTCGCCCCTAAAAAACATGGCTGCACCCATCGACCCTGGCACCTTCCGCCTCGATTTTATCACGTCGTCGTCGTGTGCCGAGTGGCCCGTTAGTTCGAGACTGATGCTTGTATTGATTTTAGATTTATGCCTTGACGCTTTGACAGCAGTTTATTCCTGATTATTTTGCGCTATTTTCATGAACCGCGTGGGGTTCGCTCTCTACTACAAAAAATGGGCGCTCGTCGGGATCAAGGACAACTTCCACGCACACACATGGTTATCGGGGGTTCTCCACACATTGCCCCGCTCCAAAAAGTTCATCGCCTCACCATTTTCCTAGGCCACGTCCGTGCTTTTCGCGGTTTCCCACGCAGCAGCTCCACTGTCCTAGGCTGAGACTTGCGCAGGGCACCACTGGGTTCCGCGCTTCATGCGCTCAACCGGGAGCATCTTTGTGTTCAGTGTAGCGCAAGCGCTGGATGCATTTGCGAATCACCCGATAACCACTCTCGCCCTCTTGCACATTGACGGTGATATGACCCAGCAGAGAGGGCCACTGCGCATGCCTCCGGGACAGACATGCTTTATAAACGGTCACAGCTAGCAGCCATGGTGGAAGTGTTCGGGGAACGTTCACGAGCTGTGCCAGTGTGGGCGGTGTGTGGTCCGCCGGGGTCAGGGTTAGAAGGACCGGTGCGGAAGTTGTTTGTGGAAGTTGTTCTTGATCCCTACGAGTTCCTTTTTTTTGTTTTGGAGTAAACAGTGAACCCCTCAACTGGCACCCAACGTGGGGCCTCAACTGTCGTTATTGGGCTTGCTTCGTACCGCTCTTAGATGAAGCAAGTGCAAAGAAACGAGACAGACGCCATGGCTGCCCCTATTCGTCTCGGTTCTGACCATAGTCATAGTCTCGGGTTTCAGGGTACCAATTCTAAATCATTGAGATCGGTGGGGGTAGCCATGGCGTCAGTATCATTTATTTAGAGCAAGGATGACGGAGGCTTCACATCACAACAAATAAATGTATTTTAGTTAAATGTATGCCTTAGACGTAAATGCAGGCCAAGGCACACGGGGAGCAAGGCGTAGTCGATGATGTTGGGTGGCAGCAATCGCTCAGCGCGGATGGCAGCGTCTATTCTTCCCGGCAGACAAGTAATGTCTCTGCTGGGCAGCGCGCAGACTGCCCAATTAAAACACGCAGGTGGAACACGCGCACCGCCACTGCGCAGCGCGTGGCGCTATCTCGAGATAGCCGATGTGTGTGGTTCCCGCAAATCTAATAAAATTGTCTGTGCCTTAGGCCTACGCGTCGCTAAGCAAATAACTGATCTGGCTAATGACGATAGAATGTACCTGATGCTTTGTTTCAGTTAAATTGCATATAATGGCTTCAGCACCTCTCGAAGGCATTCGGCACCCTCGGATCTCGCCACTGCTGCACGTAACCCTACTTCTACTAACCCACATTTTAACAATTCGTTACCATCTCGGTAACAATCGCTGTCTGGCCACTCTTCTAGCGAGCAATTTCATTACCAGGTGTCAAAAGTATGCCGATATCATCGACGTTTTGGTGCTTCGGTACGCCGGTGCAGACTACCACACAGTGAAACCTCGGTGATACAATCACAGCTCATACGAATTTCGGGGTGATGCGAATTTTTCGTTGGTCCCGGCCAAGGCCCGTTGGCCTGCGATGTAATGGAGTGCGGTTGTTGCGAACTGATTTTCACCCAGTGACGTTTGATACGAACGTACGCTATTGCCCAGGTACGAAGCGGTGCTGTCCACGCTGTCGCGAAAGACGCGCCAAGCACGTCCGAGCGTGGCAACGCAAGCGTGGCTATGCGCGCCGCACCGCCAAATTGTTAGAATCACGGTGTAAGAAAATCGTTTATCTTCAGAATAAACCTTCAGAGACGCGTCACGGCATCCGACAGTGTGTGCGCGAACCTTTGAGGCTCTTATGTGCATCCGTGTGCCTTCGCGTTTAGATTGCAGAGGACATTAGCGTCATGCTTTTTTTCTAACGCGTCGATGGGGGCTGCTGTCGTTGTACTGTGTTTACACGTGCCTGCCTCGTGCATCAGTCATCCTATGAAAGGTGGACGAGGACCGAAAGAAGGCGAGAACGGTCTTGGCGAAGGTGTCAGGCCTCACAACGTCAACATGCGCGACCGTTGAGGTCGCACTTGTGCGGGCACAGCCGTAAGTCTCCTAAAAAATATCCCCTACACCTCCACGATGACAAAATCGTAACACAGGTCCGTGGTTTTGTAATTTTCTGCTTTTGATCCATCGCGCCAAAGCGCTTCTCTTATTACTTTCGCTGCAGTACTCCGCTGTCATACAGAAAAGCATACGAAAATTTCGAAGGGGCTACCGCTTTCGCGGGTCACAACGCACCTGGTTCATTAATCAAATGCGCGCGTACATATATTTACGAGTGCTGGTATGATTGCCGACATCTAAAAACTTAACTGAATAGAAAACAATGAATGAAAATGTACGCCAGCTTTCTTTTGTCGCATGCTAATTTTCCATGCTTTCTGCTGATATGAATTTCGGATGATACGAATATTTTGGTAGTCCCGTGAGATTCGTATCGCCGAGGTTTCATTGTATTTTTGGAAAACCAGCTCCGGGAGCACCTGTGGTGAAAAGTGCCCCTCGAAAGAAATGCAGTAGCTTTCTTGGTCCTTCACTCTGTAAATAGACTGAAACTGCATCACTTATTTTTCCGGACGTTGGTCAGAGGTCAGGGAAGCAGGCCGAAGTGGTGACGAGGAGCGACGCAAGGGCGAAGGTGAACGGCGTCTGGTTGTATAATAACTATTGCGCACTTCACTCGATGCTGGCGGAGATGGAGACCGACGCGGAGGTGACGAATAACGGCGGCCATTGGTAAAAGACTTCTCAGGGAAAGTCACGTTCGCACATGTACCCTCGAGGTTCGTCGTGCTCATGCTTGCGGCAAAAGTCTACGCGGCAGTGGCAGCGATAGCCGCAATAATAGCACGTAGGGCGAGAGGATCGCCGTGGGGGCTAGTAGACTATTGATGCCATCTTTGCGCAGGATTCACGATATGCTGTGTCCAGGTAAGTGGTTACATCTTCAGCTACTACAACGATTAGATCACGATCATCGGCGTTAGCTTTCGCGATGGAGATGTGCCACTACGCCTCAACTTGGGTGGATCCACGTCAAACGGTGCTATAGCTGCCAAACACAATGAGATATTGTGCAAGCTCTCAAAGATCAATGCACTACAAATAATCAACTACTATTGTGAAGACACGTTTCACTTTCGTGTTATACCGATTTCTATGACGGTAGGGATCATCGGTGTTTTTATTGATATTGGACCGAGTTAAGAAATGAGGGAACTTGTACCCATCAAATCAACACTCATAGTACAGAGTAGCAGTCATAGTAGGATGAGAAGGGCGAATAGGTCCTCGGTCTCATTACATGAGCGTTTGAACATTCCAGCCTTACCGCTGGGGCTAGCTGTCGGGTAATTCCAAGAGAGATGCAACGTGCATGTCCGGTCAATATTTTAAATGCGAAGCAGTTCTTAGCGATCCTCAGGCACTTTGAGCGTTTCTTTCTATCTATCTATCTATCTATCTATCTATCTATCTATCTATCTATCTATCTATCTATCTATCTATCTATCTATCTATGTAGCCGCCTACGTCTGGGTGCTCTCGCGATCGCCTCCTTAACTTGGTGTAGACCAAAGTTAGCATGGGAGGGCAAGAGGACTTGACGAATATGACTGTGTGGTCATGACATGAATAACGTGAAAATCCTGTCGCATGCGTCGTCAAACCCTTTCCTCCAGACACGTGTGGCACATACCCGTTTACCACCGGCCGCGGTATACGGGTATGCGCCACAGGTGATTGACAGTTTATATCTACCCAGGAACGGCGAGAACAGACAGTGGCAACTTAAATGCGAGAGCGTTAAGAAAAAACTACATGGTAGCATTGACCCGACGAATGGAAAGAATAAAAATCAGGATCCAAGCAGGAATCGAATCTAAGCATTCTGCGTGGCAATCAGGTATTCTACCACAAAGCCACGCCAGGTCTACAGACTGGTTTGGAAAAACAGCCTATGCAGGCGTGGTGTCGGTGCAACGTTAGTTGTGGTTGTGGTGCTGGGTATCTAATTTTACAAGAAAGCAATAAACACTACACATGTAGTGCTACAATAGAGACGTCATATCAGATTAACGTCCGTGATTCCAGCGTTGGCTCCGCTTTTATAGCAGTCTAATAAGCATTACATCGGTATTCCTATGATTCAGCTACCTACATTGAAGCATTGCTCGACCCCGGAGGAATACATCAACGGAAGTTACGTATGATATTCACATAATCGCAGCGTAAAGTGCACTTAGCCCGCCAGAACGACGCAGTGTACTCTTCATTTCTTACGAGGTTGAGCGATGGCGTCATGCTCACCGTGGATTATGACAGATTGATTGATAGCCGCTTTGTAGACTAGGCTACGTAGGTCACATACGCCAGATAGCCTACGAATACGACAAGCGCCATCCACTGATGTTGGTCTACGTAGCCCTATCCAGGCCTACCAGTCTCAACGGCCTAAACCTCACCAACGCAATGGGCGACTTCAGATTCCGACATGTCGCCGGCTCTATAGACAGACAATTTGACGACGAAATGACCGAGGCATCCACGATTTCTAACAGCTGTACTATAACTCATACTTCAGTACACATGGACCCCTCGCCACCACGATCGCGACTGGATCCGATAACAGGTCATGAGCAGCGTCTGGTGCTCACTGATCACGGTGATGATGACCTTGTTCAAGAACCGTTAGGAACCCCTTCCACACATGCACACGGGTTCGTGAAACGTGCGTGCTTTCTCCACGATAACGGACAAAAATAAACACTACATATCAGCTTACCGCTTCTGGTGTTGGTAATACCCACGTTGCCGTTGGCAGCGTTACCCAACTGTAAACAACTGGTTATATAACACATATGCGGCTCTTCAGCATATATGTGTGCGTATAAAATTTATACAAATCTTTAGCATCATTTCGTAACGTTTCCTTCAGTAAAAAAAAATACGCCGCGGTCACCTTCCCGCCGCATGCTTCGCATAACATCGACTTCCACGGTACGTGGGATCTGCCGATTGTTTTTTGTTTATCAGGGTTTTTTATATGTCATGTGGGCACATTCAACTTGTGCGGAACCGAAAATCTTATTTACAAAAAAACGCTCCCAGCGCGCAAAAAAATTTATATATTTGAAGGCGGCGGCGCGGGCGTCCTGTTGCTCACAGCATTATTTTCGAATTTCACGGCCAAATTTAACCGAAATCTAAACGTTGTGGCGAAATTTTTTTGCTACTCGTTTGAATACGCACTAATGTTTTCTTTATGGTGTCCTCGAAAGGAAAAAAAAATGTGCCAGAACGAAAAACTCAACCAAAATAAAACAAACGTTTGCTAAGTTTGGCGCGCCTTAGCGCATTTACTATTTTATACAGAAACTTGAAAATATTTTCAAATTTCAAAAAGGGCCTTTGCCACATATCTGTGAAATATTGCTTTCCTCCAGGCTTTCAAAAGTTTCTCCAAGTTTTTTTCAAAAAAAGCTAATTTTCAGAAAACAAAAATAAAAATAACTCAGTCACGAGAGGGTTTGAATATTGCCGCGCGTCTTCTGTTTTATGAGTTGAAGCTACACCCACAAAGACTGTCAGCAACGCTCAGCGGAAACCGCGCCACATTGTTTGCGAAGCTTCCCGATCATTGTAGATCGTTTTTTTAAGATTGCGCGCCGCACGCGAACGTTCCAGCTTTGTACAGAGATAACGCCGCCACCAGCGATATCGCTGGAAAGTTCGATAGCACCTGTAAAAAGCCGACCCGCTTGACCGCTTGTCAGTTGATCGACGGTCGACGCTCTGCTCGCCGCTATTAGTCTAATGTTGTAGTTTGCCTTTCAGTTTCCCGGCCACAAGTTCGGCCAAATAAAGAGTTTCATCTGTGACGTGCTGACTGCTGCCTTCGCTGACGTCACGACCACGTGATAGTATGGTATGTATTGATTTGATATGTTCATGAGATGTAACGGGCGAAAATGGTCCTTGCTGAGTGTGCTCCTTTCGGTGTCATTGATGGCTGTTGTCAGCTTGCATTGTGCGTAAATCTAGTTTTAATTATTTTGCTGCAGCAAGACATTGCTCTGGTGGCTTGTCTTAAGGAAAACTGTATTCTCAGATTTTAATTGTGTAGAGCGTGTGCGGCGGCTTCCGCTCTCTGAAGGGCTAACGCGTAAGCAATTTGGAGCCTACGACATCAACTTACACCTTCATTATCCATTATTCAGGAGCACGGGAGACACCGCGAACACAATGGTTTAGGTGACATTGCCAAATGTCGCCTTGCAGACCAAACAAAGCACCTGCATGCAGCGACAGGCCAGCTTATCCGTAACTAAATGCCACAATCAGCAGGTGCGCCCTTATGGAGGTGCTTTCTCACCACCTGCTTCCCTTTCATTGTGTGCGTTGGATGCTATAACCATCATCGCCGTGAGACGCACACTGTGCGTAAATATCATTTGTTGAAAGTTACCTCAGACATTCCCCGAGCCATTTATTTCGCTTCCCGCTTTCACATGTTTTCTACATCGCAGATATCGTTTTCCTGTATCGCGTCAGTCTTTACCTCTGCGTTTCAGCAACAAGAAGGCGTGCGGTGCCGCGTTATCAAGTGATACGTGGCCTACGACGCCCAATTTCTGGTGTTTTATCGGCACCTTGCTAAAGTTCTTCCCCACGTCGAGAACAGAAATCACTGGCGGCACGAGATGGACATTACCCTTAATTTCGACAACGACCGTGTACAGTGCAACGCCATTAGACATCCTTGGTCGTAAAAGGAAAGACATGCAAATTCTTTCACGTCTGAATAAATTTCTGCATTTCTGAAAGTTCATTATAGACGGCCGCGTCGAACTGAGAGAATGAGTGCGGCGCTGTTCAATATAAGCGCTTCGACTTGGTTTAGCTGTTCCCTACACGTGGTGCGTGTGCAGCTTATGGCTGCGTCCGAGTATTCTCTGTGGAATATTTACGCATTCACAAAAATAAAATTGCTCAAAAGACATTTTCATTGCCTAACATTTTTTTCGTTGCCGTTTTTGTTGTTGCATACCTGCGCAAGCTACTGCCATAGCCTGACGATATCCGCGACAGCTACGAGGTTAGCTAGCATTGCTTGCACGCCTCAAGAGAAAACATGTCTCCGCGTCTGAAACCGCCATAAGATAGACAATGCATTTCTTCAAAAATAACAAGCGATTGATTTCTTGAACAGGTGCGTACGCCTCTCTTTTGATGCTTGTAGGCGAGGTTGCAGGCTGCGAACTGTGTACGCGTTAGCCCTTCAGAGAGCCGAGGTGGTCCATCCCCGCACATCATCATCATCATCAGCCTGTCTACGCCCACTGCAGGGCAAAGGCTTCTCCCATGTTCCGCCAATCAACCCGGTCCTGTGCTTTCTGCTGCCACGTTATACCTACAAACTTCTTAATCTCATCTACCCACCTAATTTTCTGTCTCCCCCTCACGCGTTTACCATCTCTTGGAATCCAGTCAGTTACCCTTAACGACCACCGGTTATCCTGCCGACGTGCTACGTGCCCGGCCCATATCCATTTCTTCTTCTTGATTTCAACTATGATGTCCTTAACCCCCGTTTGTTCCCTGACCCACTCTGCTCTCTTCCTGTCTCTTAAGGTTAAACCTATCATTTTCCTTTCCATCGCTCGCTGCGTCGTCCTCAATTTAAGTTGAACCCTCTTTGTAAGTCTCCAGGTTTCTGCTCCGTAGGTAAGTACCGGTAAGATGCAGCTGTTATATACCTTTCTCTAGAGGGATAGTGGTAGATTACCATTCATGATTTGAGAATGCTTGCCGAATAAGCCCCATACCATCCTTATTCTTCTAGTTATTTCACTCTCAAGGTTCGGCTCCGCGGTTACTACCTGTCCTAAGTAGACGTACTTCTTTACAACTTCCAGTGTCTCTCCACCTATCGCAAAGCGCTGTTCTCTGCCAAGATTGTTCCACATTACTTTAGTTTTATGCATATTAATTTTCAGACCTACTCTTCTACTTTCCGTATCGGAAAGTAGAAGAGTAGAAGTAGAAGAGCATCCCATCCCCGCGCAGGCTCGACCCAAATCAAATCTCAGAATACATCTTTCCTGGAAACAAGCTACCAGAGCAAAGTTTCGCTGCAACAAAATCATTCGATTTAGGCTCAAAGCAATCTCATAACAACCATCAAGGGCACTGATATGACCGCACATAACAAGGGACATTTTTACCGCTTATACCTCGTGAACAATGCAAATGACGGCATATGGTACTGAAACCGTGCATTGGCTGACATAAGCGTACACAAACGTGCAGTCTCTGCACGCGCACGTGCAGGACCTCGAAAAAGATGCTCTGCTAAAAAAAGGGCGTGTTAGCTCTTCCTGAAGCCTGGAGCGATAAGCCCACTGTGTCGTCCACAGCTAGCGGCTTCATTGCAAGTGCGGTGGCGTGGGCACATGCAATAACGCCGCGATGCACAACTACAACGCGGAAACATATGTTCCTATGTCTTCTGCCGCCCTCGGTACCTTAGCACTGCCCAGAAGCTTTTATAGACTGTCCTGGGAAATTAATTACTATGAAAGCACAAGAAATGTCATTTCCCTGCTGTTGCGCGATGTCCGAACACCCCCTCCAATCTGCATTAGCTCATGGCTTGAGTTTTTCGCACCTTTAGGCACAAAAATGGTTCGCGGCATAGAAAAAGTATCATGTCGCCTGCACTATTTAATAATTCAGAACACGCAATTCAGAATAACTCTAATGTTCTGCCTTTACACGGCGCTAAAGTAATTGTGTATAACATTCCTAGCATGGGTACCAGTTATAGTGGAATAATGCGTACGCTCTTTGTCACTATTTCCAACCAAGGTTGAGTGCCTGATCATGATCATCTGAGAAGTGCGCCGTCCAAACAAACACATTGCAGTTAGTTATCTTCGAAATCCCTGACTACATTGTTCTTCGGAATGATCCCCGCTAGCGCGTTGCTCTTATTACAGTTTTCTCGGCAGCCTGTCCTATTGAGCACTCCAATTTTATTGATTCGTCAGTATTTAGTTTGTCACATAAGAACTCTGCAATAGGGGTTTTTGGATCACTGTGTGATACATTATCTAATAAGTTCTATTTTTTCATGGTTATTGATTGGTTTTATGGGCGCTGCTGCATGGGACAACTAAAGTGTTACTATGTTACTTTCTTTTTTGAATCATTAGCAGAGAATGTCCGCTGCCTCTGTTGCGCACTTTGTTTTATCAATGTCGGTGTTTTCGCACCTGTTTCTTTGAACGTAATCTTACAGTTTCTTTCTAATACGTATTTAACAATATATATATACATATATATATATATATATATATATATATATATATATATATATATATATATATATATATATATATATATATATATATATATATGCAGCCGCATTCTCCGGAAATCACATATGAACTGCGAAGAATAATTTGATTAAGCACATTAC
This sequence comes from Rhipicephalus sanguineus, assembly GCF_013339695.2. Taxonomy (NCBI): domain Eukaryota; kingdom Metazoa; phylum Arthropoda; class Arachnida; order Ixodida; family Ixodidae; genus Rhipicephalus; species Rhipicephalus sanguineus. The sequence continues at coordinate 90,787,576 of NC_051186.1, forward strand.
CTGGGGGGCCGACCATCATTGCATTATATATTTCATTATTAGCAAAAATGTTGATGTGCGTGAACGTTCCATTTAGGTAGTCGCTGCTCCTGTGAAGAGACAAGCTTATCAGTATAGCAGTGACATTAAGCATATGGATTCGAATACTTACTCGTTTCCTTTCCAGAAGTAAGATCTGGTAAACAATGTATAAGTGGATGTTGTTTCATTTACTTGGTCTACTTTGCAGAAAATACTGGTGGGCGCCATTGTCGTGTTTATCGTCCATATTGTTTCATTTGTTTGGTAAAACTGTAAGAAAATAGATAGCCTATTTAGGTAATCAATACATATGAGCTGTAGGGTAGGCTTATTTTTGAACTCACCATTACAAAGCCTAATGTGCAAAAGTTGGAAATCACGCAGAAAATAAAGTAGCATTTCGACAGTGTGACAGATACAAATATGCCGAATAAAAGAATCCTAACAATGAGTGAAGCGTGAAAGTAATACAGCGCACATTTCACAAAGCACTCTTTGTGAAGAATATACGCAGTGTCCGCAATTCTATAATTTCCGAAATATAGGGAATATATACTGTAAGCCAAACATTCTGTATGGTTGAGCAGTCGCTCGAAATACGGAATGAGAACAACAAGACTAGTTCAACTGCGATAATAGCTGGCTTGTTTGAAATGTTAGGAAGCACATGAAACGTGAAAACTGAGCGGCGTGGACACGAGTGATTCAAAATATCATCACGTGATGACGTAGCGTTAGCATAACGTCATCGCGTCAAAGATGGACAGAATTTGTGATGTATGTGCGAAGTCATTAGGACGCCAGAATGACGTCATAACATGACATCGTAGCTTGGTCAAACGTGGGCTGATTACGGAAGCATCACAAAACTAGGTGAAGTACCTCCAATCCTGCAGGCAATAAAAGACCACAATAGGTGCGGAAAGATAATGGTGTGTGACGGCGCAGGGTCAATACATCGTCTGAGGAGAAAAAGAAAATTGCTTTCGCCTTCAAGTCGTCTTAGGTAAATGCAAGGGACCTTGTGAAATTTTTATCCCCTCAGGCACTCGGTGGCAGCATTTTGCACCCCTCACAGCAGTCGCAAATTTCACCAAGGCTGCGATGGGTTAAGGTGCTCCCAGCGGCTTTCCAGATACTTATTGGGCCCGAAATGTACAGCATTGGAAGCGGTTGCTACAGTGCGACATGCACATGTTCACAGGCGTTGAGGGCCTGGCTTACTATTTTAAGCAAAGCTTCCATAAGTTACAGCTTTTGATGGCGATCACTCTTGCTGTGTCCTGCCGCTGGTAATAGGTGACCTCGACATGTCCTGAATTTGGGGCCTTCCCAAGTGGTATTTACTTTCTTCAGCTTCGTGATGAAACAACCGCGGATGACCGAGTAATCGGCGCCAGCGTCGACCAGATTAACGACGCTGTGGCGGCCGATAAGCACGGGGATATCGGTAGGTCGTCGTCTTGCGTTACGGTTAGGTCAAGGTGTTGGTTTACGGCTTCGTCGGCTTTTTTCTCTGCTGCGTGGCGTTTGGCTTGCGGCGTGTTTTTGAAATATTGTTGCAGCGTCGTCGTCGTCCGAGGACTATCTTCGGCACTGCGATGAATATGGCTGCTGTTGGTCACGATAAATATTTTGCGATTTGCTTGTATAACACACCGGTTAACATTTCCTGGGTGAAAACCGAAACTTTGAGCCTATTAAATGTTGGTGCACGATGATGTATGGTGATGATCCATTCCGGCTATGGGAGGTCACGGTGTGCGTGATGTTCTATCACGCGTCTTCATTCTGCCTCTAGCCGCTCACTCCAAGTTACACGGCGCGCACCGCGCTCAGAGGGCCCGCTGAACTTCATATTGAAGGTTACGACGGTTCTCCGTCAGGGCAGTGCAAAATATCAACAGCAGGGAATCATCCCCTTTCACAAAAAAAAAACAAGGAACAAAAGGCAGGTAGGAAAGGGAGTTTCAGCTCCAGTGACGTGAAACCTGCGGAGGGGCGAAGCATGCAGTGTGTGCCGGTGTTTCCCACAGCAAAATCACTGTTAATGGGCATTAAACCACAGAAGAAAGATTACACACAGAGACCAACAGTCCGCTTTTAGTTAGCGTGCAGGTTCCGGATCTTTATTGTTCAGCAATGCACAAGAGAAATGTCCCACCGGCAATACGTTGCAGGACAAGATCCAGTGCCTATAAATACGGGGTGGCCGGTGAACGGTTGTGCAGCGCTAGCAGTGGGTATATTCAATCAAGAAACTATGTAGCAGATGCCTCCTGTGTCGGCGTTGTCTCTCGCGGGCAAGGGCGCGTTCTCGTTCCTTGCGAGCTGGTAGTTGAGCGTTCATCGCAGAAAGTGCGTTTCGTGGTCAAGAGAGAGAGAAACAACATTTATTGAAAAAAAAAATGTGGTTCATTGCGGGTGGGGCCCTTCTTCCAAGGCTCCACTGGCTATTCGCAATGCCCATAGACTGTCGCGCCGCCAAGCGGAATTCAGGAGCGTCCTCTCGAGGAGGGTTAGTAGACGATAAAATGGCAGTACTACGCAGTCTCTCCCTTGTTCGGCTGTGCTAACCTCAGTGTTAACGCATTGGCATGGAAGGTACACTACGATTTTGCTCGTTCCCTGCATCAGTGAACAAACCGGGCCCTCCGCGACATGAGAAATCTGATTCGTTCTTGCGAGACGCGAAGTTTTCGTGAAAATACGTGGCAACTCGCGCTTTCAATGCTAGCCCACAGCGTACGCATACTATCAGCTTCGCGAGGCTTTCTGTAGCCACGTAGGTTAGTTAAATATTATCGTCTGACATATTCAGTTGAATCTCACCCTGTTTTACTTGCATATAGCATTGGTCAGTGTTTCTTGTAGAGCATGAATCCAACACTACACGGGAAGTCGCGCGGACTCGCGATGTGCTCTTGTAAAACTCAGCGATCTCAAGTTGTCGATACATTAAAATAGGGCCTCTATCCTTTGTCAGCAAAGCGCTGTTACTAATCGTGCGAGCGACGTTTCAATCATTCGAGGACGCGTCTGCTCCACGCCTTTCGTGGAGCGAACGCTTTCCACACCGTCCTTCGCCACTGTGTTGGTGTTGGTTTCATAGCCAGCGCTGCGCCGTTTGTTTTTGTACGTTTGTTGATAGGTGGCAGCACACTGCAAGCGATTTGCTCGTTGACCGATCCGAGAGCATAATGTTCTTCGCGCCCAGACGTCTCTCTCATTGTAAACGTGGTGACGCGGAGTGGTCGCAGTCGTTCGGCGGAGGAATTTCTTCGGATTGCTTTCAGCAGTGATGTTGAAAGACACCATCTTGACGACGAGGATTTTTCACTTGAAGACTGTGAAAGCACCGAGAGTGACAGCTGTGACAGCGACGATGAACGATCAGCTGAACTCACGAGGAGCGAGTTGCACTTCACGTCCCCTCGTGCGTTAATGTTCTTTCACGCTCGTAAGTCACTTTGATTGTATTTAACGTATAATATCCTTGAGTGAGATCAGAATAAAAGCATAGTTCCTCTTGTGCATTGTATGTATCAATTATTGTGGATATTATGGAGCGCCGCATGCCGCCAACACGCTCGAGCTCGACCAGCGAAGCGAAATGGTTAGAGCGATGGAACGTGCAGTCACGGCCACAATCTACGCCTCTCGGCTAACTTCTTCGACGTTGCGAAAAGCATACGTGTGCATTCTTTTCGATATTCATGTTTGGATCGGGCTGATCGAATCTGCAACATGCGAGCGAAGTGAATTGCACACGGCTAGAGTCTAAGCATGGCTGTGACACAAGCGCTACTGAATGGGATGTTAAATGCTCGTGTTCCGTTGAAGACGTAATACCGCGTTCCCGACTGCGCAAGTATGACGACGTGCGGTCCCGTGCTGCAGCGATGACGCTACTCGCTGGCGGCCTACTACTGCGGCAAATCCGTCAGGCAGGCTCGGTACGTACTACCTCGGTGTGCCGTTCAGCTCATACGTCAATTTTAGTTCATGCAGCTTTATGTAGCACGCACAGGATATCGCAAAGCATCGTTATGCACGGTAACGGCGCTGATATATAACCTTTCACACCGCAGCAAATAATTAGGTGGGGGGTACTTTGCACTTTCCATGGTTTGGGAAAGTATTTTAGTCTCATATCCAATTCAGCGCGGCTCCTGACTTTATCCGGTGAAAGTGGCACGGGCCGTACGTCCGCACGTCCTATCTGTTCCTATGCTAACAAACGGGTTGACCCTCCTCCTGGCGCCATCCTGAAAAGCACGGCGCGCCACCTATAGTCCGTGGGCATTGCGAATAGCGGCTCGGCGGCCTGACTTAGGGTTGCCAGTTGGCTTCCCAGAGTCCGTTCAGCGAGTCGCGCCTCCCACGACCACGTGTGTATTGGGTGCGTATGTCCTGTGTCGACTGTAACCGGTCGCTCGGGACAGCGGTAGGCTATGTGTGTGAGTGTTGGAATATCTCCGCACCACGGGCATGCAACGCGCACCGTTAACTCTCTCTCGCCGCACGGCGCGCGCTGAGGCTGTGGCACCCTCGCTTGCGCTCAAGCAAGCGGACCGTCACGGCAGCAGATGACGATGCACACCAAGACGCCGCTGCCCTAAGGTGTTTTGCAACTAAAACGGCGTTCCCAGCGTTACCAGTGCCCAGTGCGCTGAAAGGCGCTGGGAATAATGTACAATATAGCCCAGTGTCTTCCAGCGCACTGGGTGGCACTGTGGGCATTGTAAAGGCCTTGCCCGCACCCTGGGAACACTGGCGGCAGACTGGAAATAAACTGGGCGCTCTGGGTGGACTTCGTATAAAATTGCATATTGGAGCACGAAATGTAGAGCGTAAAATGTATAGAACATTTTCAAAATAATATCAGACTCTGTGTCCGGCACTTATCCAGTTTCAGTTTTAGTTTGACGACAGACGTACGTATACGCCACAACAACAATCTGTAAAGCGCACTCGCGCGCTATCTCTGAAGTGTGTCACTGTATTGTCAATTGAGTTCATATAACTGCATCGAAAGAACTTAGCATGGGCATTACCATGAGGCATTGGTATAAGTCTTGTGATCAAGAGTAACTTGCTCTAGCCCTCAGTCCTTCCATAAGGGCTCGTACCTCTGAAAGTCTTACGTCACCGTCTGCACTTTGCCCTGTGAAAGAAGCATTACCAACACTCAATCGGCGTTGTTATCTTGTGATTTGCGTAGTCGAAGAAGAACATGTGACCTCGCTTGTGTCACTCATCATCGAAACTACATTCCATGGTTATTGCATTCATCGTAATTGAATATCCAGGTTCTTCTCATTGATCGTGGCGGACGAAATGTACAGCTCTAAGCCGAATCGTCTGTTCGCCTTAGAACACCACTGTAGTACGCGCAACGTAGATAAGAATGACAGAAAAAAATTGGCAATGGGTGTGCATGTACGGAAGGGTATTTCAGCTACACTAACATGAAACCTGTGGAAGGGCGCAGCATGCAGTGTGCGCCGTGCTTCCCACAGCAAAATCACTGCTAATGGACAATGAGAGACAGAAGGAAAATTAGACACAGAGACCCGAAGTATGGTTTTTGTTAACGTGCACGCTGCGAACCTTTATTGTTGAACTACGTACAAGAGAAATCTCCCACCGGCACTATACTGCAGGTCAAGATCCAGTGCCTATATATACGGGGTGGCTGATGAAAGGCTGTGCTGCGCGAGCAGTCGATTTTATCAGTCGAGAAACTCGCCTGCAGACACTGCCTGCGTCGGCCTTGTCTCTCGCGCGCGAGGGCGCCTTTTTTGTTTCTTGCGAGCTCGTAGGTCAGCGTTCATCGCGCGCTGCCAGCTCTCTCTCGCCACATGGCGAGCGCTGAGGTGGTGGAGCCCTCTCTTGCGCTCAAGTAAGTGGACTGTCAAGGCAGCAGAAGACGATGCACACCCACACGCCGAGACCCAAAGGTGCTTCGCCCCTAATATGTACCAGCGGATGACGAAAACGTAAGTGATTTTCACAAAGGTATGACTAACCGCTTCGCGATTCAATGCGAATACTGTACACATCTGCTGTTATGCTAATATCTTTTGCGGCAAAGCGTGCCAGATGAACGTTCTGGTCCTTGGCAACATATAACAAACAAATTAACCTTGTTATATTAGGTTGTCGCGAGCGTCGAGAAACTGAAATGTGCGTTTGTAAACAAGAAAAAAATGATAAGACGGGCACCGAAATTCGGTACAAGATGAAAAAAGTTGTTCACTATCGTCTTCGAAGTGTGGCGTAGCGGTAATGTGTTAGACTCAGTGCGTCTAGGTAGTGGGAACAATCCCTGCACGGTCGTGCTTTTTCCCTTTTTGTTGCTTTTGAATATGCATGCAGTGCTCGTGTTTTTGCCAATATTACGATCTGCGCATGAGCACAATTGTCAGAAAACATTTAAAAGTCTGATTTCAGCCCGTAACGGGTGTCACAGTGTGCCACGTACCGGAGTCCAGCGCGCCTCCTCCAGTGTGCCAGCGTCCGAGTACCCAGCGTTACACTGGTCCTACAATCATATATGGCACTGGGACAGCGCCACTGTCCCACTGGCACATACTAGGCAACTAAGGAGCTTATTGCTGAGAAATCTGGATGGATTTCCTTGTGGCTTCGTGCTACAAACGGGTGGTTGTCGATCATTTCTTTGCCCTTCCGCCACATTGCGGGATTCAACAGAACATATTTGCTTAATGATATGTGCTCGTTTTGCACAAGAGTTTTAGCATTATGGAATACCTACTAGCCCGCTCCCGTACCTTGCTTATTCGCAGTATTATGGCACCCATTTTCTGTGACACTGGCTACTTTTACACTATCGTGTTAAAATTTCCAGCATAATTTCGCCCTCCACTGGTTCATTTAGGCGGTCAATGTACTGTGGCTCATACCCGCATAACGTGGACCGCGGTATTCGGGTATGTGCCACGCGTGACTGGTGTAAAGGGTTTCATGACGTACGCGGCGGGAAAGTTACTTTATTCATGTAATTACCTGTGAATCGCGTTCATCGTACACTTTTGTCCTCCAGTGCCAATTTAGGTATATGAAAAATTATGGAGACGACCACGAGAGTGCCCAGACGTAGGCTACCAGATAGACATCTACAAACGGTGAAAGTACCTTTGGATCGCCGAGAAACGCTTCGCGTTTATTAACAGCTACATATCCATTCATATATTAAATGTGAAGCATTTTTTCGAGAGCCTAAGACACTTTGGTTGTTTCTATCTACGCATTCATCTACCTATCTAGCCGCCTACGTCTGGGCGCTCTCTTGGTCGCCTCCATGACTTGTAATATACCAAAATTAGCATAGCAGGGTACCAGTATACGACGAATAAGATTCGCTAGTCATGACATGAATAACGCAAAATGCCTGTCGAGTACATCATGAAACACCGTCCCTGAGTGGCGTGTGGAACATGCCCGCATACCAAAGTTTAGCTAATGGGGGTATGCGCCACAGGTAGTTCACCGTCTCAATCAATGCTGTAACACTGAACATAGACATCGACAATTAAGGCAGACCCTACGTATTGTGCGAATCGATGTCATGATCGCTGACGAGCACAACAGCTGTGGTGTAGATTCACTTGTGGCTGTAGCGTTGCCAATCCGTCTGAGAACAATTCATGATTAGCTATCTTCATAAAAATTAGGTAACCAGCACCGCCACAACTGACGTTGCACCGACACGACTCTTGCATATTGTCTTTTTCCAAGCAGTTTCAAGACCTGGCGTGGGTCTGTTCTAGAATACTTGATAGCCACGCCGAATGCATGGATTCCATTCCTGCTGGGATCCCAATTTTCATGCTTTGCATTTGTCGTATCAATGCGGATAGTGCCGCATTGTTTGACGTTCTCCCGTTTAAATTAGCTATGTATGTCATCGCCGTTCCTGGGTAGATATCAATTGTGAATCACCTGTGGCGCATACCGGCATACTGCGGCACGTGGTATACGGGTATGGGACACGCGTGATTGGAGAAAAGGGCTTCATGACCTACACGCCAGGATTTTCTCTTTATTCATGCCATGACTAGACAGTCATGTTCGCCGTACCTTCATACCCTCCTATGCCATTTTTGGCCAATACCACGTTGAGGAGGCGACCACCAGAGCTCCCAGACGAAAGCGGCTAGATAGATAGGTAGACACGTTCTTTTTAAAGGGACACTAAAGGCAAATATTAAGACGACGTTGATTGTTCAAATAGCGGTCCAGAAACCTCGTAGCGCTGCTTTTGTGCCAAGGAAGTGCTTATTCTGAAATAAAATCACGTTTTTAGTGGTCCGCATTGCGTAAGCGCGCTTCAAATCCCCCGCCTGAAAATACGACTCTCATACGTCACTGCTGCCGTGCCCAACGTTGCCCGCTTTTACTGCGCGGCCGCCGACACTAGTAGCAGCCGAGCGGAAGTAGCGGGACCCACAGTAGCAACAACGGCGCTGCGGCAGACTTGCTCGGATGGGCACATTCAAAGCCGTCACCAAGTTGCGGTTGGTCTCGTAATCCTCAGTACGAAAGTGCAGCGAGCACACACGCAGAGGTTTTGACTGTTTAGCACACTGGCGCAATGGCATGACACTAAGCCACTTCGAGCGTAAGGGTTCATTCCGCGGCACCCAGTGAAAAGACACACCAGTTTCCTTGCTGCAGCACTGGCGTTGTGCACCATTCGGGCATCCGGCAATATCACACGCATGCGACATTTTGTCGAACTTTCTGTCAGAGCGACTTTCACGAGCGCGCAAAACACGCACGGCAGTACGCGATCCCGAAACTACCACTGAGACGGGCGAGGCACAGTTCGGCGAAAACGGAACCTTTGAACCACGCGCGCCGTTCCCCATGGCAACGCCACGGAGGTTTTGTTTTCCATGAATCAAGCGGAAACGAACAAACAGCTTTTTATTACGTCTTTTGATGCTCGGAATGTTCTTTTTTTACTGCTGCTAGTTTGATTACTAGTGATTTATTGTAGGCCGACCTCCCTACGTGATCGGGATCACTTCGAAAATGTCCCACTCGTGGCGCTCATCATGTGATACATTTAGCTTAATTTCTCGGCAAGTAGAGCACTGCTATTGATAATATTGCCGTTTTAGAAGTTGTCATACATTGGGCTTTCCCTCTGACATAAATTGCTATTTGCCTTTAGTGTCCCTTTAAAGGCTCAAAGTGCGTGTGTTTGGCTAAGAAATGCTTCTTATGTAATAAAAGACAATGTCAAAGTTTATACATCAATAAAAAGTAATTCATAAATAATGATCACGCAGTGGCCTGTCAGTCGGAGCTCGTGTACACGAACAGCTGCCACATGGTCTCTAGACACTCCAATCCATCGATGTCATGCCCACGGTCCTCCAGAACGACGCAATGTACAATTCATTGTTTAGGAGGCTGGGCGATGGCCTCATGCTGAGGACGTCAGATTGAGTGAGAACCGCTTTGTAGACGTTGACAACCAGGGCCACACACGCCCTGGTAGTCTACGAATGCAATGAGCGCCATCCACTGAAGTTGACCTACGTAGCGCAATCCAGGGCTAACAGCCCCGACGGCCTATACCTCGCCAACGCAAATGATGACCGGGTCTATCGACAGCAGTTTGTCGATTTAATGACCCGGCTAGCAATTAGACCTGTAGAAACTGTCTCTTGGACTGGGCGACCACCTTCATTCGTTCCCACAGCTACAGCAATCAGTGCACGGTCGCTGCTCGCTGCAACTTCTGTTTACGCTCACATGCACGACCTCGAAAAAGGCACTGTGCTCGCAGAAACTGGCGTGTTAGCAGTGTCTGAAACCTGGCGCAATGAGCCCACGACAATCTGGGGCTCTAAATGTGTCATACACGGCTAGAATCGTCATTTCATGTGCGGCAGCGTGACGATATAAAAGAACACGGCGATGCGCAACTTCAACGTATGCCGCATCACACTTCGCCGACCCTAGGCACCGAACACACAAGCAGCCGAATGGCTGTGACAAGGGCATTGCGCTCGCCGCCATCTATTTGAGCCCCGACGCGCACAAGGAGTCCGTCCAGCGGTTCTTATCAAAGCACTTCATCGATTCTTACTACAATCACTCTTCCCAAAGAACCATCATTGCTGGTGACTTCAACATAGATTTATCAAAATCCAACAACACGTGGTTCTTAAACTACATGAAATAAATTTTCGTTGTGAATGGGCATCAGAAGACCTCGTTCACAAGTCCAGGGCAGGAGGCATCATAGATCGTTTCTTCGTAAGAGGAATTTACTGTTTTTCACAGCTCTACCATATAGTTCACTACATATAGGTTCCTAACAATAACAAGTCCTGTCCAGCTGCTAGTGCTCAATGATCGCGGTGATGATGATCTTGTTCAAGATTCGTCAAAAACCCCTTCTGCACTTGCACACGGGTTTGTGAAACGTGCATGAGTTCTCCGTCATAAAGGACAAATATAAGCACTGCGTATCAGCTTACCGCTTCTGGTGTTTTTAATACCCAATTTTGCTGTTAGCATCGTTACACAAGTGTAAACAACTGGTTACATAACAGATATACGACTCCGACACATGCGTGTGCGTATGGCATTTGTAGATATTTTAGCGTCATTTTGCAACGTTTCACTCTACAAAAAATGTATTCCACATTCATCTTCCCGCCGTATGTTTCCATAACATCGATTCGAAAGGTACGTTGGATGTGCCGCGTTTTTTTTTTCTAATATTCCATTGAAGCGAAATGAGCTGCACGAGAGAGCTGCGCGTGCGATCTTATTGATTTGGACCATGGACGAAAAAAATTAGAATGAAATCATTTAGAGCAAGGCACGAACCCTCTGCGTGAGAGGCGTCCTTTCAGAAGCCAAAGAGGACGACCCACTAGAAGGCGCTGGAGAGAGCAACCCATTACTATGTTCGAAGGCTTCGCTACAATTACCCCTGGTACGGAAAGGGGAGTCGTCCGGCGACCTAACAGCTGGTCACTATGAGCGGATCATAGTAGGCCTTGAGGCGCTCCACGTTGAAAATGTCGCGCCCTCGACGGCGCATGTCTGAAGGTGGTTCGATGGGATCGATCAGGTAGTTGACCGGGGATGTGCGCTCGAGGACATGGTAGGGGCCTTCGTATTTCGGCAGCAGTTTTCACGAGAGCCCACTTGCAGTGGTAGGGACTGAGAACCATACGAGCGCTCCAGGAAGGCACGTGGGCGCAGACGTGGTGGTGCCATCACGAATGCTCTCCTGCCGCTCTTGTTCACGCGTCGTAAAGGTCTTGGCAAGCTCGCAAAACTCTTCAGCAAGCCTGGTTGTGTCAGAAATAGGCGCACACTCCGATGGATCCGGCTTGTATGGAAGTATCGTGTCGATGGTGTGCGACGGGTGCCCTCCGTACAGTAAGAAGAAGGGTGAAAAACCAGTAGTGCTCTGAGGGGTGGTGCTATAGGCGTAGGTGACGAAGGGCAGAATGGCATCCCAACTTGTGTGATCGGCGTCGACGCACATTGCGAGCATGTCGCCGAGCGTTCGGTTAAAGCGTTCGGTTAGGCCATTCGTCTGCGGGTGGTAAGCAGTAGTTTGGCGGTGAACAGCATGGCACTCTTTGAGAATGGCTTCGACGACTTCCGACAAGAAGACACGGCCTCGATCACTGAGAAGCTCCTGGGGTGGACCGTGACGCAGCATGAATCGGTGTAGCAGGAAGGAGGCAACTTCGCGCGCTGTAGTCGCGGGGAGGGCGGCGGTTTCGGCGTATCGCGTTAGATGGTCAACAGCGACGATGGCCCAGCGGTTACCAGCCGACGTCAGAGGAAGTGGTTCATACAAATCGGTGCCCACACGCCGAAACGGACGGTTAGGGCAAGGTAATGGTTGTAGACCGGCTGGCGACACGTGCGTTGGCAATCGAGGCAGGAGCGGACGAACTTCTGCACGTAGCGGTACATCCCTCGCCAGAAGTATCGTTGTCGAATGCGGTGGTAAGTTTTGGGTACCCCAGAGTGCGCACATTGCGGATCAGAGTGGAAGGACTTGCATATTTCAGAACGCAGACTGCTAATCACTAATAGCCACTGGCGGCCGTCGGTGTTGTAATTGCGTCGGTGCAGTGGGTCGCCACGAATGGCAAAATGGTGGGCTTGACGACGCAACGCGAGAGTCGATGGTATTGCCGATGGATCAGTGAGCAGCTCGACCAGCGAGGCGATCCATTTATCCTTGCGCAGTTCGGTAGCGATGGTTGAACGTCGGTGGAGGAAACAGCAATGTAAGATACTGAGCAGGGGGCATTGTCGTCAGGCAAGGGGGAGCGCGAGAGGGCGTCGGCGTCAACATGCTGGCGTCCGTTGCGGTACAGCACGCGGATGTCGTAGTCTTGCAGGCGAAGTGCCCAGCGGGCGAGATGGCCTGAGAGATCCTTCAATGGCGGCAGCCAGCATAGTGCATGATGGTCGGTGAGGACATCACATGGGCAACCATACAAATAAGGTCGGAATTTTGTGAGCGCCCAGATGGGTTGAGAACAAAAATAGTGGTGGTGCCCTGAGTGACTTGCAAGGTCGCGAAAGGCACCAGCAAGCCTTTCCTCGGGCAAACACGGTCAGATGACGAGAGGATTGCAGGAATTATGATCAATTCGACGGCATCAGAGCATCCTGAACCATGACGCGGGCTGTGCACACCGCTGTAGGGGGAATACTTTGGGCGCTGGCTGTATGTAGGGACAACCCGGAAAGTGGCGTCGTCAATTTTCGCAGTAATCTGCGTAGCTTTGCGTCCATGACGGATACGGTGGCTCCAATATCGATAAGGGCAGATGCGCGAACACCGTCCACAAACACGTCGATTACGTTCGATGGGCTTCGCTGAAGGCTTTCACAGTTCGATAGCGTCGCAGCCCTTGCCTCTGGGACTGCGACGATTAGTTTTCCTGGTCGCGTGGGACCAGGCGTAGCCACATCGGTGACAGTGAGCGGCGTCGTGGTGAAGGTGAACGGCGGATAGATGGAGGTGGGTGAGACGTTGGTGACAGAAGCGTAGGTGGGTCGTAATATGGGCGGTTTGACTGGCTGGTGGCAGGCGATGCGACTCTAGACGGCTGCACGCGATTGCAATAGCGCGCCACATGGCCGGTGTAACCGCATGCGAAGAATATGGTGCAGTGGTCAGGTGTGCGCCATCGGCTTGCTGGGGCAGGGCCTGCGCACGGTGCAGAACGGGATTGACGGGGCGGCAACTGATATGACTACATGTTGGACTGCAGTAATGGTCTCTGCATGACGTCAGCGTAGGCTGCCGGTACATCCGCTTCGAAGGATTGAGGTCGGGCGGAGGCTTCGGCGTAAATACGTTGGGCAGCTGTAGGGATTGCTGGGGGTGTTCTCGCGATAACCTGGGCGTACTCAGTGGTGGTGCAGGAGCCGGATGGTGCTGGTACTCGGGCATGACCTCCGCGATTGCCTGCTCAATTGCTCGACGGAGGGGAAGCAGAAGTGTGGTCGACGGCTGTTGAACGTACTGAAGGCGAGCAAAGGCCAGCAGAGAGAGCTTGCGCGCGATTTCCTCGCGCACGAACGACTTCATCTCTGCGAGAAACGCGGAGTTGTCGGATATTGTCGACAAGCCAGCGAGCTCGGCGTCGCGTGATCGAGAGCGACGGGTCATCGACCGCTGCCGGCGAAGCTCCTCATAGCTTTGGCAGAGCGTTATGACCTCTGCCATTATGCTGGGGTTCTTGGCGTGCACCATGGTGAAGGCATCGTCGTAGATGTCTTTAATGATGTGCCTGACCTTGTACTGCAGCTAGAAGCTGCGTCCTGTTCTCTCGAGGTCCGCACGACGCCTCCTGGAGGCAGCCTCCGCAACATCATGAGGGAAGAACTGGCGTCCATGACGTGCGCGCAAGTCCCGAACCCGCATTCCGCACCAACGCCCACTTACGCTTAGGTTGCTGCTCCCGCATGAACTTTCCAGCAGTCACCGCAGCATGGGTTAACAATGGCTGCTTCGCTCAATGCTCTCTCACCAAGAGCCGTGCCTCAGTCTTTCAACGCCTGGAGTTCACCTCGACCGGTTTGCTATAATGCGGTATCCGCGGGGCCACATTTCAACGTGCTCCCGATGACGGCAACAACACGTAAGGCACGGGTATGGTAATTTTGAAAGGGATGTGTTTGCCCCTCTTCCACATCATCACCGTTCATACCAGATTGACCCACGTCGCTCACCATCTTCGCAGAACTTCGATGCTGCCGGTACTTTCCGTTCCTCGCGTCGCCGCTCTCCATCGACTATGCGGCGCTCCTCTTCTCCCCTTCATCCGGCTACCACGGCATCTGATCATCGCCCGGAAAACTAAACCGCAGTGCTTCAGGAGCGAAAGCTGCATCTTAGAGACTACATCAAACTCCTCCGGAACCACCCCAAAATGTACTTTCAGTGTGTGTTGAAGGTATATGGACCGAAGCCTTGGTGGACACGGATGCATCGCTTTTTGTTAGTAGTGTCGACCTTTGTTCTCGCTTGCGAAAAGTGAAGATCATTTACGATGGCCCTCCCCTTCGCTGTGCTAAGGCAGTTTTTGTTCGGTCCTCCGATGTTTCCATAGTGCGAGTTTTTATTGAGGACATTCTTCACCACATACAGGTTCCCGTTCTGTCTTCGTGTACTAACGCGCTCATTATGGGGTGGGACCTCCTCTCCTCAGCTTCAGTGGTGATATCTTGCCGTTAGAGAGTCATTCACATGACAGACACTGCGCCTTTGTCGGATGTCGACGCTCATAGCGGGCGCTTCGTCACGGCTCCTTATTGCTTCATTCCTCCCGGTCATGAGCATATTCTGATGCTGACATCTGATATCATCATTAATGGGGAAGTTTTCCTTGCACCGTGCGGATGATACTTATCTGGCAGGCTTACCATTGCTCCCAGCCTGGTGCGGTTTCACGATGGTAACGCGTTGGTAACAGTAGTTAACCCTACTTATTCGCCTGTTGCGTTACCCCAGGGCACCACTGTGTCTTGCTTTACTGACACCAAACCACTTTCCCTGGTGCCCCTCGACACGGATTGCCTCCGCCTAATGCCAGTTTGCGTCGACAACTACGGTAGTTCAATCTCGGCAACAATGTTCAACATCGTTACGTTTGCACTACCGATGGACACCGATGGGTTCCAGTGCTTCCCCGTTCGCTACGTCACCAGGTCCTTGAAGCCTTTCACAACGACCCATGTGCAGGCCACTTGGGATTCCGCAAAACATACAGCCTCGTCAGCAGACGTTTCTTCTGGCCTGCCCTCTCTTCCTATGTGGCAAAGAACGTTGCATTCTGCCTCATGTGCCAAGGCGGAAGCGACCTATATCGTATCCTACTGGCCTATTACAGCCTATTCCGTGTCTTGAGCAAGTCATCGTAGGATCGTGACTGCTGTTTATCACCTGACACGTTACGCAGACTGCTCCTCTACTGGCTCAGATGTTGTCGGTTTCTTTCTAAACGCCATTGTGTTGCGTCACGGGGCACCTCGCGTCCTGCTGAGTGATCCCGGCAAGACTTATATCCACCATCATACAAGACCTATTGAGGACAGTGCATAAAATAACGTCAGCCTACCGCCCTCAAACTGGGATACAATTTTACAATTTGGGGCGTTCGCCCACAACACCGCTGTCCAACGAACTACTGGTTACTCTCCTTTTTACCTCGTGTACGGCCGTTCACCGACATTCACCACCGACGTCTCTTTCTTAAATACTCCAACTAACGCCTCGGCAACCATATCAGAGAAGTTCGTCTCAGGACTTGGCGAATGTCGGCAACGTGCTCGCCTGAATAGAGAAGCCAATCAGCAAGATCGCAAACTACGTCACGATAGTTCTCATCGCGACGTGGCCTTCAGTCTTGAGAATGAAGATCTGCTGTGGACGGGCAGGATTATGCGACAAGTTCCAGTCACGCTTCATTGCACCATATAAAAACAAACACTCCCTGTGAACTATCGTGTCATTCTCGCCGAGCTTCCTTCGGATCGTCGCTGACGTGGTTCTGAGCTCGCTCATGTTTCGTGCCTGAAGAAATGCGATGGAGGTCCCTTTGCCATCTGAGACGCGGCCGGGCTGACCGTTCGCGCGCACGGAGGGACATTAGTTTCAGCATAATACATGTGCTGCATCTTCTAATCTCATCGGTGAATTAAAGATGAGTCTTGCGACCTATCTATCTATCTATCTACACACACACACACATATATATATATATATATATATATATATATATATATATATATATATATATATATATATATATATATATATATATATATATATATATGTATGTATGTGTGCATTTAAACGTGGGAGCGTTTAAATGCACACATATGCCCTATAAAGTGGACGGGAGGATGGCCGCTGCGGTAGCTCAGTTGGTAGAGCGTCGGACGCGTTATTCGAAGGTCGCAGGTTCGGTCCCTGCCCGCGGCAAGCTATCTTTTCGTCCACTTTTCTTTCTTCACAATTAGCTTACATTTAATACTAAAAAACATTCCCTATATTTTCCTTGGCAATATTGTCTGTTAGTTCTCATTAATGTTGCGTATAACAAAGAAAACGAGCCCTTGAAATTAACACTTCTTTCCTTTATATATATATATATATATATATATATATATATATATATATATATATATATATATATATATCCGTCCTTCAAAGATGATGGCGGTCAACTTGGAAGAACGTGAAAACCACATTTGCAGACAAGGTATGTATCCAGGGGTACACATAGTGAGACAATAATTATCCCTGCTCCCGCCCAATGGTTATGCATGCAAAGCTGTGGTGAACGGCCCAATGTTCCTCCGTGATGTGGCTACCACGCAATGCTTGCTATCGCCAGACGGTAGCATGAGGGCAACCGTTATCATCTTTGCCTTTGCCTTCGACCCGTTGCCATGTGAAACGCCGTAATCAACTACCGCGGCACATCGGGGAGGAGCTTTGTGCCAGTGCTGACTGTCTGGCATAAGTAATGATGCAAACTGCAATTATACTTTTCACGCGATATCTTGAGGCACAGTCATGCTAGAAGAATTCTTCCAAGTGGAACCACGCAGAAACGCCACTACCTCCAACATTTCAATACATACATGCCCGAGTGCTGTGGTCATTGGAAATTCACTATTGAATCTTAGTGATTTTGGCGGCTGACAGCGATTATTGCCTTATCGTCTCAGTATGTGTCCCCCTGGATACATAGCATACCTGGAAAGGTGGTTTGCACGTTCATCCCAGTACTGTGCTTTAAAAAGACCATAAAGCTTAAACTTGAACACCCTTTATATATATATATATATATATATATATATATATATATATATATATATATATATATATATATATAAATATATGTATATATATATACAGTAAAACCCTCGGTGATACGAATCTCGCGGTATTACCAAAAATATTAATTCGTATCAATTCGTATCACCAGATAACATGGAAAATTGGTATGTGACAAAAAAAAAAGTTCGGATACGTTTTGATTTAGTGTTTCTCATGGTTGCAGCGACGTCATGAGCAGCTATAAATGACTGCCAGTAAAGTTTCTAGACGTCAACTATCACACTTGTACTCGTAAATATACGGTGCATGCGCGCGTGTGTACTTATTGAACCAGATGTGTTGTTCGCCGTGACCGCTAGTAGACCCTTCCTAATCTTACTACGCTTTTCTGCTTCACATCAAAGTATTGCGGCGAAAGCGACTTAAAAAGCTCTTCGCACGCGATAGATAGCTGCCAAGACCGTCCGCTTTGTCTCTTGGGGTCTTCGTACACGTTTCATGGGACTTCATCACGGACGCGCAGCCCATGTTTCAGTCTTGTTTCATAAAACGTCTGATTGCGGGGACATGGCTTGCATCGACGTGGCAGGCACATGTTCACACAGTACAAAGACGCCGCTGGCTCGAGCACAGGAGCACGCGTCAACGCGTTGAAAAAAAAAAGCGCGACGTCAACGTCATCTGTAATCTAAACGCGAATGCGCATAAAGGCCTCCAAGATTCCCGCGCACTATCTCGGAGGCAACGACGCACCGGTGATGGTCGCGCTGCGCGCATGCCCGCGCCCGCGCGTGACTGCCGCGTCTTCCGCGACAGCGCGGGCAGCACCTGTTCGTACCTGTGTCTAGCGTACGTTCGTATCAAACGTCGCGGGGTGCAAACTGGTTCGCAACAACCGTACTCCAATACATTGCAGGCTAATTGCCCTTGGCCAGGACTACAGAAAAATTCGTATCACCCCGAAATTCGTACTAGCCGTGATCGTATCACCGAAGTTTTACTGTATATCAGAAACGAGTATGAGACGGCCATAGAGCTGAATGCCGAAAGCTTAGCATTGATGGATGTCAAAAGTCACGGCTATTATCGACTAATATACTAAGGGTGCCTTTCGAGTGCCTCGGATGCCGAACGTTACCGCCATGTTGGCTGTACTTTTCCATTCTGAAGACAATGCGCGGCAACAAAATTCCAATGCGCGATCATAAAAGTGATACACTTGCCTGAGTGATGTCTGGAATGCTGTTAGCCAAAATATCGGAAATAGATTGGCAATTTAGGTATGCCATGAGGGTACCAGAAATAACAGCTGAGAAGAGTTTCTGCGCACCCATTCCTTTACCTTCACCCTATTCAGTAGCTTTGAGGTGCGCCTTGCAAATTGGCTCACGCTATGTCATTACTGCATGCGTTTATATACCATGACAGCACGTAAATGTCCCACGTTCTAAAGTTCTGTTGCGCCTTTCTGCAGCATAACAATGCTCTCTATGTACATCTGGTGGCGTCATTGTTCTGTTCGTAGCGTTTTTCACGAATATATTGCTCGTATTTATTGTATAAAGAACTCGACAATAGTCAACGTCAGAGCAGCGATTTTATATATTTTCAGAGAAGGCATTTTGTTCCAGGAAATATCGAAAAAATAATAAATAAATCATGATCCTCCTTCCAAGTATCCTTTTAAGAATTGATTCCTCAATATTGGATGCAGCATCTGTGAGCTCCGAAAACGTTAAAGAAGATCGAAGGTGTCGCTCGAGTAGTGTATCATCGATAGCGATAGCTGCTGATTACTGGCATCAGAGAGTATGCCAGAACTTTTAACAATATTACCCAGGTGTAAATGTGGCGCGACCCTGTAACAGCGCATTCAAATGAGGGCACTCCTTCTTCCAGAGTGAAAGTACTCTTTCTGGACAGAGAGTGATCAAACGCCTCCTCATACAGTACAGTACTCCTTCTGCAGTAGAGTGAAAGCACTCCTCCGGGGGAGTAATACTATCACATTGGAAAAGCTTTGGTATAAAATTACCAAATGGCAGATTCACACACGCACAGATCGACGCAACCAAAACACGTAGAGCAATCGCAACCAAAACACGTACATTGAAACAGAAATTTACCAGTCTCTTAGCGAGAGAAGTGATCGCAGGTGTGTTGCTTGGGACCGTTTCGCTACACTGTTTGCCAAATACTCGCTAGAATCCATGCCTGTAGGCAGGAAATCCGTTCAAATTACTGCCGCTGCTAGTGGATTCGTTATGCGACTCCGTTGGGGGCTCCCAGGGAAAGCAGAATAGCCTTTACGCAGCTCTTTCAGGAGTCTTCATCAAAATGTTCCGGGTTAGGTTCGACCTGCAGCGCTTACGCGTGACGTCCGATTCAGAGGCGGCCCTAAAGCGCCTAGGCAGAATGAATAGTGGCACTGTAACAACGTTTCATAGACTATTTTACCTCATCTACGGGGGCAATTAGAAAATAGATATCAATGCATTTAGACGTAAACATGACATCAGCATACCAATTACAAGCAACGTAGGAATTGAACTGATGATTACAAGCAACGAAAGCAGACACCACAAACACTAGACTACAGAGGCACCGCGTGCATGGTAAAGTTTTCACAAGCTTATATATTTGAAAAGTGGTTTGCAAAGAGTCGGCGGCGCTTGTAACTTATGTGCTTGTGTCACGGGCGTGTGTTTGTGCGTGCATTAGGTTAGTAAATTGCACGGCGTCATGAACTCTCGAAGACCACCGTTGGTACCTTCGGCTGCGACTTCGGTTTGTCGTTTTTCCTGCCGCAAGAAAATGATAAACGTGTGTCCTTTTGAGTGTTCACCATGCATAGTGGATGTCTCTCTTGCCCAGAATATGCGGATACCAGCGTGACAAGTTTTGTGCAGTGGCGAAACTGATGTATGCGTATTCTATGTGTATGATCGTGTGCTGTTGAGCAATTTTGTTTGTTTTTACGCGAGCTGCATATATCTGCAGTGGTAGCAGCGCGCTTTCAGCTGTTCGAAGACCATCTGCTTTCGCATAATAATATTACATACGTATATGTGAGAGTTACAAGGGTTCTTTAGCGTGCACCTACAAAAACATGTACATTTATTACGGCTTTACATACCGTCAGGAGCTATCCGCAGGGACAGTTCCACCTTCTGAGAAGTTAGACGAACATTTCCGCAATGAGCACATACGTACTGTGGAGCGACGTACAATGGTTTTCAATTAGCCATAGTCAGTACCAGTGTTGCGGAGTTGCCACTCCGGAATTGGAATGACTCCGAAATCATTCCACATTTTCGCGATCTCGGAATGGAATGTGGCCAACGCTTGGGGGCATGGAATGGGAATGGAATGAAGCGCCGTTTGCACGGAATGGAATGGGAATGGAATTGGGTCTTTTTCCAAAAATACAGCACGTTTTCGTCTACGCGCTGTTTTTCAAACTTCAAACATTATTAAGTCAGAGCCTCGAACTTGACAATAAAACGATATTTTTAAAACGGCTCAGCTGAATACAAGCAGGGTACATTATCAGTAACGCGGCTACACTAATTCTGTCCTGATATAGAATATGTTGCTCCGACGGTTGTCTCGATTCTTCACCGCGGTTCTATGCTGTTGGCATTCGTCATGCGGAACTACGACGGCAGCATGCTACCCCCCCCCCCCCTTGCGCCTTCTGATTTTTTCGCCCTCGGCGGCGCCCGAGTCGCCTACTGCCGCCCTACCCTTCAATGCGTTGTTTTTGCTTCTGTCGCTTTCGGCGACTGGGATGCAAATTTGAAAGAGCGCTTCCCTAAGTTGTGATGCGCGTTGACACTGGCGCGATGCTTCTGTTCACTGCAAGCTTTCGTATACCAGCTTGCGCGCCGTCTCACCTCGTACACCCCCATCCTTTTGCAATACTGTCGCCCCGTTTAGACACATGGGCGACTTTGCTCGCAACTCTGTCGGCGAAGGTCTGTAGGTCGGCGCACCACACATGCGTACACGATGAACTGTGTGCCCTCCCCCTCCCTCCGTACAGAGAGAGAGATAGAATAAACTTTCGAAAGCATTGGCTCGGGAAGCCAGCCGAAGCAGGACAGCCCACGTATCCGCGGCCACGTATCTTTGCAGTTCCTAATGGATCTGATGACATAAGCTTTATGGGGCGTTCATTCTTGATTTGATAAAACTCTCAAGTTGCTTTCTCACGTTGAGGAATTACAGGAATGGAACTGAACTGCCCGGCCATTACCGGAGTGGGAATTGGCTAAATTTTTACATCCCTAGGAAGTGAAAAGAATGGAATTGTGGTAAGTTCTAATTCCCCAGAATGGAATTGGAATGGAATGAAGGCGCCCATTCTGCAACACTGATCAGTACTTAAGTGTTTTTTTACATGGAGGTTGGCTACCCTTTTACTTCATAATCTCTTCAGTATCACGCCGTCATTAAATTGAATCTCGAAGGTGTGCACCAAGGTTAAGCACGATATCCATTAGTTCGCGAGCAATATGTCACCCTAGAAATAGAAAAAGATAATACTGTTGTACTTCTCTGTTGCGAACTTCTGTGTGTAGTTGGCACTCCTCCAGAAGAGATTGTGCATTACCTATTAAAAATGGAAATATTGTATGCCTCAGTGAAACAGCTCTTCTTCAGAAACTGAACCTTCCTCATAATTGGTAGTATATGATTGAGTAAATCTGCTATTGGGGCTGTGGAATAAGCCATGTAGTATAATATTGTTACAGAAGGATACAACTCTGCTTGTTCGTGATTTAAATTCCACATAGCACAAACTTCAGGAGTGCAGCAAATAAGGACAATCCGAGAAAAAGTGGGTGCCGTGTGCGCTCCTTCTGCCAACGTGTACCTGTACTTGGTGTTCATAGTCATCAATACAGTTATATTCATAAATAATAAACCCATCCATGTTCGATCACTGTTAATCCGTTTATGGCTACTGCATGTCGCTCATTTCTTTTGTTTGGTGTTTTGCTATAATCATGTGTTCACCCAGACTGGTGGAACACAAGCACTATCTATACGTCAGTCTTTCAGCGATTTCTTGTAGCACAAGATATATTAGCGCGTTAGAAATTCGTAAACTTCAAATAAAACAAGAAATATTGGTTCTAGTACTTTACTGGAATCAAAACAGTAGCATCTGTAATATCTGTAATGTCAATAAATATATGCATTTTTATCTACGGCGCTATACTGAACCCATTTAACAACATACACAGCGCAGTAAAATAATATGAAAGTAGTGTTCAAAAATTCGTTACAATGCGCAACATCGACACTTCTCCATGCCAGTATGTAAGCAAAATCCAAAGAAATGGCTTGCACAGGACACTTGGTGTCTGCTTACGCCTGAAGCCAACTCGATACCTCGATCAAGGCTGCAGCACTTTTGAGAAATATGTCACTGTGTACACGTTAAACATACCAAAATGGTCGAAATATACCGAGCCCACCACTACGACGTCTGTCATAATTATATTGTGCTTCTGAGACGGAAAACACCAGCAATTAATTTGAAATTTTGGCTTATACTTCGACAATGAGTGTTGCAACTACTAGGTAGAATATTCAGAAAATTTCGCATGCGTGTTTCAGCGCTGAAGTTATTCACGAAAAATATTTCGAAGGAAATCTTGCTTTAAATGGATAGTGCTGAATTTTTTCTTCAAATAATTGGAGCCATTTGAGCACAAATTTGGAATACTTGGCGTGGAATTAGGTAAGTACAACGTTTGTTCTTACTGCAACAGCTTGCGAACTTGAAAAAAAAAGAAATGCCCCGCAGGTCTGCGTAGTCGGATCTTAAACAGATACACTTGATATTCTTGAAGCGTCCTTGGGCATCTACTGACCTACATCTGCAACCACATTCTTGCTGAATACATGTTGTAACTCGCACCTGCGTTTTGCACAAGCATAGTGATTAGGAACAACTCCGAATATATTCAAGGACGCTTTGCTTTACCTGGCTCGATCGAAAAAGCTACAACCGCTATAGGGGCACGCCTTCTTGCATACCACAGAGGAAAACAAAAGCCATTGTGATTCTGCTGCGCGTTTCTTCGTATGTAGTTGTGCTACAATCACGTTTAATGATGTCAAAACGAAATAAATAATGGCATTGGACGTTGGAAATGGAGTACCGCAGCGTTAATGGTGACTCCTGGAGACATCCTGAGGATATGACCGCCAGCGGAAGCTATTTCATGCAGCTTTTATAAACTCACCTAGATATTTGCAAGCGACCTCTAAAATACCATGTAATGATTTAAACCCATGATATTGCACAAAGGTGGCCCCGTTCATTTTTTTTCAATTCCGCTTTTGCAAACATGAATATCTTCTCGCTCAACTTGCAAGTCACTGTATATGTGCACAGTATTTGTAAGTTGCATTACATTTAGTTCAGGAAAACGTTCAGGATGTATTTATATGCGGTGACTGATACACTTCTCCGTTTATGTGCTACATAGCAGAAAATAACGTAGCTTCTTTCTTGCCTATTTCTACAGCTGCGTGACTGCTATTCATCTAACACGAAAATGATCCACGCGGTAAATTAACTAAATTTTAGTTCTGAAGACCACGTCATTCGATTTCATAACCTATGAAATTGGAGTGCATAGCTTTAGTAATTGTTATATGTAGCAAAAAGCCTAGCTTCTCTACTTTGTTGTGCCTCAAAGTGTACTTTTTGCGATGGGGGCTGGCGAACCTACATTGGCGTGAGCGGCACACAAGCACTAGTTTATTTTATTCTTTCTTGCTTTGTTTCGAGATGCGCAATGCTCGCTCCTAGCGTAAGCGTTCAGTTTTATTAGAGGTAGAGGCTGCCCCCGCGAATCCGTTTTCGGGCTGAATCGGCATGGCGTCTTTAATGCTATAACCAGCATTCGTCAGCCTCGGAGAATGGCAGAGTGAAATGAACGATAGAAGAGGGAATATTACCGGCTGGTTTTTTTCTTGTTAGGTATAACATTGGTGAGAAAAACAGACAGTCAGGCCAAGGAAAGTATAGGGGACGTTATTTGTAGTAATTATGGTTTAAATGAGAAGAAACTAAAGTGGATGAAAAGGTTAATTGCCGCCGGCAGAGGTCGAACCTGCAACCTTCGAATAACGTGTCTGATGCTCTGCCACTCAGCTACAGCAGCGTTCATTTTCCCGTGCACTTTATGGGTAAGTACGTATGTGAATTCAAAGCTAGGAGTGTTAGTAAGCGACAATCGCATCCGTGGGGGCTAGTGTGAAACACACTTTTTATGCCTGTTGGCGTCACGTAACACGTTATCTTTCTACGACCTGGCAGCTGACCAATAATCTCTCGCATACTACCTGATGGCACCAAGTCTGCCAGAACGAGACTCTCGCTATGAACGGTGGAAAGAAGGTGACTTTTAAGGGCACGGCTTTCTTTGTTAGACACAAAATTTAGAGTGCACATACATACCCCATAAAGTGGACAGGAGGATGACCGCCGCCGTAGGTCACTGGTAGAGCATCGGACGCGTTATTGGAAGGTCGCAGGTTCGGCCTCTGCCGGCGGCAAGTCATGTTTCCGTCCACTTTACTTTGCTCAGGTTTATACCGTAATACTTTCTTCAAAGGACTGCAAGTCCTTTGAAGACAGGCCGTAGTTCGTCCGGCAAGGATATGTGGGCTGGCCATGATGACTGTACACAGGCTTTGGTTTTTTGCAGCGTTCGCTCGTTTCAGTCGGCCTGTGGACACTGTTCTCTGGTAAAACGAGCAGGAACTTGGCGAAGTGACACCACTCCGTAGCAAAGTTTCTTCCTCTTGCAAAGATTGTGCGGGGATACGTGAAATTGCATCTGCTACTTGATTGTTCGACCCCTTGCGGTACTTGACCGTACAGTTGTACCGCAATAGGTCCTCTGGCCATCGTGATATCCGCAAGGGACGCCTCCCTGACCATTCAGTTGAAAGCAATGTCATCATCGTCATCAAGTTGAAAGCAAGTCATCAGCGTGAAGTGTCGTCCCCACATGTACATGTACCACCTATCTCACGGCCAAACACAGGCAAGTGCTTCATGCTCTCCCACCGCATATTTCATGTTTGTTGTGAGGGAACTCAAGACGTGAAGGCGACAGTGTGCAGTGTATGTCCATGTACCTGTTGTAGACATGCCGAAGTCCCCAGTCGGAAGCGTCAGTGGAAACGACAACTCGAAGAGATGCATCGAACATTCGAGGTATGGCGCTGCACGCAAGTGCCTCTTTGATCATTCTAAAGCTGACACGAACCTCGCCAGACCATATGAATGACTGTCCCTTTCTCACAAGAAAGCGCATTGGTTCAAGAATGTCAGCAAAGTTTAGAATTAACCTAACGTATTATTCGGCCAGTCCCAGAAACGATCGAAGGCCGGCTGCGTCACTAGGCGCCGGCATTTCCTGTTTGGAGGCTACATTTTCCTTCAGCGGAACAATACAGTTTGTCGTAACCATGTCGCCCAGAAACGCATGTTCTTCCGTATCGAAACACACTTCCTGTTCAGTTTGAGTCCTGCCTATTTAATGTGCCTGACTACTGTGGCAAGGCTAATTATGTGTTCTCGTCTGCTCTTCCGAATGACAATAATATTGTCTCTCATCTGCGGTCAATGAGCCGCATCAGACCCTTTTCCTTATACGGGGTGACATTCTTTACACGCGAAATTTTCCTGCACAGGGGGCCCACCTACTTTTGGTTGTCCCTAAGGATTTGCTACCCAACGTGCTGCAAGCTATGCACGAAGGCCCAACATCCGGACATATAGGATTTGCAGGACCTATCGCCGCACACTGGGACGTTTCTACTGGCCAGGCATTCGTCAAGATACAGTTAAGTAGGTCGCAAGTTGTGAGCATTGCCAACGATACAAACGTCCAACTAGTGCGCCGCCAGAACTTCTCCATTCCATACCGCCTCCGTGTTTCGCCCATGAGGTTGTCGGTATTGACTTGATGGGCCCTTTTCCACGATCGATCACTGGAAACCGCTGGATTATAATCTGTGTTGACCACCTCACTCGTTATGCTGAAACCACAGCGATCTCTGCCGCAACGGCTGATCACGTTTCGGACTTCATGCTACGCTACATCATCATCCGGCATGTGTCACCTCACGCCGTTGTCAGTGACCATGGCCGTCAGTACGCAGACGACGTCGTGAAGAGCTGCTCCGCCGGTCTGATTCCCAGTTCCGTCACGCCACTAAGTGCCATCCTCACACCAACGGACTGACTGAGCGCCAACAGGACGCTCATTAACATGCTTGCTATGGACATTGACTCCAAGCACAAGAACTAGGACACGCTTTTACCTTTTATTACTTACGCTTACAACACTGCGCTGCATGACACCACCAGTTTTAGCCCGTTTTACCTTCTCTACACCCGTCCGCCACGCACTACCATTGACACCATTCTCCCGTTTTGGGATCAGGAAAAGCCACCTCTTCCAGATGCACTCTGTCACGCAAGGGAGGCAAGGCGCATCGCGCATCTCCGGACTTTCGCATCCCAATGCCATTCAAAAACCTGCTACTATAAGCGACATCGACATGTCTCGTACAGCGAAGGAGATATGGCGTGGCTGTGGCACTCCATACCGCAAGCGTGCCTTGTACCAAAAGATTCTGTCCCGCTACACGGGCCCTTCGTCGTTCTGCCGCGCCTTAGGGATGTTACGTACCTAAAATCACGGCTCACATCTACTGGCTGTCGCTCCAGAAGAGCTGACGCCATACTGCCATACAAGCCATACTACGCGCGACCATGTTTGATTCGCCCGGTGGGCATCGTCTACAACGGGGGCGTTCATACTCAACTTTCGACGAAGGGTCAAAGAGGAGAAGGAAGAAGTGGAGTTGGATTCAGGGCTAAGCCTTCCGCGGCCATCCATTATCCCGCCTTGTAAAATAAACATCTCTCACCGTATCAATGTCATAAACATAGAACAGCACGCCGCTGCATCCCTGTACAATTTTGGACATCATACTCTGAAATGCAGAGGGGGCGGAAGCCAGCCCCAAGACAAACTTGTTTAAAACGAAGGAGGCCGCCGTGGGTTACGAATACAGTTAAATTGTGGCTCCCAGAATGAAGCTAGACCTGATAGTAAGCGAATGCTAGATCTAATATAGCAAATTTCGTTGCCGAGAATATGTAATAGCTCTTGTGTTTGAGGAAGGGGAAACTGTCAGCTACAACAGCCTTGTTAGCCTGTGGAAGGTTTACACACAGACGGACACCTCGCTCTTTTGTTTTACCTAACACAATTGGCGACGCCCATTCTGATGCTTCCACGCGCGCTATCACATTCATTTCTTACAACCGGCGTAGTCCTTCCGGGAAGACTGGTCGCAGTGAGAGCGGACGGTGCCTAAGCTTTGATGCAACTAGTTGCACTGTGCATCGTGTTACGACACGGTGAATGAAACCATTAGAGGTCAAGCTCTGGAGCAAAGATGGTTCCAAATACCTGAACTACTTCTGCTGGTAGGTAATAGGTTGATGTGCCTTAATCTGGTCAGAGAACTGCTCCTCTTGAACATTAGCAGGTGGCGCTCTCGTTTCGATGCAGCACAGCGTCGAGCCATCGACCTGGAGCCCGAAAGCCTTGATGGCGTCTACACCTAAGAGCGAAGCGCCTTCTTTCACGACATAGAAAAGAAAGCACAGAAAGGCATAGAAGGCAGAGAAAAGAAGGCATTTCGTGCAATATTTATGCGTTACGTCTGCGAAGGAACAACCAAGAACTGGAATAGGCCTATTTGAATAGTCTGGTAGCCTAACTCTAGTGGCAGAAAGCTCTCGTCCCTCAAAATAATGCTTAAAAGGGCATGTGTTGTAACGGAGACGGCTGATGCCGAATCTACGAGGAAATTTATATCCGTACGACCAATCAACACGGTGACGTGAATCGCTTGGCCAGCCAACGTCGTCACAGCCGTAATGCTGTAAACTTCCTCTTTCGATGAATGGTCGCTCTCTACCTCTGGAACAGGCGCGACATCCAATTTGTTGCAGACAGCGTAGAAGTGACCCGTGATGGCACAGTGATGGCAACGCTTGTGTTTGGCAGGACAGCGAGATGAGACAGCATTGTGCTGGGGTGAACCGCATCAGTAGCAACTTGACTGGTGGCTGCAGGTAAGCTTCCACCTCCCGTCTAAATCAGGTGCACGCGCCGGCGTATTTCGACGAGTAGTTATGCGCATAACATTTGGAAGCGTAAATTGTTGAAGATCGTTCGTTGCCTGCTAAAGCTACGTTGCCATGACTACAGCTCCAGCAAATGAGAAAGAGGACCCTTCCATAAAATACCACTCACGCGAGGTCCGGGATGGTACACCCGCAACGAATTGGTCACGCAGCAAATCTTCCACAGAAGGAAAACAGCACGCAGTAAAAACCCCGCACAACTGAGTAACGGACTCAATCGTTTTACTAGCTTGCTGACCGCGCCCACCGAAAAGATGATGTCGGCTACAACTTTGCTTGCTATAGGAAAATAAGCGTGCAGGCTGCGACTGGGAAGTCGTACGACGGCACTTCAGTGCGTGTGTCCACAATGCTCTTGCTATCTCCTGATCGCTTATCAACAGCAGTTTTGCTCACCGGGCTTACTACTATCCGACGATGGAAGTCGTAGGGTGTAAAGTATGCGCTCGCTCTAGATGCCGAGACTGTAGTAAGGCCTTGCGGCGAGCAGGTGTGCAGTCCGAAGCCTCGCTAAGCGAGCAGGAAATTCTCGAAGATGCGACGCCATTGTGTCCACGCAACAGCAGGACGGCCAGGCTTGGGCAGGAACGGGGGCGGTGGGGCGAGCCCCGAAATAATCACCATGCAGCAAAGCCGCTAGCGCAAATCGCGCCCTTGAAATCCGATCTCTCGTCACCAATGTAGTGGCGCCAGTTCCTCCGCTGAATAGTCCAGTACTCGACGCAATAACAAAATCCCTTTATTCAAACGTACGTACGCTTTTATAAATAGGCGACACTGGTCGCACCAGCGGCATTGATCCCTAAACGAAAACGAAATATACAACAGTACTCTATGCTATACTTCTTGCGCAAAAAAATAACCTTGTCTGTTTCGTTCTTCATCAAATTGCTTTTTGCGGATGAAGCACTATAGCGTAATTCGAAGGTTGCATGTTTGCTCCCTGTCGCTGGCAAGTTATCTTGTTCTCCACGTTTATTTCTTCGCATTTAGAACATAATTGTTATACAATAACACTCCTATACTTCCCTTGGATTGACTGTTGGGTGGGACTCATTATTGTTGTGTCTAACAAAGAAAAACGAGCCCCCACAATTTCCCGTCCTTTCGTTCATTCATAGCGGGGGTCTCGTTCCGAGTATAAGAGGGATTATTCGTCAGCAGCCCACTCGCCAAAAATTTCACGTCATTAGCACGACCTGATGTCGTCAATGTCGTGCGCCTTGCACCGTTTTATACCCGTTAGCGTACCTTAGGACTCTGTTTTTTTTCTTTATTCTTGAACTTTATATCTGTATGCACTTGTTGTCCTTCCGTGTTCTGTCAGAAGCATCGGGACGATGCTTTTTCAGAGAGGGGTTATGCCACGCATGTTCCGTTTGTTATTGTTATGTAACTAGTCCATTGCATGCATAGCTGCTGCCTTCCGCAACCCACGCCGTATTGTTTCGGAACCTTTCAGAGTACGTTAGAATCTTCTTATAGGCTTGAGCGCAAAAACGCGGACTCAGCTTATTCTGGATCTAACGCGGCCACCAGAAATAAGGCTTGCATATTAGATGCCGCATGTATAAATGCCGACGCGCCTTGCTGCAGATCACTTTTATTGACGGCCGACGCTGTATTCGCCGCTATCAGTCTACAGTGTGTATTGCTGTTGTTTGACTGTCTGTTTCCCGGCCAAATATAGTTTAACTTTGGACACGCCAATTACTGCATTCGTCGACGTCATGATATATATATATATATATATATATATAAAGGAAAGAAGTGTTAATTTCAAGGGCTCGTTTTCTTTGTTATACACAATAATAATGAGAACTAACAGATCATAATGCCAACGAAAGTATAGGGGATGTTTTTAGTAGTAAATTTAAGGTAAATGTGAAGAAAGAAAAGTGGACGAAAAGATAGCTTGCCGCGGGCAGGGACCGAATCTGCGACCTTCGAATAACGTGTCCGATGCTCTACCAACTGAGCTACCGCGGCGGCCATCCCCCCGTCCACTTTATAGGGTATATGTGTGCATTTAAACGTGGGAGCGTCAGTCATTGCCGCCAGTAGCCATGACGGCGAGTGGCGGCGCTGACTATAAGCGTTCGAACTCAGTACTGGGTCCTCCTCTCGAGCACCTTCTAGTGGGTCGCCCTCTTCGGCCCTTTTGGAGAAAACGCACCTCATGCTGAGAGTCGTCCCCGCCTTGACTGTCGCTGTCGTGTATCGTCGCCGAGTGCCCGCTATTAAAGTTCTTTATAATTTGGTGGAGAGTGTTGGGCCTTCACAACAACTTCGGCCCTCATTCGATGCCCCTGGCTCTTCGATCCCGTGGCCTGCCGCTTACCATGCCTCAAGACGCCTCCAAGCAAACTCCCCCGCCTGGACCGACCTCATGTCCCAGTGTTCTCCCTATCCGCGACCCTCTAGTCTTCACTGGCTCGCGATTTACGACTGCGTGAATGGCCCCAATAAATGGGACGAGGCAGGAAAATTGACAAACCTGCTTTTCTACGTCGCAGGTGGGGCGGGCCTGTGGTGCAACAACTACGCATCAGATTTTACGACGTGGTCCGACTTCAAGAGCGCCATTATGAACGTGTTTGGCCGCCCTGCCGTTCGTAAGGTGCAGACCGAACAGCTCTTACGTGAACGCGCTCACAAAGCCGGTGAATCATTCACCAGTTACATTGAAGACGTCCTCGATTTCTGTAAAAAAATCATAGCATATCCACGGAGTGAATGATGATGAGTGGGCGAAGCTGCGGAGGTTGATCGGTAAACCGTGAACCTTCCGTGAATTCTGCCCAGTACATCATCACCGACGTGAGATCGGGCGCGTTTGTACTAAAGGTTCGATGAGTTATGACGACTTGCAGCTCACTTTAATTTTACATGTAGGCTGTGAATTGTCATTGTTTAGAAAACCATTGCTTTAGAAAACATCTGGCGTCTTTCGTTAAGCACCTGGCGTCTTTTCGTTTTGCTTTAGAAACATCTGGCGTTCTTTCGTTTTGCTTTTACAAAACATCTGGCGTCTTTCGTTGATTTATTTCATCAATCAACGGCGTTTTGAACAAAATTTTTATTGTTTAATCACGCACAGGAGAAATCTCACGAGGCACTACCTTGGAGGTAAGCAATGGCTGCTAATGGGAATGAGAGACAGAAGAAGTCGGCTTTTAGCTAACACTTACACTTCTACTTCTACTAACGTTTCCTACAGGAACATGCCAATGGCTGCTAATGGGGAATGAGAGACCGAAGAATTCGGCTTTTAGTTAACGCGCACGCTGCGAATTTTTTATTGTTCAACAACGCACAGGAAAAATCTCCCACCGGCACCACCTTGGAGGTCAAGATCTGGTACTAGCGTTACGACTGGTTACGCACTACTACGACTACAAGGGACGAACGGGTGCCGCCTTAAGGAGCTCCGCCCCTAAAAAGCCGACGCGACCATGTCCGAATCTGACAAGCTCAGGCACATCATGAAAGACATCGACGACGACGCCTTCAGCATGCTGCTCACCAAGAACCCCAGCACAGTGACAGATGTCATAACGCTCTGCCAAAGCAATGAGGAGCTGCGCCGGCAGCGATAGATGACCCACTGCTCTCCATCACGCGACGCCGAGCTCGCTGGCTTGTTGACTACATCCGACTACTCCGCGTTGCTCGCAGAGATGAAGACATTCGTGCGCGAGGAAATCACGCGCCAGTTCTCTCTGCTGGACTTTGCTCGCCCTCAGTAAGTTCAACAGCCGTCGGCCACACTTCTGCCTCCGCTCCGTCGAGCAACTGAGCAGGAAATCGCGGACGTCATGCCCGAGTGCCACCAGTACAATCCAGCTCCTGGACCCTTGAGTTACGCCCAAGTTGTTGCAAGAACGCCCTCAGCAATCCCTACGGCTGCCCCACACGTTTACCCCGAAGCCTCTACTCGACCTCACACTTTCGAAGCAGATGTTGCGACGTCGCGCACAGGCCACGACTACAGCCCACGATGCAGTCCTCTCAGTTACCGCCCCGTCAATCCCGTCCTGCACCATGGGCAGGCCCTGCCCCAGCGAACCGATGGCGTACCCCTGAAAACCGCCCCATATGCTTCGCATGCGGTTACGCCGGCCAGGTGGCGTGCTATCGCCATCGCGTGGAGCCGCCAAGAGTCGCGTCGCCTGCCACCACCCAGTCGAACCGCCCATATTACGACCCACCTACGCCTCTGCCACCGACGTCTCGCCCAGCTCAATCTACCCGGCGTTCACGGTCACCAAGACGCCGATCGGTGTCACCGATGCGTCCTCGTCCGGTCCCACGCAACCCGGAAAACTAGCCGTCGCACTCCACGAGGCAAGGGCTGCGACGCTATCGAACTGCGAAAGCCCTCAGCGAAGCCCACCGAACGTGATAGATGTTTTAGGGGCGAAGCTCCTTAAGGGCGCGTTCACACTGAGACATTCGGCGGCGAGAGCGCGCGGAATCCGCTTCGGCGGCAGCGAGATCCGCCGGAAAATCCCTTTCCGCGTCGATCGGTCCTGGACCGATTTCTGCGGCAGCTGCCGCCGGATTCCCTCAGCGCGAACCAATCGGAACGCGAGTAGAACATTCGAAAAATGGCGGCGTGCTTGTGATATTGGAGTCGTCAGTCGAAGCCCGCAGCAACAGCGAAGTCTTTCGTAATCATCCTGTAGCTCTCGACAAGTGCCAAGTGTTGTCGCGATTATCATCTTTGCAATGCACCATCGCGATCTCGCAAAACGGGTAGCATTATCTCGGCTCGACCAAGCTTCTCGCGTCTTGCAAATCAGGGCGGACCAACTACGACTGCTTGCGTCGTTTCTTGTTCGGCGAACGCATGTTTCTCCTCGTCAGACGTCGCCAGAAAGTTCCTTTCCAGCAGGCCCAGCAGTTCAACGACCGTGCTCCTGTTTATGCGCTTCGCCATAACGAAACGCGTACACAACGCAGAGCGCGTCGATGCCAGCGTTCCTTCGCGCGAAGGGACGATGGCAACTAGGCGCCCTAGTTTCGGCGGTGCGGTTGCTAAGCGGTGTGAACAATGTTGAATTTCGGCGGCGCGCGAATTCCGGTCGCTGTGGCCGGCGGATTCTCCAGTGTGAATGAGCCATAAGGCGGCACCCGTTCGTCCCTCGTAGTCGTAGTCGTAGTAGTCGTAGTGCGTAACCAGCCTTACGCTTTGATCTCCAAGGTGGTGCCGGTGGGAGATTTTTCCTGTGCGTTGTTGAACAATAAAAAAGTCGCAGCGTGCGCGTTAACTAAAAGCCGAGTTCTTCTGTCTATCATTCCCCATTAGCAGCCATTGGCATGTTCCAGTAGGAAACATTAGTAGAAGTAGAAGTGTAAGTGTTAGCTAAAAGCCGACTTGTTCTGTCTCTCATTCACATTAGCAGCCATTGTTTACCTCCAAGGTAGTGCCTGGTGAGATTTCTCCTGTGCGTGATTAAACAATAAAAATTTTGTTCAAAACGCCGTTGATTGATGAAATAAACCAACGAAAGACGCCAGATGTTTTGTAAAAGCAAAACGAAAGAACGCCAGATGTTTCTAAAGCAAAACGAGAAGACGCCAGCTGCTTAACGAAAGACGCCAGATGTTTTCTAAAGCAATTATTTTCTAAACAATGAAAATTCACAGCGTACATGTAAAATGAAAACGAGCTGCAAGTCGTCATAACTCATCGAACCTTTAGTATAAACGCGCCCGATCTCACGTCGGTGATGATGTACTGGGCAGAATTCACGGAAGATTCACGGTTTACCGATGAACCTCCGCAGCTTCGCCCACTCATCATCATTCACTCCGTGGATATGATGCGATTTTTTGTGGACGGTGTTCGCTCGTCTGCCCTTATCGACACTGGAGCCGCCGTATTCGTTATGGACGCTAAACTGAGCCGCCTCCTGTGAAAAGTGACAACGCCACTTTACCGGCCTTTCCCTCCGTACAGCCAGCGCCCGAAGTCTTCACCCGACGGCGGTATGCAGAGCCAGTGTCATAATTCAGGCCGCTCTGTACGCCGTCGAATTCATCATAATTTCTTCATGCTCTCACGACGTCATCCTGGGATAGGATTTTCTCGCCCGCCACGACGCCGTTAATTCATTACTCACCAGCCGAAATATAGCTCTCACCATTCTCAGATTTGACGCCTGCAGACAGTTCAACGGCTGCGACCAAGGTATTCGTCAAAGACGACACTACAGTTCCTGCAAGTTTGTCAACGGCTGTGTCCGTATATTGCACCGGTCTCTGCGACACTGTTGCACTCAATTCTCCATGTCACCGTGTATTCACTCGGAAAGGCTTGCTGGTGCCATTTGCGACCGCGGAAGTCACTGAGGGTGACACGGATATTTTTGTGACCAATCCACCTCCGTTCATTGTTACGTTGGTGCGAGGGGATTGTCTCGGCAGAGCGGAACCCCTCGAAGACGCACAATTTATGGACGCGCCGTGTGACACGCACTGCGCCAGCTCCCGTACGCTCAGCGCTGTTTGCACATATGATACGTCATCCCCTGATGCATATCTTTCCTCGATTGCTGACAACCCTACGTCGGTCGAGCGTTCCCAGCTTCTATGCCTGTTGGAAAAATTTTGTTCTTCGTTCGACGTCGCGCAAACTTCTCTCGGCCGCACGTCTGCTGTCACGCATCACATCGACACTGGCGCCCAACCACCACTGCGGCAACGTCCATATCGCGTATCTCCAGCAGGGGGCCGTGTTCTCAACGAGCAAGTCGAAGACATGCTTCGCCGCGACGTTATTCGACCCTCAAACACTCCATGGGCGTCTCCTGTCGTTCTCGTTTCGAAGAAGGACGGCTTTCTGCGGTTCTGTGTGGACTACCGACGACTGAATGAGATCACCCGTAAGGACGTTTATCGCCTACCTCGAATAGACGACGCCATTGACAGCCTGCAAGGAGCAGAATTCTTTTCATCGCTCGATTTGCTCTTAGGGTACTGGCAAGTCCCCATGGCTGATGACGCTCAACCGAAGACATCCTTTGGCAAGCCCGATGGCTTCTACGAATGTTTTGGGCTGTGTAAAGCGCCCGCGGACATTGAGCGCATGATAGATACAGTTCCGCGCAACGTGAAACGGCACACGTGCCTGTGCTGCCTCGACGACGTCGTCGTTTTCGCCCCCGACTTCTCCACACATCTTCCACGCCTGCGGCATTTGTTGACGAGTTTGAGCGACGCCGGGCTACAAATTAATCTAAACTGACAACTGGGCTATATGGTGTCCAAGAACGGAATTCTCCCCGATTCAGCCAAGCTTCGGGCCATGACAGAGTTCCCCAAACCTACGTCGGTCAAAGAACTGCGCAGTATCGTAGGTCTATGCTCCTACTTCCGGCGCTGCATCCGAAACTTCGCGACAATCATACTGCCGCTGACGAAGCTCCTTGTCAGCGACGGGCCCCTCAGTTCGTGGTTGTCAGAGTGCGACGACGCTTTCGCAAAGCTCCGTCGTTTGTTGACGTCTCATCCCATACTACGCCACTACGACTGTACGGCCCCTACAGAGGTACACACGGACGCCAGCTGTGGTGGCCTCGGCGGTGTCCATTCGCAGCGTAAACCTGGGTTTCCGGAATATGTCGTGGCATATGCAAGTCGTATGCTTACTAAAGCTGACAATAACTATACCGTTACGGAGAAAGAGTGCCTGGCAATCAACTGTGCCCTTACGAAGTTCTGACCTTACTTGTATGGTCGCCCATTTTATGTCGCCACCGACCATCATACACTGTGCCGGTTATCCTCATTAAAGGATACCTCAGGCCGTCTCGCCCGGTGAGCGCTTCGCCTGCAAGACTACGACATTCGCGTGCTGTACAGCAGCGGACGCCAGCATGCTGACACCGGTGCCCTGTCCCGCTCTCCCCTGCCTGACGACAATGCCCACACCTGTGTCTCACTTAGCTGTTTCTTCCCTCGACATTCACAACATCGCTACCGAACAGCGCAAGGAGCAATGAATTGCCTCACTGATAGACCTGCTGAGTGATCCATCAGCCACACCATCCTCTCGCGCGTTGCGTCGTCAAGCCCGCCATTTCGCCGTTCGCGACGACCTCCTCCACCGACGCAATTACGATGGCGACGGCCGCCAGTGACTACTAGTAACACACCGCAGTCTGCGTTCTCACATACGCGAGTCGTTCCACTCTGATCCACACTGTGCACACTCTGGAGTATCGAAAACCTACCACCGCAATCGTCAATGGTACTTTTGGCGTGGAATGTACCGCAACGTGCAGAAGTTCGTTCGCTCCTGCATCGATTGTCAGCGCCGCAGAACTTCAACGCACCTGTCGTCGACACGAGTATGAAGTTGGGCATGTTGGTAATGCATAACTGATCACGTAGCGCAAAATGTGACACTGAACAAGAGAGGGACAGCAGGTCTGCAACATCTACCGTGCCCTGACCGAGTGTTTGGGCGCGTTGGCGTTGATATGTATGGGCCACTGCCTCCGACGTCCGCTGGTAACCGCTGGGCCGCCGTCGCTGTAGACCACCTCAACGATACGCTGAAACTGCCGCCCTCCCAGCGGCTACAGCGCACGATGTGGTCTCCTTCTTGCTCCACCGATTCATGCTGAGCCATGGTGCACACCAGGAGCTGCTCAGTGACTTAAACCATGTCTTCCTGTCGGAAGTGGTCGAAGCCATCCTCAAAGAGTGCAACGTTGTTCACCGCAAAAGTACTGCTTACCACCCGCAGACGAATGGCCTCACCGAACGCTTTAAGCGCACGCTCGCCGACATGTTCTCGATGTACGTCACCGCCGATCACACAAATTTGGATGCCATTCTGCCTTTCGTATCCTACGCCTAGAATACCGCCCCTTAAAGGGCCTCTGGTTTCTCACCTCTTTAAATGCGAAGCATTTCTTAGCGAACTTCTGCGACTTTGACCGTATCTATCTATCTATCTATCTATCTATCTATCTATCTATCTATCTATCTATCTATCTATCTATCTATCTATCTATCTATCTATCTATCTATCTAGCCGCCTACAACTTCGTGCTCTCCTGGTCGCTTGGTTAATCGAAAGTGCACGAAAATTGGTATGGCGTAACATGACTGTATGACGAACATAAATGACAAGTCATAACATGAAAATCATGACACGAATGTCATGTACAGCATGATTTACATGCTACGCTCATGGTGCGCTGGCGGCCGTTTCGCTATCTTGATATACACCAAAATTAGTATCTTGTGACGTGACTGTGTGACGAACATAAATAACACGAGTTAGCATGAAAATCATGACACGCATGTCATGTACAGCATGACTTACGTGCGACGCTCATGGGGCGCTGGCGGCCGTTTCGCTAGATTGATGTGCACCGAAATTGGTATCTTGCGACGTGACCGTATGACGAACATAAATAACACGAGTTATCATGAAAATCATGACACGCATGTCATGTACAGCATGACTTACGTGCCACGCTCATGGGGCGCTGGCGGCCGTTTCGCTAGATTGATATGCACCGAAATTGGTATCTTGCGACGTGACCGTGTGACGAACATAAATAACACGAGTTATCATGAAAATCATGACACGCATGTCATGTACAGCATGACTTACGTGCCACGCTCATGGTGCGCTGGCGGCCGTTTCGCTAGCTTGATATACATATACACCAATATTGGTCTCTTCCGACGTGACCGTGTGACGAACATAAATAACACGAGTTATCATGAAAATCATGACACGCATGTCATGTACAGCATGACTTACGTGCCACGCTCATGGTGCGCTGGCGGCCGTTTCGCTAGCTTGATATACACCAAAATTGGTATCTTGCGACGTGACTGTGTGACGAACATAAATAACACGAGCTAACATGAAAGTCATGACACGCATGTCATGTACAGCATGACTTACGTGCCACGCTCATGGTGCCCTGGCGCCCGTTTCTCTAGGTTGATCGACCCCCAAGTTGGTATTGCGCGACGTTACTGTGTGACGAACAAAAATAATAGGACTTAACATGAGAACCATGACACGCATTTTCCTCAATGACATACAAGACGATGTATGCAGCTCTTTGCTGGCTGCTTCGCATTACATCGATTCCCACAATGCGTGGGATATGCCGGCTTTTGTTTTTGGAAACTCCATGGTGAAGAGGTGGAACCAAATCTTGCGATTGCTTTACGAGATAGATGGCGAGTGAGAAATCGCAGCGTCTAAGGTATGCGATGTCGGTCCATGCAGCCGCATTTTTACTGCGTGACCTTCAGACGTGCGAGCATATGCGAGAATGAAGTTCGCGCTCACTAGCGCGCGCTGTCAGGTCTGCCGGTGGGAAACATGATCGAGCGAACGATGCTCGGCCGTTTCGATTGTGCACGTCCAGCTGAGCGCACCCCACGCAGGTTCTGCATGTTATATGAACGACATATCTGGGCCCCGTCGTACCGAATTATCATAAGGTATAATTATAACGACTAGACGAACGCGCTGCAACAGCTGCGCAGCAAAGAGTGCTTGCGTTTTCCGATTCTTATTTCTGCGCTTTTTTTCTTATTGGCAGGCATTTCTCACCCTTTTTCGTATGGCAGGCACCCGTCGCACACACTCGACACAATCCTCCTAACAAGCCGGATCGATCTGAGTGTGCGCCTCTTTCTGCCACAGCCAGACTTGCTGAGGATTGTCACGAGCTTGCCAATACCTTTACTACGCATGACCAAGAGCGGCAGAAGAGCGTTCGCGGCGACATCACCACTTCTGACAAGTTGCTAGGTCTCCAGGCGGCTCCCTTTTCGTACCCGGGATAATTGTAGCGAAGCGTTCGAACTCAGTAATGGACCGTCCTCTCGAGCACCTTCTAGTCGGCCGCCCTCTTCGGGGCTTTTAGGAGAAAACGCAGCTCGTGCTGAGAGTCGGCCCCGCCTTGACTGTTGCTGTCGTGTATCGTCGCCGAGTGCCCTCTAATAAACGTCTTTGTAATATATCTATATATATACACACGCACACACACACACACACACACACACACACACACACACATATACATATATATATATATATATATATATATATATATATATATATATATATATATATATATATATATATATATATATATATATAATCTATCAGGTACTTCTTCATCATCTCTACATCATCATCATCACATGGTGTTCTTCACATATCTGGAGATTGTTCTGTGCATCGGATGTGTTCGGTTCGCCAAGTCTCGAAGGTTTAATAAAGGCGTGTCAACTGCGAGGTCACCATATATATATATATGTGTGTGTGTGTGTGTGTGTGTGTGTGTGTGTGTGTGTGTGTGTGTGTGTGTGTGTGTGTGTGTGTGTGTGTGTGTGTGTGTGTGTGCAAGTTGTTTCGCAATAAACACAATTGCATGTAGCGTTTATGCCGTCCTGTGTGGGTTCTTCTATGTCCCGTGCCGAATTTACGCTCTACTGATTAGCCTGAATTCTCCTTGGGTGCCGTCGTCGCTCTCGCAAAGTAGTCACAGACCTACATCCTGTGTTCTTACAGCCAATCGCTACCTGCGGCGTGCACCGTCGCGTATGTCTTGTATCCGGCTAACTGGGCGGGCTTGCCGCCCTCCTGAAGATGCGAGTTCCGGACGATCGCGGTTGTAGAAATTGCTCGAGCATAGGACGCTTACGTGCGACACCCCGACATTCCCGCTAGCAGATGGTGGTGTTACGCGAGCGGCCCGTCACGATTTGAATTAGAGTTAGTACCGCCTGTCACCGGGGGAGACGGGGACGAAGCGGGGCGTGCACAGGTGCCCTAAGATTTGCACCCAGCTTCCAGTGTC
The DNA here is from genome assembly GCF_013339695.2 of Rhipicephalus sanguineus. NCBI lineage: Eukaryota > Metazoa > Arthropoda > Arachnida > Ixodida > Ixodidae > Rhipicephalus > Rhipicephalus sanguineus. Next base: position 90,828,101 of record NC_051186.1, read on the forward strand.
TTACCGAAGTAGTCGAGTGGCTAGATGAACCGCGCTGTGAGTGTTCGGAAGCATTTTAATAGCGAAGCTCCTCAAGCTGCCGTTTAAAGGTGTCGTCTAACGTTGTCGTCCTGTCGTCTAACCTCCTTAGTAATTTCTTACGTGGCGCCACATCCACACCTTGCAACTAAATACCAACTAGCCAGCATTGATACCTTTGTTCAGTAAGCTGCCATATTATGTATGCCGTATCACAAGTCATAAAGGGGTAGGTGCCACAGAAATTGCGTGCGCCCCACTGCTACCATTACTCCCCTAAATAAGAAGAAGGCCAGAGTTAGCCGAACAATATGGAACGGGAAAGGCAACGGTGGCTGCAAGAAACTATCACCATCATAAACGTGTATGTGCCACACTGGTCTACTAAAAAGGAACACGGCAATAGTTAGACCAAAGCTAGGGAACGGGAAAGGCAACGGCGGCTGTGAGACATTATATCATCATGAAAAGGTATGTGCCGCAGAAGTTGGGTAAATATCAATACTGATCGCTGGTCCACTAAAAAGAAAGAAGGCAACAGTTAGCCCAACGCTAGAGAGCGGAAAAGGCAACGGCGGCTGCGAGGCACTATCATCATCATAAAAGGGTATGTGCCACAGAAATTGCGTAATCCCAATACTCACCACTCGTCCGCTAAAAAGGAACACGGCAATAGTTAGCCGAACGCTAGAAAACAGGAAAGGCAACGGCGGCTGCGAGAGACTATCATTATTATAAAAAGCATTGTGCCACAGAAATTGGACAAAGCCCACTATTCACGGCTGGTCCACTAAATGAGAAGGGAACAGTTCGCCCACCACTCGTCCGCTAAAAAGGAACACGATCATAGCTAACTCTAACGCTAACTCTTTACCTGTAACATCTCTGTGCTGAGGACAAACGTAGAAACAACCTATCATCATTTAGCTTATGGCTAGTAGCGACCCAGAAGCAACCTAGAAACGACCCTCATCACCAAGCTCAAGACTACAAACAATCTTGACACACCCAGATTAGACTTCATAATCGTCCAGTTTGGTGTTTGCACGAATTGCATGGCTTAGTGCTCAGTGGAAGCTTCGCCAATTTTTTAGGGGCGAAGCTCCTCTTAGTCTAACCTTGTCACGTCTCTGTTGTCCGGCGTAACCACCTTTGTATACTGCCTACTCCTTCGTCTTTGCAAACATCCCACTACGACCCATCACCGATCCTTTGCAAACTGCCCACTACATCGTCTTTGCAAACATCCCACTACGATCCATCACCGATACATTACTTCGCCGACCATAAAGCCATTATAATGAAGGGGTAACGGAAGCCACTTTTGCAAACTGCCCACTACTTCGTCTTTGCAAACATTCCACTACGACCCATCACCGATCCATCACTTCACCGATCATAAAGCCGTTATAATGAAGGGGGAAAGGAAGCCACGTCTAGCTACAACTTACGATTAATAAAATTTCTTGTATAAATATATACTGTGTTTGTCACGTCTTTGATGGTGTACTGGGCTATCGCTTTGATTACTGGTGGGTGAAACCAGTGAAGATTCCACGGTGTAACTATGATTGCTTCAGGAGCTTCGCGCAAGCTCTTCATCATTCACCCGTGGATATGCTGTGAATTTTTTTCCTTGGTGGCTTCCCGTGCCAGAAAGCGTTTGACAGTGCGAATTTATCTCATATTCAACGCCGACGTAAGGCGCCTTGTTTGGGTCTGGGTGTCTCCGGGTCGTCTAACAGCCACCTCACAGGCCTTTCATTTCTTAGCTGTACATGCGGACGAGACAGTGCCCATGCGGGTGGAGGTGGGTGTTCCTCTCAGAGTAGGTGGCTGTGGAGGGGCCCCAAACGCCATGCGCTGTTATGTTGTTCTAACCATTTCCTCTGGCTGCGTGACTACTGAAGTAAGGTGAGTAATGGCTTTCTCAAGTGTAGTGTTGGTCGTCCTTCCCTGAGTAATGAGGCGCCCCCGCACAAGGAGGTCCGGAGGCTGCATATCCATGTGCCCCCCCCCCCCCCCCGTGGCAGTGGACAGGGCCGCGTAGTAGTAGAGAGAAACGCCGTGAATCGGTACGATGGCCATACCGATGTGCGGGAGGAATAGACCCCAAGTGGTGGGAACGATTACGAGTGCTTCCTATGGTTGTCATCTTGTTGCTACCTTTCCCTTGGCGGTCCCAGCGACTGCAGCGTTCAATGCTGACCTCCGTTGGGTCGCCTGCTCTTGTTGCTTAGAGGCTTCCTGCCGCTGCTTACCGCAAAGGCGGCACGTCGGGACGCAGATGTGATTACTGAGAGGGTCGTGGAGGGCGCAGCACCGGCACTTAATCACTCCTGGCACGCACGTCAGCTCTGCGGCCAACTTAACGCATTTTAAACTGTATCTTGTAGTGGTTACAACGCTGATGGATATTGCAGAGGTAGATCTCTTGAAGGTCATCAGCACGATGATAGTGTTGCCCAGACGGCGAAAATCAGCTAAGGGAACCTTTCGATGATCTTGCAATTCTTCTTGAATACCTTGGTGGTCAATGCGGAGCCCCACGCCAAGGGTAACACCGCATCCTTTATTGTCATCAAGGATAATTACTCCTTCCTTGACGGAGTAGCCGTTTGGCTCATTCTACGGGTGGGGCGCAATAACCAAACGTGTTCTACTTGCAGTTGACTTAAATGAGATCTTCGCCGCGATTCAAGGCCTTGTGGTAGTTTGCTGTGATGCAGACCGGTTAGAATAGTTCAAAGTTGGTAATCTTGGAGAATAGAAGCCCTCTCCTGGGGCGGACGATGAGCTTTAGAGCATTGCTGCTCAGACGACGCTGCTTTGAAACCACCGAGTTGAACGCAAGTTGCCGCCTAGAATGGCGTGGTGTAAGCGTACGATCAGTCGCTGCGGTATACTAATTTCAGGCATTTCAGCTCTTGTTGACCTCCGTGAGCCATTCTCTGGCTTCACCGGAGTAAGTTGTGTGGTAACGACTGTTGCCTTCACTGCACACGGCTTCGCGCTAGCGTTCTCGCCGGTCGGCGAAGTTAGCGGTGAGGCCGCGTCGAGAAGCTCTGAGCGCGAGAAGGCTCTTTGGGCTTAACGGGGCGGGCGGCGTGGCGGGACTGCATACGCCGGACTGTATCGGTCTGCATACGCCGAAAACGTGTCCCGACGTTCGTGAAGACGCCAGGCATGCGCTGCTATCGATGAAAATGCACTACAGTGAAAACTTCCGGGGAGGTACTCGAATTTGTATGGAGCCCGTGTAGGACACGGCCTATTCGGCTGCCGAGACAGTCGCGCTTTCTCTCCTGGGCGAGAGTCATGAGACGAAGCACACGAATCCCCACGTCGCGAGGCCTCCACGTTTCGTTCCTGCAGGGGCGACACGCGTTGCAGCAATTGTTCAGACGCTGCTCTAATCATCGCCGAGCAAGTTCGATGAGGCCGTTCACATATACTAACATCGTCTGAGGCGCATCTCTCACACGCATATTAAAATGCAAAACTAAGCAAAAATGAAGAACGTGCCTTAGAGATGCCTGCAGTATCACAAAGGAAACGGAATTCAGCCTGACATTTAGATATATCACAAATGCAGCAAGCATAAATGTTTAGAGCAGTTACCTTGCACCCTATATTGCATCTTTGCGACTGCTCATTGGTTCCTGGAACGCCGGCTCCCGCGATGCTACTTGTCAATGCATTTATGTAATTGCAGAAAATGCAATTGTTTTTTGTTCTCATTTTTTAACCAAGGGCTAAACGTAGCATATGCAGTAACAGTAGCTTGAAATAGAAATAAAAGAAGTAAAATAAGACACAGAAAAAGAGAGAGAAGAGAGAAAAAGAGAAACAAAAAGAAACAAAAACAAACAAGGCTGCTGTTCCTTGTTCGAAGCGGTCTTCGACCACTAGTTCGAAGCTCTCTTCATTTGGTAAGCCGAGATGGTTGCGAGGTAAAGGAAGCGATCTTTTACGATTCTCATGTTCTTACCGTATCTAAATTTATAATGCCACATAATCAGCATCATAAGACTAATCGTAACCGCGGATTTACCGGTGCCGCTGCTCCAACGAGAGAATCGGCACAATAAACATCCGTAGAAGACGTCATTTCGTTGTTTGTGTGAGCTGTCTTTACAATACCTTCGCAAATTTTGTCTGTGTTGTGATGTCCGCTAAAACGAGGTTTTCTAACTACCCAGGGCGCTGTGATGCTCGCTGAGGGTCCACTGGCACGGCCGCAGTGAGATACTCGACGACTGAGGCTTTGTGCTCTTAACCCACATATACCCAAGCATAGAAAAAGAAATTCAAAATAATTTTTTTTTCACAAAGAGTCTACTTCTACCTTTAAAAGGAAGCACAAGCTCTTTATGTGCTGCAAGGTAAACGCAACAGTTTTCCAAGCCATCCTATACATATAGAACACTGGGCAATAGGGGTGCTATGTGCGCATGGAGGAATAAAAAAAAATCGGAGGGAGCGTCACGTGGCATTTCTGAAGCCCAGCCAAAGAAAATGAAACAAGGGCATGCTGGGAAATGAGCACACCCACGTGACTGAGTTTTGGAGTATGAGGGGGCAGCGGCGTCCGATGAGGTTGGCTTGTGAACGCTAGGCGTGCGCGCTAGTCAAATTTTGTTTCTGTTCATGAGCCCGCCAAGGAAGGAAATGAAACAGGAGCATCATGGGAAATGAGCCTCGGACGCGAGGAGCAAGCGGCTTCAGAGGAGGCTCGCTTGTGAACGTTAGGCGTGCTGCCTGCTATTTTTTTTCTTTCCTCCATGTATGTGTGGGTGTGGTAATCCTTGAAACATTTCACGTGCACACCAACATTGTACTTCGTGCTATGTCTGGTGCTATGTGTCATGACGTCTTTAATGCAAAGCACGCGTTTGCCCGGAGAAAACGGTCGGCATTTCACGAGCACGTCTTCCTCTGCATGACGTCTTTCACACAAAGCACGCGTTTGCCCGGAGAAAGCGCTCGGCACGCGGCAGCATGAAAAGCAAGCAATGTCTAGGCTTGCACACGTTGAGAATGAAGCCTGCTTGATGGGCTGTAGAGGGCACTTCTCATGAGCTAAAGAAATAGCGATGTTATAGTGCATCAAAGAAGCGTCTATCTCTAGGACACTGGGTATTTATGGGTTAAGTAAACGATTTGTCGGTGCATTGAAGCCAGTACCCTAATACTGTTGTCTTTGAATTCACATGTAATTGTCTAACCCAGTCCACGAATGTGTTCTAAAGTGCTCCTTGAGTAATTTGTTCAACGCAAAAAACCAACATTTGGTAGAGGTCAGACAGTGTCGCACAATTGAGAAACTCACCACGTGGATTCTTGTGTCGTGCACCATCGCTTTTCCTTTTCCAGGGTACGCACAGAAGGACAGAAATTGCAAATTTCTCTTTGTGCGACCTATATGAGATCATTTTAGAGCAGTAGCCCTAGTGCCCTAGGTACAAACCTAGAAAACGCCTCGTTTCATGAATATGACCTTCGAACTCGCCCAATGTCATGTAGCGTCTTTGAGCTGTGTCAGCTCCGCAAGAAATTGTTGACACATTGCTTGCTCGGAAAGTTCTCCAGTTGTCTCCAGCGTATCAGCGCTTTCATCACGTGCTTCGTTCCACGCGCACTGCACGTCGTCGCATGGCGGCCAAAGAGTTTAAGAGGAAATCTTTTTCAGTGCTAGCTGCACTGAAAAAGCGCGCTCGCATGAGTGTGTGCAAGTAGGAAGAACAGCTCTATTTGCACATTTACAGCGATTCACTCGCCATCCGTGTCACGAAATGAAGTGCAGTTTATAAGGCTCGACTTTTAATGAGGAAGACCTTTTGCACACATATGTTCTCGATTCGTAAAAATATCAAAATTATACGACCCGTTCCGTTTCTTGGTCGCATTTCCGCCGTTTTATTTTTCTTTTCTCGATGCGAGTCCTTGTTCAATGTCATGATTTTCGCAAATGCCCAGTTGACCGTTGCATCCTGTCAAGTGGTTTAGACGATATTTTTTTGTCTATGGATGCAGTGAAATATCAGTGTTTTATCAGATCAGTTCTATATAGTACACCGTAGGTTGACAAGTAAAAAAAAAGCGAGTGCCAGGTTACACGCCGAGCTTAACGGGAAATCAGTCCACTTAGCTAGCCTACACGGAGGTAAAAAGTGTAATTTTAAGACCACAAAGAAACATAAGTGCATCGAGAAAAAGAGTGCCAAACAAGGAAAATGATGCGTGCCAAGTCATTAAAGAAGCAGGCACTATACTCTAGTATATGTATTATGTATATTCGCTGACGTGTACTCTATTTCACTGGATTCCAAAACATGTCAGTCGTCAAGCGCAAATACTTTATTAGATGCGATTATCAAACCGGTGGTGGTGGTGGTGGTGTGCGGCGTGACCACCCATACTGCGCATGTGCAAACCCTTTCCACACACCTCCTCTCCACTCGCCCTCTTCCCTCCCCGCCTCCACTTCCCCTCCCCTTTCCCCCTCTCCACTCACCCTGTCCCCTCCCCTTCTCCACTCCTCCTCTGAAACACGGGCTGGTCATGCCGAAATTGTCTCCTGCGCAATGCCGTGATGGGCGCCAGCGCATGCTCGTCCCCTCCCCCTCTCTCTCCTCTCCTACGCTGCCTCCCTCTCGCGCGCCTGTCGATCGCGTTCAACGCTCGCCCTGTGAGAATTAACGGCCAGGCTAGAGGGAAGACACGACGCGCGTAGCGTTCCTCTTCGCGGTTCCACGACGCGAGGTCGGTAGTATGCCCAACGAACGCCAACGGAACGCAGTCGTGCAAGTGCTCCGGTTTCGCATCGTCTCACGGTCCCCTTTAGAGGGAAACGATGTAATTCATTTGTTACTGCTTCGCGTTGTCCGTACCTCTCTAAAAATTCGTTTTACAGGCATCGTGAACACTCTCAAGCGCTTTTTATAGAGTATGCTTGTGGCATTCTCTCCAATATATATATATATATATATATATATATATATATATATATATATATATATATATATATATATATATATATATATATATATATATACCGGGTGTCCCAGCTTTTTAGCCAGGGGTTAAAAATAGAATATTAGAGGCAGGCGACTGAAATCAGTTGCAAATTGCTGACAGCCACCTTGCGCACTATAGGCAATTTTTTGTTTTGTAATTAAATAGTTTGTTAATTCAGGCGATTTAACTCAATTGCTAAATATTGACCTTAGGCATGAAATGCTGCTTGCAAAGTTCGAGAGCGTCTTCAGAAACCCCAATTGCATTATTTGCGATAAAGAAAGTATCACGTATACCATTTTTTCCAAGCTGCAAAGAAAGCCCACGAAATACAAAAACAACCACGTGACTAGCGCACTCGCCCGCCGCGAGAACGCTGCCCTCAGCCGTGGTATGAGAGAACGAAATCAGCTGCGGCCACGACTCGCCGGCTCCGTTGCAGCGGTAGGCCGATAAGTGGGCGGTGGTTTCTTGGCCCGTTGCCAGCCAGTTGGCTCGCGTGACGGTGCAAGTTGTAGCGAGCGCGGGTCAAGAAACCGCCTTTAACCAGGGGCGTAGCCAAGGGGGGGGGGGGGGGGGGGTTGGGCGAGGTTCAAACCCCCCCGAAATTTTTCAGTTTTGCTTGCGTATATAGGCACGCACACATACAAACGCAGGCACGAACATACATAAAGTATGGTTGACCCCCCGCCCCCCGAAAAAATTTCTGGCTACGCCCCTGCCTTTATCTTATCTGCCTACCGCTGCAACGGAGACGGCGATTCGCGGCCGCAGCTGATTTCGTTCGCTCAAAGCACGGCTGAGGGCAGCATTGTCACTGCGCGCGAGCGCGCTAGTCACGTGGTTCTTTTTGTATTTCGCGGGCTTTCTGTGCAGCTTAGAAAAAATGGTATACGTGATACTTTCTTTATCGCAAATAATGCATCTGTGGTTTCTGAAGACGCTCTCGAACTTTGCAATCAGCATTTTTTGCCAAAATCAATATTTAGCAATTCAGTTAAATCGTCCTAATTTACAAATTAGTTATTTAGAAAACAAAAAATTGTCTGTAGTGCGCAAAGTGGCTGTCAGCAATTTGCAACTGATTTCACTCGCCTGCCTCTAATATTTTATTGCTTAACCCTTGGCTAAAGATAGCTGGGACACCCTGTATATATATATATATATATATATATATATATATATATATATATATATATATATATATATATATATATATATATATATATATCATCAGCATCATCAGCCTGTCTACGCCCACTGCAGGGCAAAGGCCTCTCCCATGTTCCGCCAATCAACCCGGTCCTGTGCTTTCTGCTCCCACGTTATACCTACAAACTTCTTAATCTCATCTACCCACCTAATTTTCTGTCTCCCCCTCACGCGTTTACCATCTCTTGGAATCCAGTCAGTTACCCTTAACGACCACCGGTTATCCTGCCGACGTGCTACGTGCCCGGCCCATATCCATTTCTTCTTCTTGATTTCAACTATGATGTCCTTAACCCCCGTTTGTTCCCTGACCCACTCTGCTCTCTTCCTGTCTCTTAAGGTTACACCTATCATTTTCCTTTCCATCGCTCGCTGCGTCGTCCTCAATTTAAGTTGAACCCTCTTTGTAAGTCTCCAGGTTTCTGCTCCGTAGGTAAGTACCGGTAAGATGCAGCTGTTATATACCTTTCTCTTGAGGGATAGTGGTAGATTACCATTCATGATTTGAGAATGCTTGCCGAATGAGCCCCAACCCATCCTTATTCTTCTACTTATTTCACTCTTATGGTTCGGCTCCGCGGTTACTACCTGTCCTAAGTAGACGTACTCCTTTACAACTTCCAGTGTCTCGTCACCTATCGTAAAGCGCTGTTCTCTGCCAAGATTGTTCCACATTACTTTAGTTTTATGCATATTAATTTTCAGACCTACTCTTCTACTTTCCGTATCCAGTTCAGTAATCATGAGCTGTAATTCGTCTCCCGCGTTACTCATCAATGCAATGTCATCAGCGAATCGCAGGTTACTGAGATACTCTCCATTAACTCTTATCCCTAATTCTTCCCAATCTAGCGCCCTGAAAATCTCCTGTAAACACGCGGTGAATAACATTGGAGAGATCGTGTCTCCCTGCCGTACGCCCTTCTTTATTGGGATTCTCTCGCTTTCTTCATCGCGAATCGCGCCACATCTTTATTACTTTTTTTGTATCATTCATATTGCCGTCATGTACGGTGAATTTTTCTGCTCACGAGACATGTAAAAGGTCCGCCTTAATAGCTGCCGAAAAGACGTGGCTATATATATAGACGTGGCTATATATAGAGGCGCTGAGCCGTGCCCCCACGACGGGAGGCAGAAAATAGCGCCCCTTTTCATTTGTTTCACGAATCACTCTCTCTCTCTCTCTATATATATATATATATATATATATATATATATATATATATATATATATATATATATATATATATATATATATATATATATATATACTAATTACTTCAGGATTTCCATTTTATCACTGCTGGACTGTAGAAAATTCTGATCAGTTATTTTACTGTGTGCGTACCTCCCAATACATCCTTCAGAAACAAAATGCCATTTTACAATGTTTTATTCTAAAATGGAGTCAGCTCAATAAGCACAAGAAAGTATTCAGTACGGCATATTGCGTTCCAGAACAAAGATGATCAGTCGTACAATATTGGACAATGTCGGCTTGTCCGCTCGCCGTGGGGTAATTCTGCCCTAAGAGTAGAGTACATACCGCACAAGCCAAAACATGAATTCCTCGCGTTCAGGTTTTGCAGGAGTCAAAACAAATGAGCTTTTGGTGAGGCTTGCGTGTGGACCCTACATTAGAATAATAGGCACCTGATTGCTGTATCGAGCACTGAAGAGCGTGTGTCACGTGTGCAGTGGCGACACCGCAAGGCGATTACGTATGCAAAGCTTGGGGTAGCTTATTATAATACTGTGTATTGTTAGGTGAAACGAGTGTACAGTATTATGGCATCACATCTATATGTAAAAATATTCTGGCATCACATCTATACGCATGAACTTGCGCGGTTCGCCTTTGTTAGAGAAAGGTCAAAAGTTTGCGTAAGGCTGCAGATACCTTGTCCGTGCTGGCAGATGTGCAAAATCTGTGAACACGCTTCGCTACGACAGGCAAAAGCTTCATGCAAAACTACAGCATAGCTGCGTATGGCTGGAGCACTGCGTCTGTGTGTGCAAGAGCCACTAGCGTACGTGATGGCCAATGTAATTCTGAGCACCCATCTACTCACCATTGGTTAACTAAAGATGAAGCGAGCACACGGGCGAAAACACCAAATTATATCCCGCAAAAATACGGCAGACAACACTACACATCAATGGTACACTAAAAAAGAAGAAGGGAACAGACGGGCGGCGAACGCGAGAACAAAACAGATGCTGCTAATTTCAGTACTCTAATTTCAAAAATGACTTTCTAGGCATACATTTCAGATATAGTTCCTGGGTGTGTGATCAGCTAAGGATGGAAATTCAGCGCCATCTCGGTGTCTTGTGTTCATAAGCTTCGCTGGTCCTTCACTTTCATAGAGAGGAACGGCGCCACAGTTTTGTAGCGGTCCGACTTTGAGCAGTTTTGCGTGCACGTCCGAGAGCCGCGCTGCGCATGAGCGAGGAGAATTGATCAATGCACCGGGCGTTGGGACCGGGCACCACACACTGCCATTGCGACCGGGCACGAGATGCTGCCATAGTGACGCTGCCCTCTCTATGGCGGCGCTGCGCCGTGCGTAGAGGCCATAAAGACGGCAGCGTGTCACTACACTGACCACCAAGCCGTCTTTGTGGCAATAGCGAAATGGCCTTGAGCAAGAAAATAAATATACATCTGTCTCATAAGGCATTTACCATGTGTCTGTCATTGAAGTACCAGTAAGCATTGTAATAAAGCTAATCCTAGACAACCAGGAGAGCTAAGAATAATCAGCTCAACCTTGTCTCACGCTACGTATATCATGTCATAGCCGAGCTAAGCCACTACAATTTTTTACAGAGCTTTTACAGGCAATTAGCTGAAAAACTGTCATACCTTTCGGAATAACGCTTCGTTGACAAACGCAAGCAAAAGTACATATGCGATGGTCTCTAGACAGCCAGTTCCACGCATCCCACCAGCTCAAACGACAGTAGGCGAGTTCGCACTTCGGCAGCTAATGCTGTGAGACGCGTTTTCGAATGCCAAAGCATTTCTATAGCGACTGGATGAGAAAATTGTCCGTCCGTCCTTCTCTCACTCAAGACGATCATCGCCATGAATGAACAGAGGCATGAAGCACAGCAACCTTTTCTTGTGCCTTGGTTTGAATACAGTACCTGCCGCTATAAAGTCGATTATCTTAGAAAATCAATGTTTTTGAGGAGACACGCGATGCCGCTTTAGTGGAAACTGTCGTGTAGATCCTTTTCACTTCCACAGGGCACAAGATGGACCGAAAATATCACTTTGTCTTGTGTCTACTGAGCTGGTTCAAGGATGACAAAAAACACGCTCCTTATCACATTCAGCGCTAAATGCAGTTCAAATTGAGCGCTAACGCCGTTCTTGTGTAGTGCAGTTCTAAATCCTGCACTAAATTCAGCTCCGCTACTGTGAAAGCTGAGGAAGTGCGTGGCACGGGCACCCAGCGCTTCCCGTTGCGCTACTGTTAGACTCTGCCTATATGAATCATCTCTCGCAGGAGTTCGTAACAACACTGATGGAAAAACACCGGAGAGAGGAGGAATAGCATGCCTGGCGAGGCGGTAGCGCCCTCTCTTGGGCGGTGCGGGTATCAGCCGCATGTTTCCAAAGCGTTTTAGCAATTTCAAGTTCCTTATACCGATTACATTTTTTGGACACCTCTTTTAAATACCTATTTTTAGTTAAGTATAATATTTTTCACCCACTTATTTCAACCATGTTTTGAGCAGTGCAAGTGGTGTTTTAGGCATGTTCATAGTAAGAAAAATCGGCAGATCCCACGTACCGTGGGAATCGATGTCATCATGCGCAGGAATGTGACGGTGTCGCAATTTTTCACATTGAGCGAAACGTTACGGAATGACGCTAGAGAAATTTGCAAATGACATACGCACACGGACAGAAAAAGTCACAGTTTGACCGCAAGGGCTAATCAATCAATGCGAAAGCAGAACATTGTAATGTTATACGAAGTGAGGCTGGCAGCAAACATTTTTTAATCCGATCTCACGTAACTCTACAAAACGTTGCTGTAAGAGGATACGGCCGCTCCACGGAAAGATGCTTTTTCCGCACAGTGTCTTTGCCTTCAGAGCGCATCACGTAGAAGGGTGTACGAGGCGCCCGTTGATGGCTGCCGAGACAGCGCGCGCGCCAGCGATCGCGACCGTGCCCTTAAAATGAAAGTTCAAAGTTTCCGTTCGAGCGTCCCCTCCCCACGCGTCTTTTCATGCTCGTTCAAGACCGACGGCGCGTTCACTCTCTTCTTCAACGGCAGGTTTCCCGAGGGGAGTGGCGTTATCGCATGCGCCCTCATGGTGACAGAGATGGGCTGCCCGGCCCTTTTGATCTCCGCTTCAGGCGCGTTCGCCGCCCGTACTCGCGTGCTTTTACCTGCGGTATGGAGAGAATGAAAGAGCAGAATAGAGAAAAAGATAGAAAGACAGAGAATGATATAGACACAAAGATATCGACCCATACATATAGACACAAAGATATAGACAAACACACGAGGCGAGGGGGAATGTTATCAATTTAGAGTTTATACGGGACATGACTGCAGAAACCTGTCGGCAGCGTCTATATATGATTGCTATCCCGATAAAAGTGAATAAAGCGAGAGCAAGCATAGCCGTTTATAGTCTAGCGTAGCAAGGGCTGCGAAAGGAATGCCAGGGGGATGAGGAGCTGAGGGCGTAAAACATAGTAGCCTTCTATAGTATAGTATAGCAAGGGTTGTGAAAGGGAAGTGAGCGTGAGGAAGAGAGCAGCGCCTCTATCTCCGCTTTTTTCTTATTCTTAGCACAACAAGTGCGTGGATATCCCTTCTGAGATAAGAAGAGGCGTCTCACTGCTGAGCAAGCAGTTGAGCTGTTGTGGAGCTTGTGACATAACGGTGACAATAGTAATCACGCGATGACTGGCGTTCCGAATGGGCATGCACTTGCAAGTCCGTCCTCCGCCGCCGACGCCCCGACGAAATCATATGATATTTCCCCCCTCCAAGCGGCGCCTTGAATACGAGCCGCCCCCGCGAGAGCACCTGACAGCAGCAGAGGAACAAACCGTTGCAGCCGTGATCCGACAGCGGGGCTCTTCGATTTTCCACTTCTGGCTACCCGCGGGCTGCCAGAGCCAGCCAGAGCGCCCTCGTTTCTCCCCAGTCTCCCCCCCCCCTCCCCCGGGGCGCGCTTTCGTTTGGCGTAAGTTTTTCTCGGATTGAACGCTTCTGGCAAACCGCGGGGAGCCCGAGGGTTGCGAGAAGCTTCCAGGTCAATTTAGTCGTGGAAGCTCTCTCGAAGGTTTTGGGCTAGCAGACGCCGAAAAGCGACGATAAGCGCTCGCCGCCATCTTTGTGTGGACTCGACGGATTGAAATGCGGACGCTTGGGGACTACACCTTCGCTTGTCCTTACGCTCGGCGCCGTTCCGCTGTGCGAGATGGCTCGATTACGAGTGGCAGCGAGAATTTGGGCTAATGTTTATTGCTTTTCTTATGTGTTCCGCGAAGTTTCGTTCCGTGAACAGCGCGGCGAACTGTCGCGTTCTAAGTGCGTCGTGCACATGTCCGAAAAGTTATTTACACGTTCGTACGCACCCATGGAGACCCCTTCCGAGCTTAATTTTTCGCAGTAGTATTCGATTGCGGTGTCGTGTGTGCGTTCTGTACACTTAGCGAATGCTATTGTGATCGAACTAGCTACAGTAAAAACCTCGGTGATACGATCACGGCTCGTACGAATTTCAGGGTGATACGAATTTTTCTGTGGTCCCGGCCAAGGCCCATTAGCCTACAATGTATTGGAGTATGGTTGTTGCGAACCGATTTGCACCCCGCGACGTTTGATACGAACGTACGCTAGCGCACAGGTACGAACAGGTGCCGCCTGCGCTGTCGCGGAAGACGCGGCAGTCATGCGCGGGCGCGGGCATGCGCGCTGCGCGGCCATCAACGGTGCGTCGTTGCCTCCGAGATAGTACGCCCGAATCTTGGAGGTCTTATACGCCTTCGTGTTTAGATTACAGATGACGTTGTCGTCGCACTTTTTTTTTCCCGACGCGTTCACGCCTGCTCCTGTGCTCGAGGCAGTAGCGTCCTTGTACTGTGTTAACACGTGCCTGCAACGTCGATGCAAGCTATGTCCCCGCAATCAGACGTTCTATGTAACAAGACTGAAACTTGGACTGCGGGTCCGTCATGAAGTCCCATTAAAAGTGGACGAAGGCCCCAAGAGACGAAGGGGACGGTCTTGGCGAAGGAGCTTGGCCTCTATCGTGTGCAAAGCGCTTCTTAAGTCACTATCGCCGCTGTACTCTATTGTCATGCAGAAAAGCGCAGCAAGATTAGGCAGGGGCTACCGTCGGTCACGGGGCACAACACATTTGGTGCGCGCATGCACCGTATATTTACGAGTACAAGTATGATCCTTGATGTCTGAAAACTTTACTGGCAATCATTCAGAGCTGTTCATGACGTTGCTGCGGCCCTGAGAGCGCTAAATCAAAACGTAAGCCAATTTTCTTTTGTTACTTGAAATACGTCGCATACTAATTTTTCATGTTTTCTGGTGATACGAATTTCGGGTGATACGAATATTTTTGGTAACCCCGCGAGATTCGTATCACCGAGGTTTTACTGTATTTCGTTCCGTCGCATGTTTGCTTTCGTGTACACCGTCAGTACTTGAATTTTTCAACCATGACTTCGATGTTGATAAAAAGCACAGCTTGAGTAATAGATATCACGATATTGTTTTTGTGTGATGCTCGTTGGTCGCGAACGCCTTGCGAGCGTACTTCGATGTAGGAACCAGTATATGTGGTATGGTACGTATTATGTTATGCTACGACGCGTCGATGTAAAAAAACGGAGATGAATTCAGAAATGTATACATCCTTTTCTTGCTTATTTCATCGTCGGCTTTGTCTTTTTGCACCTCTTCGTAATAATGGCATGAAGTATGTATGGAGTTATCACCTATAGTAGCTGAAACAAAAGCTAAGATTTTTGGCAGTGTCACTTAGGACTTGAAAAGAGGGTTAGGCAACATCTGCCAAAACGAGTCGAAGACGCGTCACACAGCAGTTTATCGTAGATAGAACGCGCACTTGTGTACCGATGCCGCCAAATCTCTCGAGTTATGACTAAACGCCAGCTGGTCAGCGCGTGTGTGCGACGTAGTATGGGACAGATCCTCGAGCTCTTTTGGGGTCACAATCACTTTCGCGAGATTCCTGGTCGTGTTGTGCAGCGACTGTTACATGTCCTAAGCAGATGTGAGCTGGTTAAGCCGTTAGCGGCGCGGCAACTCACCTTGCATCGTTTTCGAGGCGCCGTGCGCCAGCTGGCTGTATTGTTCGCGGACGGGGCGAGCTGCGCCTGATCTCGCGAACGTACGTGGTCGTATCCCAAATGCGTATGCTCGTGAATATCAATTCAGCTCTTCAACAAACCTAAGCACATATTTCCCAGCGGGCAATGCAGAAAAACACCAACGCGCACGCGGCGCACAGTTTCGTTTGCTGCCACGGCGGTAGCGTTTGTTTACGTTTACGCTGGCTGTCCCAGCGTTCGATTTTGCAATCTTCGGGCAGCTTCGGGTTGTCTCGGGCTTCCCAGGCACGTGACTAAGACGATGTTTCCTGTCCCGACCGGAACTAGCTGGCTGACCCTCTGGTTAGCTCTGGCTACGAGCGAACTGACAGAAGTCCGAAAATCGAAGATCCCCATTCGTGGCATACGTGCGAATCAAAGTAAATGTGTGCCGGAGAGCGCGTGCCTGCTTGACCCAGGTCGTAGCAACTGCGCGCGACCCATGCGGGACACAAACAGAGGAAGAGAAGAAGAAGAGGTGTAGCTTTAGAGCTGAAAGAGCACTGTTCTGCAGAACTGCTCGGGGACTTCCGTTTTAGTTATCTCCTGCTTCCTTCTCGGCACAAGTTCGGCCAACTCACTATAGTTCATTAAAAGGTGTTTTTGAGCTGTGCGTTACAATATAGTATAGCATAACCATATATTTTATAGTATAGCAAGGAGTGGAAAGGGAACTGGAGGGTAAGGAGGAGGGAAATGGGGAGGAAGAGTATAGTTTAGTATAGCGGAGTCGAGTTTAGGAGGGAGGAGAATTGGAGGCATGCACCTGGTCAAACGGAAAAGAGGTTTTTTAGTGCTAAACCATGTCCATGCGCCTAGCTCTGATTCACTTTCTATTTCATCGCTGAGGGCTCCCCTCAGGTCCGCCGTAAATTGGCATTTAAGAGGCTAGGTCAGGTGAATTTTGCATAAATTGTACAGGTACGGGAGACCACAACAAAACGAGTTAGGTGTTGGCTTCCCTTGGTATGACATTACAAAAAGGTGGCTTAGCAATCATTGCTTCGCCCTTGCGGTGAAATGGTGATATATTTTCTGGAAGCCCGTAACTTTAGAAATTTTTGAAACTGTTTGCTGAAACACCCTGTTATAGTACGGAACGTAAGAGAGGGGATGGTTCGAGGTTTCGTTTCTCTTGGTAGACACAACATAATGAAACCAACGAACGATGAAGCAAGGGTGTGCTTAGTTCCTTTTTTATTTTCGTTCGTTCTTTCATTCATTCATAGCAACGGTCTCTTTTCGAGATGCCTTGGGTAGTATACGAGTGTTTATTGGTCGGACTCCAGCTCGTAATAAGATCACGTGCGACGTGACGGCAACTGGAGACAAAAACACCGTTCCACACTCGCCGTAATGGCTGCGAGCGACGCTGGCTAGTACTCGTAGAATTGCAGGAACATAAAAACACAAATACCCAAGAAGGTGGATAGGAAAGCAACCGCCCCTGTAGCTCAACTGCTAGAGCATCGGGCGCGTTATCCGAATATTGCGAGTTCGCTCGCTACCTGCGGCAAGTCAATTTTTGAAGCACTTTAAAACCTTCATATACAAATTTTGATTACTATAATACAGTTAAAGCATACAAGTAATGTCCCCTACACCTTCCTTAGCTTTATTGCTGGTGGCTTCAATAGGTTATCTATAAGTAAACAAGACTGTTGAAGAGCTTGAGATTAGCGGACAAAAAAATTGAAGAATGTTTATTCAGTGACTTGCGCAAATACCTTACCTTCGTGCGGACCAACCGTCGTTAAAGATTGCGCTGTTGTTCGTTGGGAGGCCCTTCATTACATATGTTCCTCTTGGGTTTTCCTGGTACCTGTGTGAGAACATTCTTTTTTCAGCTAACACGACACTTTTATAAAAAAACGCTGTTTAAACTTAGTGTTGTCCGAGAAAAAGACACTGAGTAAGATGGCATAATCGACAGTTGTTCTGCTTAGAAATTGAACTGTACAATAAATATTCATGTTCACCATCATATTTACTGTCCATATAAGCATTTGTGTTGTAAAAGTGCAAAGGAGGAAAATGAACCTTTCAATATCACTTGTAGCTAACATTTTGAAGAACATGGGACTCCAGACAATCGCTGGAAAATCGCCACGTTGATGTTTATTTAGAACAATTGTACGGACGACAATATGACAAACACTCATGTGGCGCTGCGCAGTTGGTGTGGATAAATATTGTTTACGCACAATGTGCTTTTTTTCCTGTTTTTCATTTTCTGCATCCCGCGCGTCCCCTAGGAGGGCAGAGTTCTTCGGTCACGACGTTTGCGAAACTGTGTTTCGAAACTTCGACATGGCTTTAGGCAAATCTGCGTAGATTGGGAAACCATCACGCAGCCGTGTAGCAAGAACACCAAACGCACCACATCGGTGTAGTTTTCGCTGCCATTGCGTGAATATCTCTTGCGAGAATCAGGGAAAGCACATTCATAGACGGTTGCAAAGTTTTGTCTCCGCGAGGCTGCTTAAGAAAAGCAATCCGCAAACGTAAGCTCTCATCGCTCCAGCACTTACGAGTTCAGCCACCAATATGAGCAGAATTCCTCAATTCTGACTGACGGGGCTCATCGAATTTTTATAATGGAGCCCATGGCGAGTCTTGGAAGTCGTATTATAGTAACAAAATCCTGTCGTTGGGGTTACTAAGCGGCCTGAGGAGGCTTCGGCTTTTAAAGGAAAGTATATTTCCGATGTTCACCGCAGCTTTTGTAAGTCCCCTCGCATCTTCCATAGCACAATTGAAGGTATGGTAACGCTGTCGAGGTTCTACAACGAAGAAAGAAAGAGCACAGCGTGCGTGTTCCTGAGATACATGCAAGCGCGGAGCGCACATTTGCATTTCTTTGATTGCCTGCCCGTCTATTCGAGTAAACTTTTTCTCTTCTTCTAATTACTCAGCGGCTCAATAGCATCTGTCTTCTCCATGATGACACCTACTACTTCTCTCAGGCGGCGCTTTCGCCGCCAGCGTAAGAATACCGAAACTACTCAAACGTTTTATCTACTGCCACACGAATATAACTCGCAATATCATCGTTGTGGCTATAGTCTCGCTTTTGTTTCGACCGCTTTCGACATATCCCCCACAGAGCTACAGGGAAGATACCGATGTGATCGCTTTTAATCAAGGTATGGAACACGGGATTTGACTAAGACGGAAGAATAAGACTACGACGTGCGATCACTACCCGCACCTCAAGTTAGCCCTTCTAGTAGGCGAAGTCATCTTCATTTGTGGAGGCTTTGACCATTAAAACACCTCCGTTTGAACGAGCATTTCATCCTTTCACTGTACTTTGCCACGCAAGCGCTGTTCATCTCGACGCCTGCGCACGGCAGGACGTCCGAATATCCCCGTGAGAGTTGTGGAATCTGACCAGGCGGTGAAATCTGTTCGACGATTTTCGTACCACAGTTTTGCAACCTACGTTAAATAGAAGTTCAGATTTGTGAGCATGTCGCTGGCGCCTCATTTATTGTAAGCGCACACCAGCTTTTAGTAATTGACGCACACTAGTAAGCGTAGTTGTGTGATTGTGTGCACATCGTGTACTTACCAGGCATGTCGACTACAGTGAGCTTTAAAGGACAGTTTATGGTCGGACGTAATGCCAGCACTCACTGCAGAGCACAAACGTGAGTATTATCAAAATGAAGCGCACTTTACGGTGCGATGACGTTAATATTACACGTAACTTTTGTTAGAGTATTCCTCCGGGGTCGAGAATCGATTGAATGTAATTTCCTGAATGGTACGAATAAAAAGGGAACAGAAAATGGAGTAAAAAAGGAATACAAAGGGAGTTTAACGTGCCAAAATCACGATATCATTACGAGGGGTGGCGTGGTGGAGGGCTCCGAAAATTTCGACCACCTGGGATTCTTTAACGTGGATCTAAATATAAGTACACGGGCCTGTAGCTTTTAAATGTGAAGCATTTCTTAGCGAACCTTTGGAGCTTTGAGCGTTTCTATCTATCTATCTATCTATCTATCTATCTATCTATCTATCTATCTATCTATCTATCTATCTATCTATCTATCTATCTATCTATCTATCTATCTATCTATCTATCTATCTATCTATCTATCTATCTATCTATCTATCCGCGTACGCCTGGGTGCTCTCATGATCGCCTCCTTAACTTGGTGTAGACCAAAATTGGCATGGGGAGGGTAAGAAGATTTGACGAATATGACTGGCGGGTCATGACATGAAAAGGTGAAAACGCTCTAGCGTACGTCGTCAAACCCTTTCCTCGGGACACGTGTGGCACATACCCGTTTACCACGGGCGGCGGTGCACGGGTATGCGCCACAGGTGATTGACAGTTTATATCTACACAGGAACGGCGAGAACAGACATTGTCTATTTAAGTACGAGAGCGTGAAGAAAAATCGAAATCAGCAGCGTTGACCTGACGCGTGGAATGGATAGAACTTGGGATAACAGCAGTAATCGAACCCAAGCATTGTATCTTAGAATAACAGAGAGCTGAGCTAGTTGGTAAGTATTCATTCTAAAAAGACAGGGCGTGCCAACATGGACACAAGAAAGAAGTCAGGACACCACAGTGTGGTGTCCTGACGTCTTTCTTGTGTCCGTGTTTGCAAGCCCTGTCTTTTACAGCGACAGCTGTTATGAGATCATTTCACCGGCCGTTTTTGGCGCCGTATTTGTCCGTCGCCGCCGCCGCTGCCGCTGCCGCCTCCGCTGCCGCCGCCGCCGCTGGTGTCCGTAAACAGTATCGCTCGAAATAAAAAAAAACGAAACTAGAAAAAATTACAGGATGGAACGAGGTTTGAACCTGGGCCCTCTGCGTGGGAGCCCAGTATTCAACCTGTGAGATCATGCCAGTGCTTGAAGCTGCTTTGCAAAAAGGTAATATACAGGCTTCATGTCCGGAAGGAACCACATTAGCATATGTAATATAGCGTGGTAGAAGAGTAACATAAGCAGCAAGCGTCGCGCAACGCGAATTCTGTAACCAGGCGTCACAAAATGCGAATTGCGCATCGAGTAGGTTGTTGAATGCTTCCAACCCATTACAAAGGGCTCTGCCATAATTCTTCATCGTCATCAGTCACAGCATCAACAAAGTGCGCAAATGCCTTACATGCGTTTAGCAGGCACCACGGCTCTCCGTTGAATGACGAAAAATGGCACAGTGCCTGCTGCCCTACTTCTCAAAAATTACAATGATTTGTAGCGTAGTGGGTTCCTCGCAAGTGCACTTTTATGGATTGCCAAGGAAGTCCATAAGCGCATGATCCATTTCCTCGGGGTCTCAGTAAAATTACAATGATTTATAGCGTAGTGGGTTCCTCGCAAGTGCAATTGTATTGGTTGCCAAGGAAGCCCATAAGCGCATGTTCCATTTCCTCGGGGTCTCAGTAAAATTACAATGATTTATAGCGCAGTGGGTTCCTCGCAAGTGCACTTGTATTGGTTGCCAAGGAAGCCCATAAGGGCATGATCCATTTCCTCGGGGTCTCAGTAAAGTACTTCGCCCCCCCCGTCTCTCTCCCACGTCAACGTATGTTATACAGCATGAAGGGAGAGGCAAATAGCACCCGGGCGTCACCCAATGCATATTACATAACTGGTGGGCCGTTTAAAGCTTCCAACCTATTACAAAGGGCTGAGCCATCTTCATCAGTCGTCGCGTCAACAAAGTGCACATAATACCTTACAGACGTGTAGCTGGTGCCTCGCGTCTCCGCAGAATGACGAATAATGACTTAGTAGGTGCTTCCCAACGTCACAAAAAATTGTGATTTATGGCGTAGTGGGTACCTTTTTAGTGTACATGTATTGTAGCCCTAAGAGAGCTTACAACGGGCTCTAGAAACGCCGCTCTTCCAGCTTTCGTTGTGACTGTGCTGCGGTTTCAGCGCAGGCCTGGTGTTTATTTATTCACATACACACATATGTTTCGACTATACCAACGGTTTTCTAACCACCTTGACAGCGGACAGTGAGCGTAGACCACAAAGCTAGGTCCTAAGGTCTATAACTTCTGCGTTTAAATCGCAGACTTGTACAAAGGGTTCCTGCTTCTCTGTCTTTTAGATTGTTCTGTCACAATTATGATACACCCTTGTGCACCGCAGCGCCCCTAGAGGACTCCATGCAAGACTGAGACACACCACCGCCTCGCCGGACACGCGACAGGCCTCAACCCTCAGATGCTGCGCCCCTAAAAGAATGTCGTTTTCGAATTACTCAGCGTTACCCGTACAATTCCACAAAAGCAGTCTGAACAAATTCCTGACCCCCACATTGCGCTTTCTAAAACATGTGACCTTTTTATTCATTATTGTAAACTTGTTCACCTATTCTAATTTCACAGCCTACGCCACAGTATATTTCGTTTTCATTTATCCAATCGGAAAATCATTATTGCACACCGTTCCTCTAGGACAAAGCAGTTTTTAGCTTGCACTCTTTTGCACTTCCGAAATTTGTCTGTGCAGAATAGCAACTGCACTCATAGCACATACAGATTTCTTTGAAAGAACCTTTATCAATTTGTCCAGAATATGGTAGGCTCCGCCATTCCTACAGAACACTTGAAACAGTATACATGCGTTTTCATTGCTGGCGTTTCAATAGAATGTCGCGAACTCATAGCAACAATAGTACACAATATGGATTGAGAGGCATGCACATTGGCTTTTTATTCGTTGTGTTTTCTTTTGCTTTTTTTCTTTCTTTAAGGTATATACGTTTTCCGGGATTTTATCCTCCAGCATGCTCGGCAACCTAAAGTATTACGCATTCTACGACAGAGTGGTTCACTTGCGTCAGAATGTACTGTTCGCAATACCACAGATATTTTATGAAATTTCCGTTTTCTAGAATACTTCGAAATATTGTCTACCCGTTATTCCTTTTAGGGTCGTATGAAAGAGGGGACAGAAGCTAGAAATTACCCTATGTACCTGAACAGTTTTTTGGTAAATCGATTTTTTTTATTTTATCAATAATAACACTTTTGAATCATTGCCCGTGAAAAACAGCCAGCACATCTTCTCGTTGTTTTATAGAGCTGCTGTAATGTCTACGCTTAGTTTCAAAGCACGCAAGAATTAAAGCGCTGTTTCGAAAACTTTCCGAGTCAAAAATGGAGTTTATTTTGAAGATTTTAAATATGTACAAATATACCAAAATAGTCACCACAAATGAACTCCAACTATCAACTAACAATAGCTGTTTTAGCTACTCCTTGTCCAGCAACTCCAGAACCACTAATGCGCAATGTAGTTCTTACTTGTTTGTGCGGATGCGGTTCATCGTCAGTATCGGGCCAGTGGTCGTCCTCGTTCGGTCATTTCTTGTGTCCCTCACCGATCCATGGATCCAGTCTACTGTCCGATGCGCCGTCCGACGCCTGTTACAAGCAGGAATCGCCTCATTTTATTGCAAAAGCGTTAAACGTGAAACAGACTTAGGCGTGCTTTAAGTTACCATGAAGTATAGCACAGTTTCGGTTTCTGAGTTTGCCTCTCTTAGAAATAAAAGCCGAATTTAAAAATGCCGACACGTTTTTGTCGCGGGTAAGGTTATCTAAGACCGAGTGCAGTGCTTGCCGCTGCTATTTTTCTGTGAGCGTTGCGTTTTTTTTTTGTTTTTTTTTTTTGCAATTGGTAGTCCAATACTTGGCGCAATGTTCACCGCTTTGCTCAATTTCTACAGACGCGCGCGTCGACATCACCTCATAATGTGTTGATTATACGCATAAAGCAAGCGTGAAATCGGTAGTTGCTCTTTAAACATGCATAAACGCCATGCCATTGATTGCCCAGTATTTATGCATTCACAGGGCTAAGAATGGCTTAGGTTTCTCATTGCCTTAAACGCTACACGTTGAACCAAACACAGCGTTCGCTACTGATGCATCCCTTATCCATAGAACAATGACAGATATCCATATTCCAAAAACTGCGGGTGTCATGATGTACAGAGTAAGATTCGTATCTGCGCTCTCACAAATAGCTGCAGCAATACCATCTTCGTTAAACCTCATTCGCCGCTGCACCCTCTCTAACGCGTCGTTTCGTCTGCCTGAGCACTGCAAAAGTTAGCTTTTAGGCTTCTCAGAACACTGCACTCGGCGTGCACTATTTGGAAGGATCGCGAAATACGGATGAGTATTGATCAGCTATTATGAAGTATCCAACCAAAAATTGAATATTTATCATCATGTTCCCTTCTAAGTCCACAAACACACTCAATAACAAAGTGTCCAGCTGCAAAGAAAAGTTATAGTTGCGTACAATTTCTTTCCATAAAGGAAGACAAAGCAGCTCTAGGGCTTCCGTTTGGTACTGTGCTGTAAATTAGTATTTCCGCGAACTTATGCAGCCAGTTGGTATTACTTCCTGACACTTTAAAATTTTCTTCTGTATTGCGAGCAGGATTTGCATAGATTGGTCGTATGCTGCATCTAGATGACCTCGAAGAAATATATTGCGTCAAGATAAAAACTAATTATTTATAAAATTTTGATTATTATCAAGCCCGAAATCTATATACTGTCGCCGCGGTGGCTCAGTGGTTATGGTTGCATACAAGGAAAGCAAAAATTCGGCTTAAATTTAGCTTTCCGCCAGGACACTTCCCGCCCGTGTGCTGTGCGATATCAGTTCTCGGTAAACATTGCTTCGTGGCGGAAATTATCCGGAGCCATGCACTAAGGTGTCCCTTATAGCATGAGAACGCTTTGTAACATTTACCGCCATCAAGCAAACCAAACGCAACGTCTTTACAACAATGCAGGTGTTCGGGCTTCTTTGTCATCCATATTGAAGACAGCTAAAAGCGCGCAGAAAACAAGGACGAAAGAAGGTACACATACACACACACGCGGGCACCTGTGTGTATATATATAAGTGACTTTTTTGTCCATGTTTTCTGTGCGCTTTTACCTTCCTTGAATCTTCACACCGTAATCGCGATCGCAGGGGCATTGTTTGAAGTATTTTTTAGATGTTTGGAGTTTCGCCTACAATACATATATGCTCTGAATATCCCTAAATCAATACGCACAAAAACCAAGGAAAAGTATCAGCCGCACATTGTCCATGCGACCTATTGTCATAAAACTCAGTTCGGAAATTCAGAAATATAACATGAAAATATATGAACAGCACTCCGAGAACGCATGATACCTTACGGAAGAACTTGTGAAGCGTGCAGCGCGTTAAATTTGAAACCTTGCACATGATAATGGAGAATATTTTTTTTGCCCTTACTATTGCAGCCTTTACTGTGGCTGTAAAATGCGATGGAAATAGTACATTTCCTGATTTCCCTGAGAAGGCGCCGGATATCACAAAGGTAAGGTGTCATTTGTGATAAACATGATGCGCCATTATTTTCAACTAAGGATCCAGGGCTGTCGCCATTATACCAGGTGTGTGAGGCAACCCGTGAAGAATTTAGCAGAGGGATTGACACGGAATGTGTGTCTCACGCCATTTTGAGACATCCTTGGTTTCCTACTATTACTCGTTTAAAACCTGTGTCACTTATCACTCGCCAAACCAATGTACCTAATGAAATACTTAGCTTTATATACCTCAACTGGAGTAGTTTTTTGCACAAAATATGGCACTAAGTATCTGCGAGGCATACATTTATTTTCCTGAGAAAAAAAAAAAACTAGCATGCATCCAGTGCAGCTCGTTTTGGCATGTTACTCCGTACGCACGATATTGTCATCCCGCATTCTGAACGAAAATGGCCTATATTTTATTGTGGCCCAACTTTGTTAATATGCTTTTTCGCAGACGCCAACAAAACTGCTTGCACTTTTCTTGTCCAGCGGGTTGTCTTCTGGCATCAACGAGAGCACGTCAAACTCAAAGATGAAGCCAGTTCGAATATACAAGTGCAAGAAAAGAGTTAGGATACTGCGTCCGCGCTGCGGTCGTCTTTGGCTAGTTTTAGTAGACAATCTTCGACAAATTTGCTTGTTCATGACACAGAATGGATGTAGGACTGGGCGGAGGCGGCACAGATATTTGGCATCGAATTCTGGAAATTGGCCCAAATACACCTAAAGAATCGCGGGTAGTCATTTTTAGCATTGTAGCGTCCTCGTGTCTAATGTCTATAATATGTCTTACCTCAAATATAGCCAGTGTTGTACTTGCGTCTGCGCGACCTCGAAAATCTTTATGAAGCAATATTCGAGAATATTGAAAGTGCTGTAGAAGCGGCGGCTCTTCGAGCTGCTGAGTGAAGCTCATGTGAGTGCGAGGCAGCGTTCCCTACCAATATAGGTCGCAGTGACACATTTCAATGTTAACGTCTGTGCTAGCACCGCTCAAAGTAGTGCTGAAATTGGAAAACATTAACCCATAAGAATGAATCAAGAGCATCTAATTGAATCTCATTGAACGCAGGTTCTAATGAAAAAACTTACCGAATAAATAGATAAATGAAAGACAAGATTGAAATGAAATTACATTGATTTGGACATGGCATGTATTCCACCGCGCCGCGCTGCTGCAATACTTCTATTTATTATTACTTATACGCATACATTACGTTAATAATGTTGCTAGAGGAACGCATAAAACATATTTACATTTTCTCAACATCAGGCTCTTAGGTTAACTAGTATATATAATATACATAAGTTTTATAAATATATATATATATATATATATATATATATATATATATAGTCATGTAGATCCTCCGTGAGAAGTCACAACGTTGTTTATTTCGACGTTTCAGCCAGAGTCTGGCCTTCATCAGGAATTCCTGATGAAGGCCAGACTCTGGCTGAAACGTCGAAATAAAGAACGTTGTGACTTCTCACGGAGGATCTACTTGACTACTTGCAACGCTACGGCCACTCCACCACGATGCCTGCATATATATATATATATATACATATATATATATATATATATATATATATATATATATATATATATATATATATATATATATATATATATAAGCACATCGCATCATATTTTTAAAGCCTAAACACGTTCTGCGAGTTAGCAGGACTCGTAAGCAGGATGATCGTGCCTTTGTGCGAACACGCATCCATCATTTTCGAGCACTGTTTAGGCACGGCTGTGCGATTGTGCATTTGTAAGCAGACAGACGTCGACCTCGTGCTTGCCGTGTCGTCGTCTTCTTATCTTGTTCGGATTTTTGTGGCACATGCTAGCGCTCTATCGAGCCCCTGTTAGAGCGAGGAAGTCGTGAGTACGCGACGAGTGCCGAGGAGCTGACTGTTGAACTGCGAATTACATGCGGCGTGTATTACAGACTAGCAATACTAAGACCAGGAGTTGAGTTGTCGGATTCGGAGCAGATTTGAGATGGTGGACGGAAACGGCACGTCCCTGGATGTTGTTGAACAGGAGGAAGTATGTAGATTTGCGGTTGAGGACATTAAACGGGCCTTCGTAGGGGGGGGGGGCGGTATCGTTTTCTAATACAGCACTGGCACGCGCACGACGCGATTTTCGTTGTTGTCGGTGGGGAACTACTGTAAGCATAGCGTTCGGCAGATGGTATGTATAGTTGGAAACATCTGCAGGTGCCGTGGTTGAGCCGCTGAAGAATTCACCTGAAAGTGGAAGATTGGTCGCAAATGTGAGCTCGGCGGCGCTTATGGAGAAGTCACCACGAAGGGACGTGCGAAGACACTAAGGGAAGGCGTTCGGTCCACGGTGAAGGAAAACTGGAAGCCATGAGTAACGGCTACATATGCCGATGGAAATTTTTGATAGTTCTGTTGGCGATAGGGTGCTAAGGGGTAGTCTGGATGGAGTTGAGAGCGAGGAGCCGAGATAAATTGGCGAACAATGTGAGTTCAATTGACGACAATGGTCAGTCGTAATGGTGAAAGGGGCACCATAGGGGCTAAACCACAGCGTAATCAGTGCTCGAGCTGTCGAATCCGCAGTTTTGTTTTGAAAATGCATTATTCAGGCCATCTTGTGAACCTGTCAACACAGGTTGACAGTAGCGCTGGTTCCCACATGGAGGAAGGGAGCCAGCAATATTGACGTGTAGGTGCCTGAAGCGAGCTTCTCGGGAACGGAAGTCACCAGGAGGGGTCACAGTGAGGAAATACACTTGACCCCATTCACACCTGAGGCACGCACGTAACAAATGACGAACGACTACGTTAATACTCGCCCACACGTAACGCGAAATGATGTGTCGCTGTGTGGTGGAAACGGCAGGACGATCCAAAGACAATAGGGCATCAACGACTGCTCGAGGGAATGTAAGGGACACGCAGGCACGAGAATATCCTGTCGACGCATCTGAAACGTGGTGCACGTCCCAGTCAGGCACCAATACTTCAGCCAAGGCTTGAGATAATGCACTCTTGTGTAGCCAGCTGGAGCTCCTCCTCATTTCTCATTTTTCAGGGCGGCAGCCATGGTCGTGAAGCCGTGTTGTGTAGCATGGATAGCGGCGCAATCAAAGCGCGTCGCCCACGGCGCTGCCTTTTCCACTAACGTGGCGAATGTCACTCGTGTAGTAGGCGGCGTAGGCGAGCTGTCTTTGTAAGTATGTGAAAGTGTGCCTTGAGAAAATGTCCAAAGCGCCTCAAAGCCAAGTATATGGCGAGCAGCTCTCGGCTGAAACTGCAGTAGCGGCGCTCGGGAGGAACAAGCTTCTTGGAAAAGAAGGCGATGAGCTGAGAAGCGCCAACGACGGGCTGCTGCAAAACTGCGCCGACAAATGTGTCAAATGTGTCTCCCATGGCGAATGTTGGGGCATCGTATTTAGGATGGGCGATTAGCGTCGCGGCTGCAATACCTTCTTTGGTAGAGAGCTTTATTGCTGGGTACTGAAGCGCTTGGGGCCCCAAGGGCTTGGGTACGCGCGGGGTGGCGTGCCCAAGCCGAGAAGCCTTATAGTGGCGCGTACCAAGGAGTTGCTTCCAATGAAATATTCTTCATTAATATGGGAAACATATAAACCCGAGAAAAAAAATTGCAGTGGCTTAGGTCGGCTATGCCAGGATATACGTAGCGTTAGCAAAGGTTCAGCTGAATATTCTTATCTTTCCAGATTGTCTAGGATTATTAGCCTTCTTCTGTTGATTCTTCGTACTCTGAACCGCTAATTGCCAGGCAACTACTTCGGGATCCGATGAGATAAGCTTATCGGCTCTTCTGCGCCGTCGAGCACCATTTGCGCTCTCCTTCTCCATGACGTTACCCACCTGCCAGTCAGAGGCGCTATCAAGCGGCCCCAGCGCAGTGTCAGACGGCGACTGCACAGCGAAGGCGAATTGCTGCGCGCGCGCCGGGGCCACTGTGTCTATGGCTACGACGTCACTCCTCTCGAATGCGGCGCAGAGCAGCAGCGGCGAGCCGCGCGCGGTGGTTGCGGAGTCTGCGCGCGCGCCGCCGCCAGCGTGTCTCCCGCGCCTACGACGCCACTCCTCCTGAACGCGCAAACCGGCAGTGGCGAGCCGCGCGCGGCCCTGTCGGAGAGCGCGCGAGATGCCAGCTCCGGTGACCCAGCTGTGTGACATCACTGATCCTCGCGCATGCGAAGCACGGCTCATGACCTTCACGAGAAATCGGCTCCGGCTAGGCAAGTTAGCTAACGCTACAAAAAGCTTTTTGCACGTGTCGAAGTTGCGACTGCAGCCGGTGCCGTAGCCCGACAACTACATACACGTGGAGAACTTGTGGCTGGTGATCGGCGTCGTCTTTTCCCGTGTGCAGTTTATTTTCGTCAACTGTGCGGTTTCATTAGCATCTTATAATATGTGAGGTTTTCCACTATCGCAAAGGCGTAGCATGTGCCATAGCTGCCGTCACGTGAAGTGGCGCCAGCTTTGGACGAAAAAAAACAGTCACAGTTTCGCCGCAACGGCTAAGCAATGAATGCGATAGCAACAAATTGGAATGTAACGCGAAGAACGGAAAGCAGCTTGAAATTGCCAGCGCGTCGCTCGAGCCCAAAGGACGCACGAAAAGAAGGCACATAGGACGAGCTCGAACTATCATGCGTCTCAGCTCAACACTTGAAGCGCACTGCTCAAACATAAAGCAGCACACACAAAACGAACGAACAGGTACACACAGGACGAGCGCGAACTAACTTTCACAGTTATTACTTATTTCTGTTTGAAGAGCGCGCTCCTTTCGCAAACGCGGCCGCTGCAGCTGATAAAGTGACCTTCGTACGCTCTGTGACTTCAGCGCAGACATCGCGGGGAAAGCACAAGACATGCAACCCCCCGCTCTACCCCGCGCCCGCCCCCCTTCTTTCCTTGAGATAAGCGCACGAAGGCGACCACGCCTTGTAGGGCAAGGGGCATCGGCGTTCGCAGGAGCTGGGCGGCGACCTTTAAAAGCCCAGCGCCCACCACGCTCCTCGCCCCATCTCGCTGGTAATAAAGAAACGCTTGCAAGCGCCTGCCGTCTCTGAGTCCGGCCAGCGGTAAATGGTGTGTATATAACGCTCGCCGTTAGTTACGTGGACGATCTGCGTTTCGTGGCGTAGTGGCTTGCGCCACGCGCTGCCGAACGAGGGGTCCCTGGTTCGATTCCGCGCTTCGGGTGCATTTTTCTGAATTATTTTTCTTTGGGGCTTTTAAATATATATATATATATATATATATATATATATATATATATATATATATATATATATATATATATATAGATACTTGTACATATACGGTGCATGACGCCGGCGGCGATGGGGACGGACAAAAACCAGCTGAGACTGTCCATATAATGGCTATCGCAATAAAAGAAACTAACACACACGTAATCTATGTCCTCCAAGGTTCCGAGAGCGCCCATCATCTCGCCAAGCCTACAGCATCGATTATTTGTGAATGGCTCTCGAAAATAGGGCCGAATCAACACGAATACTTTGCTGTGGAAGCTTAAGGACATTAATTTAAATCAAGTAAAATCATCGGCTCGGAGCTGACAAACTACAGAGCGCACGACGGCAACTTAATAGATTAAAGGTGGACGTGACCTGCTAGGGACAGCTGATCTCCTGTAGGAGGCCAGTGGTGGCAGCGTTTTTTCTGGCCGCACGCACGCACGGCCCCGGCAACCCGGGGACGTATGTTCTTGGGACTTCTTCGCGCATGCGCAGTACCGCCGCCCGAACGTCTTGGGTAGCAAGCCGCTTGGGTACCCAGCAATGGGAAAGTGGAGAGGAGAAGGAAGAGGAAGTGTGTGGAGAGGGTATGCACATGCGCAGTAAGGGTGGTCATGCCGCACACCACCACCACCGGTTTGAACTCCGCTATTGGCCTGGTGTGCGACCGATGGCGGCGCTGCGAACGGCGCCTGTATGACGTCAGAGCGGGGATTCGCGCGCTTTCGTTTGCTACGTAGGCCCAGCGCCGTGTTGAAACCACCGTTGTGGTAAATCTCAACAACAAAGCAGTTCAATTAATTATTTTACGTATGGTGGCTACTGACGCTGTTCGAACAACCGTTGGTCTGCTTTTAACGTTCATTTAGAACTACAGCCCTTTGTTTCGTAGAAGTGCGGCCGCTCGTCTCGGCGGCGAGTGCTGCGCAATGGTGAAGTACTGCTCTCAGTGTACTCCGTCCGCTCGTGAAAAAGGCGTTAGCTTTCACAACTGTCCTAAGGACCCGAATCTGACGAAGTGGATAGTCAAGTTCAGAATGGGAAAGCGCCTCACGCCTTCATTGACAGTGTGCAGCGAGCACTTCGCGGACAGTGACTTCTGCTACCCACCGTATACGCGACACTCTTACGTAAGCTTGTGACCTCGTTTAAGCGCCTCGCCAATACTTAAGCCGTTTATTGCACGCAGGTGCGGTGCCGGCACCAGGTGCGGTGCCGTCCCACAACCTGCCGCGGAGGCCCCTAGAGAAGGAGCCGACGACGCGGCCTCTGAATCGCCTTGCAGGAAAGCGCGCCTCGTGAGCTCAGCTGAGCGGCGCAGGATATGAGACTACGGCTGCATTTGGATGGTGTACATACCTATTTTACTTATGAAGGCAAGCGAGCGCCTAGCGGAATACTTATCATAAATTCATAAGCGAAACCTGTTGCCGCGGTTTTGTGTACATTCTCCTAAAGTTTTCGCCTGAGGCAGCACAGACACTTTTAAAAGCGGAGCTCTTTAAGCTTTTCGTTAGTCTGCGTGGTGTGGAACACGACCCAGCTTGCCTTTGCCACGTTAATCTCTGTGGCCCTGTGAGTGGTATAATCACTGATTAACTATTTGTTATATTCTAATACCCATGCGACGGTCCTGTGCGGTGGTAATATGAACTACGACGTAATATCGTTCTCACTGAACGAACATTACGGGACATCTGCGATCATGGGCGTCGGCAGGGGGGTGTGCAACAACGCGGCACTTGCGCACTTGTTTGCAGGACGAGAGCTGCGACGGTGATGCTATCTCCGTTGACGGCCTCGACCGCGCATTCAACAACGTGGCCTGCGTCGTACACCGCCTCGTCCTCGTTGAGGCACCGCGACCTTTCACAAGCTTTATCTACATATTTGTAGATGCTGGATAACGGTACCCTTACTAAAATATCGAAAGAAACACCCAAACTAATTAGTATCGTACGGCGGAAACAAGATAACGAGCCAGAACACTGACACATAGTTTCACTTTCTTACCAGCAATGCGGTCGGTGGCATCGACGCACTCGTCAGCCATCCGGGGGATTTCTCGGCCCTGTCGATTGGGCCGCAACTAAAACAAGTTCAATATTACACTCGAAAGCATTCATTGCAGGCGTTAGTTGACCGTCGCGAGGCTGTTCGCTCGACAAAGTTCCCGCCTGAAGCAGACGATCCGCATACAAGAGCAGCGGCTGCTGCAGCGCGGTTGAGAGCGGAGTCCCCGCTCTGTCATCACACGCGAGAGGGCGCCACTCCAAGATCTCGAGGCCAATAAGATGCTTCGCATCTAAAAACGCCAGGCCTCTGTGGAACACCCAGCAGTCACACCGAAAGTTGGAGGAGTGGTATTTCTAGAGCCAGTTGTATACTCTGGTGAGGCGACTAAGCGATGACCGAGGAAGTCCAGTTGTGTGACACCAAACTCGATGTTAGGGTCACTAACAACGAGGTCGGACTCGCTCAGTCTCGCCAGAAACTGACGTAGTTGGTCTTCTGAGCATCATTAGTGGTGCTGAAGAGCATGTCATCAAGGTAGGCAAAGCAGCAGGTAAAGCATCGTAAGATCTGGTCAACGAAACGTTGAAAGGTGAGTGGCGCGTAAGACCGAATTTCATTCACAGATATTCGGATAGGCAGAAGGGTGTTGTATTAGCGGTCTTGAGAATGTCTGCGGGTTCAAATGGAACCTGCAGATAGCGTTTCTAGAGGTCGATTTTGCTAAAAATGCTGCAGCCATGCTTTGCCGAAGTAAAACTCTAGTTATGAAAAATTTGGTACCGATTCGCGACAATGGCCTCATCAGGACTACGGTAATCACCGCAACGGCGCCAGTTGATCCCTGTCTTCTTCGGCGCGATGTGGAGTATTGAGGAAGAAGGGTTGGAGGAGACAACGGATAACAAGCTTAAGCATCTGCTCAAACTCCTATTTGGCAAGAGCACAACAATCTTGCGCGAGGCGACGATCTCGAGCAAATACGGGAATACCAGTCTTGACGATATGATGCGTCACGCTGTAGGCGACCGAGGATTGAAAGGACGGCGGTCGGAAGACGTCCTGAAACTCAGCAAGGACGCTTCACCAAGGATCGAGGGTGATTGTGCGCGCCTGGAAAGGCCGGAACGCTGGAGCGCGATAGGAGACGCCTTGGACGGCTTAGCTGGTCTCTGAGTCCAGGATGTGGCTGTGCTGCATGTAGACGACGAGCTTGTAGTGCGATATGAGTTCGGCTCCTGTGATTGCGTCACAATTTTTACAACACACTTCAAGACAACAATGAGCGGACTGTATGCTTTCCCTGGCCTAATTGTGCGTTCTATTCATTTGGTTGTGTATAACATATGGGCCCTTCTGAAACAAGAATTATTTCTGTCGTTTTTCCATACATGTAGCATGTATTACACGTTTTGAAGTACTAACTCGATATGGTGAAGTGGTGTACTTTACTCCTGGCTTGATTTTAACCACCAATCGAATACCCTCATCATGGTTCCTTCTATACGCTTGAAGTCCATTTTGCCTTTATCGCTCCTAAAGCCAACACTTCAGACAGTGAAACCCCATTGCTTTGAATATCAGGGCCGCGCCTCCTCTATTTTTCTTTGCCTGGGCGAAGGAGAGGAGCGCAATGGGAACCAGCCGTCTGCGTTAGGGCGGCAGCCGCTAGGCACTACCACTATAGTAGACCCGCCGTCGCGTCGTCGCACGCGGAAACGAATGCCGTGGCTGCACTCGAAGCTGCTATGTGGTTCAGTTTCCGGCTGGTTTCGCGCTGTTTAAAGTATAATGAAAACTTGTAAACAGAAATCATGAAGAGCTTGTCGTTCTGGGCACCCAGCTCCTTTCATAAGCATGTGTCGTTCGCGGCTATTCGATCAGGACGATCGCGCGTCGTTTGCTAGGCCCATACCAGAGAGTGCATGCCTGTGATGCGCTGAATATTCGTTTGTCACCGTTACGTTCGTTTGACTGAGAGTCGGTTTTTGACTGTCTGCAAGTGGGTTTTTCAAAGCAGCATTTGCGAGTTCCCCGATGCGTGCTACCGTCTGCTAGTGTAGCACCAGGGCTGGGCAAAGATACTTTGAAATTGTATCGCGATACGATACAAGATACTCTGGCAAGAATTATTTGAGATACAGATACAAGATACTCGTGCAATAATTGTATCAGATACGATACTTCCCAATTGTATCTTAAGATACTTTGATACATTTGCAAATTTACCATTATAGATCGATATAGTGAAGCAGCAAATACCTATTTACAAAAGTGTTTACTGGAAAATTTCTTAATGCGACCAACTCTGTATAATTTTATTGAAATGCCTGTTTGTATCCCGAAAGCTCTATCCTTCTTGCTGAAAGTATACTCGTTTCATTCCGAAACAACTTATTCAGACTTCTTTGGCTGATTAAAATGGCAGCTCTTTATACACTGCGCTGTCAGTGGTTTTTGCTTGACACTTTTGTAATTGATGGGTGTCGCTGCTCTACTTGGGGATCAGCTAGCGGGTTGCCATCTATTTGCAATAACACCATTACGAAGCTTCCGCACGACGTCGCGATTGCCGCTGTGCAGTCTTCCCTTGTCCATAAGCGTATTACCGTTTTCGCAATACCGCATCACCCGACAGTTGTAGAGCAGCAACGCTGGTAGCCATATTTCTTGTCACGTATCGTTTGCTGAACAGGACGCAGGCGGCGGCCCTCACACAACTGCAGACGCGCACGTACCCCAACCCCGCGCAGTGTAACAGACACTACCCGAATACATACCCGAAAAATATATGGAAGGTCTGCCACACTGAGGTCGCCACATTAACTCACATGCTCTGGGGCTGTTACAAAAATCCTCAAGGTGCTAACTCCGGAACCCTTCCGCCGCGGTGGGCCGCTGCCTTGCGCAGCCCCTGCCTCGGCGACCAACTTTGGGCTGTAGCAGGCCCGCGAGGCGGCGGTGAGGCAAGGCCTCGACGTCCCTACGTGGGAGACCTAAGGCCCGGTTGGCGAAAGCTCTGCAGGAATATCAATAAAGTTGTTACTAACCAAATCGTTTGAAGATGATAACTACAGAGTCAGCGCTCAAAATTCATTCAGGACATAAAACTGCAACGGGTTTTCATATTCTACTTATCATCTGGCGTAAAGCGTTCGTCAGCAACATAATCCCTAACGTGCAATCTTGTACCATTTCTTCTCCGAGAGGAGTTGTGCCAGAGAGAAACGTCTCAGACATATAGTATACCGACACAAAGCGTCGCAAGTTATCGCTGCTATTCACACTATTGCCACTTCTAGCTCTGCTACCTGTTGATTTCTAAAAGTAAAAAACAAAAAAATACGGTGACCTAAACAAGGAGAACGAATATAAGTGAAATAGCAGGGCGGTTCGGTATTAAACAATCATATTGAATAAGTATACACGTTTCACGTAAGCAGAACAAAATATTTAAAAAAGAAGTGGTTAACCGCGACTGAATGAAACCGATGGCATATAGTCTACCATCACGTGGCGCTCGTTGTAGTATTTTTGTATAGCGTTGAATTCGTTAATTAACTAAGTGCAATTATGCAACATTTTAAATATTCCCTTTAGTGCGCTTCGTCACGTAATAGTGCGCATTTAAAAACGACCGATAAAACTTTTTTGGTGACGTACATGCTGAGTGGTGAATGAAATCAAACCACGTGACTGCGCTCATGCGCTACCGTACGACAGCGCTCTAAAACGTGCTTCCACCGAAACAACCGGCGCGTGAACCATGAGCCTATCGCTTCTCAGGGACGATGGCGTTTACTTGCCGTGTGCGGCAGTCAGAAATGCGGACGCACTGTGGAGCCGATGCTTAGAGCAGCGACCGCTCATTTTGGCGCGGTCCACTGGCCGGTCGTTGCGCTCGATGCACGTTTCAGAGCGCTGCAATACGGTAGCGCACGAAGGCAGTAACGTGGCAATATTTCTCCGGCTTTCTTTAAATGCCGGAAAAAGTCTGTACGTAGCATGTACAGTGGGGATAGAAAGAAATTTAAAGAGTGTTGCGCGCTGTTTTCCTCATGCTGCGACCTTGGTGACAATAAAAAGATGCTAGAATGGTTCTTGATTGTATAATGGAAGACAATTGGCTTGTATTACCATCCAGGCTACATAGCTTGAAAAGAAATGCGAAACAGTGGATAAAGTAGATGCCGCACTGTTTGCGTTTCTTTCCATTCCCCCCTGTACGTTTCCACAAAAAGTTGGCTCGGTCGTTTTGGAATGCCCTCTACTCTACAAAGTAACGAAACGCACTTGGCCCTTAAGTGAATATTACACATGTGGCATAATTCATCTTAGTGAATTAACAAATTAAGCGATATATAAAAATACGGCATGATTTACTACATGACGATAAACCATGTCGTTGGTTTTATTCAGTTGAGGTTAGCCACTTCTTTGTAAATATTTGGTTCCAGTTACGTGAAGAACCCTGTATAAACGCGATCCAGGCGGCACCCCTACAAATTATGACAATAGAGCATGATGAATCGTCAACTTAGATCTTAAGGTGAGCCAAGAGAAAACTCAGTGCCTATAGAAAATAGCATGAAACGGCTCGTGGGGACGCTCATGAGAAGACGGAGTGCTTATTATTGTGTTTCTTAAATCCTCGTCCTAACATTTTTTTTTATGTTTTTAATAATTTCATTTAATATAAGGCAAACTCAATTTCGCTATTTTACTAAATCGTAAGCAGAATTTTTGTTACGGTTTACTCTAGGCACGCTTAGATTATTCTACTTTTGTCCTCATCATCGCCTTTACATAACGGTAAACTCACATGGATTCCATATATGGGAATAGTAGCAATGACGCAGGCAGTTAAAAAAATAAAAATAAAGCAGGGAAGGAATTTAGGAACAGGTTACAAGAGACATATTACACTAAACAGGCGGGCAAAAACTATACAGAAGCCCAGGTAATGCAAACGGAGGACGGCAAAGAGAGCACTGTACTAAAGGTCAAATTATCATTAAAAAAACTTCTTGAATGATTCAGCAGGAAGTACAAAGATACGATGCGCCAAAATATGTTCTGTTTCGTAAATGCTCGTCTCGTTCTACTGCATCTAGCATCGGCAACGGGGGTGCGATGGTTGTTATTATCTCATTTGTATATAAGCGAATCTCGTCGTATGTAAGTGAAGCTTACATCCACGATACATCCCTAATCGCTGATGTGTGACAGCAGCGGGACGCAAAGCAACCCCATTCTCGCATTCCTGAGACTGCAAACGAAGCACAACGTGAGAAAAACTTCGGTGACGACACGATAGATAACGATAACGCCACATCAGAATTTGAGCGGAAGACGCCGCACGCATTGGAGTACGCAACACAGTACCGTGGCTACGAACAAATGTCATAACACTGACACAACTACAAAGAAAGTAAACATCGAGAAAACAAAATGTCGGATGCGCGTAGATTTTCGCGCGCTAGTTTTTGTCGAGATGGCCCGAGTGCCATCACGTGACTGCTCCACCAATGGGGACGCGTAGACCTTATAGCATGTGCTCGCTGAACCACTCTGGCGGAAAAATATAAGAATGTCACTGTAACCTAGATTTATTCTGGTAGCTTAGTGGTAGCAGTATCAGCTGGAGAAGCGGAGTTCAGCCGACGTTTATTGTTTCGCTCGGGGGTGTTTCTATAGAAGTATCTTGTAGCTTAAGATACTAGATACATTAATGAATGTATCGGAAATACAGATACAGATACTCGTTTTGCGGGACGCATCGCGATACAGATACAAGATACCCAAAGAGTATCTAAGATAGTATCTAAGATACATGTATCTTCGATACTGCCCAGCACTGTGTAGCACAATATATGCAAGCGTGGAGTTCATGCGCTAAATAGCACAAAATGCCGCTAGACTGCTTTCAGGAATATACGTGATCACGCGTTCCCTAAAGCTTGTGAGAGTTGTATTTGTTCCCACCGAGAGAAAGCACCAGCTGGTGCCAGAAAATAAGGAACTATGTCAAGTGATTCCATCATTTCAGAGCTTGAACCAGTTAAATCATGGTGGTACAACAAACAAACAAAATTCACCTCCATATGCAGCGCGCAGTGCCCTCGCTGGCAGAAGGAGTGGCAGCTCGCAGAGGCTCGCGCTCAGGCCAGGAGAGATACCGCTAGCCAGGCGGCGCAGACACACGGCGCCGCGAAGAGCTCCTCCGAGCAGGCCCGTGTTTTCCAGCCAACTAGGCAGGGGCTGCTGTACTCCTCCATCGCTGGAGGCAGCTCAAACAACGAGCTACCAGCATTCACTCCCGCCGACCCCTCTGCGAGCGCTCGGCGCGATTCGGCGATCGCCGTGCTCGCAGCAGCAGTCAGAACAGCGCTGGAGTTTCTCCCGCCGAACTCCCCTGCCCACTCGCTGTGCGTCGCGGCTCTCGCCACACAACAAGCCCTAAACCAACATGGCTAGGGGCCACAGCAATCGTTCCAGGCCGCGCATCCTGCGATGGAATTGTCGCTCGCTGCGCCGCCGATACGCCGAACTTGCGGAGCACAAAGCTCTGCATGAATTCGACCTTCTCGCCCTGCAGGAGACGCACGCGCGCGCCGAGGACCTGACGCTTCACAACTTCATCGGCTACAGCAGACCGACGACGTGCGCGCTGAGCAGCTGCTCTGATGCGCCCTGCACCGACCCCGGTCATCCCCCTGGCTCGCCCCGAACTGCCCTGTATGTGCGCGCCGCCCTCGCGCACACCTGCATTCCCTGTGAACGTTTCTGTGATGACGCAGTGGAGTGCCTCGCAGTGACAGTGCGTGTGGGTGGTGTGGACACTTCGGTTGCGTGTGTCTACGTTCGCCCGAACCTCCGTTGTGATTACGCGTTTGTCCTCCGCCTCGCCGCGGCGCTGACAGTTGACTGCATCGTGTGTGGGGACTTCAACGCTCATCACAACAGCTGGGGTTGCGGACTGACTGACCTTCGCGGCCGGAGCCTGTCGGACGCGATCGCCACCACAGGTCTCTCCATTCTGAACACTGGTGAGCCAACGTTTGTGCGCCGCAACACACGCCCCTCAACGATCGATCTGGCACTGGTGTCTCAGTCCTGCTCGTACATCTGGACACGAGCCCCAGACACTGCCGAATCGGACCATTACCCCATCGCCCTCTCGCCCAGCCACCCGAGTCGCGGGGCGAAGCGCGTGTACAGTGTCGTGAGGTGGCGTGTTTTTCGTGAACTTTGCGCGAAACCAACGCTCGCCAGTGACTATTTCACTCACATAGCGGAGTGCGCGCGTTCAGCCACAACGCGCTATGTTGTGCCTGCCGGCTCCCCCTGCTCTGACGTGAAGCTGTGAATTTGCGCGCCGCTCGCGGACGCGCACAGCGCATTGCGACCCGCACGGACCGTGTCGAACATTGGACGGTACACAATCGCATAGATGCGCTCTGCAGACGACAGGCACGGCGACTCAGGCGCAACAGCTGGTCCGGCGTCTGCTCGTCTCTCAGCGATCCACGTCGCCGTAATCGCGCCTGGCCCATCATGAGAGGACTTCTCAACCCAAGGGCCCCTCGCCACCCTGTGCTTGCGATTGCGGTGGCTCGCGGCATCACGGAGCTGGAACTTTCAGAGCTATTAGCAGACGCGATTAGCAGACGCAGGCCACCGTCCGACCTTATTGCCCTCTGCGCCGACAGACGCGGCCGTCTCGCAGCAACTCGCTTGCCTGTGCGATGCCGAGTTCACTGAGCACGAACTCGCTCGTGTGGTCAACCGCACACGTCACCGCAGCGCGCCGGGGCCGGACGGCATAACTCACAGCATGCTGCGGAACCTCAACGGCGACCAGCGCCAACTCTTGCTCGTCGCCTTCAACGAGGTCTTCAACAGCGGCTCCCTCCCGGATACCTGGCGTACAGCGTTGGTCGTGCCGGTTTTGAAGCGCGGGAAGCCACCGCGCAGCCTCGCCTCATACCGGCCGATATCCCTGACATCGGTGCCGGGGAAAACCATGGAGGCAATGGCGCTTCATCGCCTCCAATGGATAGCCACTGCAAGCGGCACCTTCCATCCACAACAGTGCGGCTTTCGCGCCCTTCGCGCTACGGCTGACGCGATTGCCGCGGTTGTTGGCACCCTGGAACAAGCGCTACACGACCGGGAGACAGCCCTGCTACTTCTGCTCGACGTGCAGTCAGCTTTTGACTGTCTCCCCCACACGACGATCATCCAGGCGGTCTGTACGCTTGGTGTGCAGGGCAAACTCCTGCGCTACATTGACCCATGGAGCACGCCGCCATTGGACCGATCTCGGCCCAACGTCGGCAAATGACGGCAGCAATATTGGCCCCACGTCGGCAAATCACGCTCGCGCTACTTTCACCCGCATCGGCCCGACGTCGGCTAGCCGCCTTTGGGCCGATGCGGGCTTGCCGGCTTCGGGCCGACGTGGGCTAGCCAGCGTCGGTCCGAGACGGGCCTGCCGTTATTCAGCCGATGATGGCAAGCCGTCATTGGGCCTATGTATGCTAGCCGATGCTGGCGCGGTGTCGGCCCCGCCGACGTCGGGTAGCCGCCGGCGTGACCGTTTACACCCGTTATTATGTTTTAGCAGTGGTGGCTTACCGTGCGTTAAGTACGGTAGTACTGTACCGTCGTGGTCGGCACGTAGCTAGTTTATATGGAGACACCGGCGGTAGTTGCTCGATGCGTAAAGTAACCTGATCAGGCAGGCTGATACATGTGTTATAAAGTAAAATGGCTGCGTGCCGACCACGGCAGTTCGGTATTACTGTGGTTACTGTACTGTAAGTCAGCAGCGCTAAAATAGACTATTCGCGGCCCAACGACATTCATCGACTGCCATTGGTGCCATATTCGAAAAATGCTTCCTAATTAGAACGACTGCTCCACTGATGTCTTAGTGCGATTAAGACCCAAATTCTGTCGAACCGTGCAAGGCCGAGAACGAAAGTCAATATTGTCTCAAACAAAACTAAATTGATGAAAGGCCTGCTGCACCAACTACGCATGCGTCTGAGAAATTAAGGAGCAACACATTTGCAAGGTGATAAACACAAATTTATTCACAGATATGAACACACGCCAGCAGTTCCGGAATAATTATGCCATCAAGGAATATCTAAACATCTATAGATACCGTAGCCAACATCTAAAACAACCCCACAGCCACCGTATTCCTCAAAAAAAGCAGGACAATCCTAATCGAGAATGGGATCAGGCGCAAAATCATAGGCGTGAGCAGGGTTCCCCTTCAGAGGGGGTGGGGGGGCGAAGGTTCATCGCGGCCCCCCCCTTCCTATTAAGTCAATGTGTTTGGCAGACCTTGCGCCCACCTCTTCTTAAGTGACTACGGGGGCCGGCCGCCCCCCTGCCCCACTGTGCGCACGCCTATGCGAAGAGTTACAATCTCTTCAACGTTATGCGCGGCACATTCACTATAAATATTGAAAGAACTAGAACGGGCAAAAATAGGAATAAGGATTAACGAAGAATATCTTAGCTACTTGCGTTTTGCGGACGATATCGCGCTTTTCAGTAACGACGGTGCCGAATCACGAAAAAAATTCTGGAGATGTAAACGAAGGCAGCATTAAAGTAGGATTAAAGACGGACCCGAAGAAAAGAAAGATAATGTTAGGCGGCTTGCCGAAAAAGCGAGATTAAGAGTGGCAACTAGACTAGAAGATTGTGTATACGCGTGAGCTAATTACGAGCAGAGGAGCACTCCCCCCCCCCCCCCCACGTTTATTAAGTTCACCAAGGAACGGTAGGCATTCGCAACACATGACTGGCAATTAAATTAGCGTTATCCTTTAAGCGGGAATTGCAATTTTTTCAGTGATATCTTAAGGGCCAAAAAGATGGATAAACTGCTGCACGCGACGCGAGAAACATTGCGAGCGGTACCACAAGATCCCATGAACTCTACATCTAAACAAGATAGACACGCACGCATTCCTAATCTAAAGGTAAGATTGTAACAGAAAGGAATCGTGCATAAAAACCACTCACGTGTGCCCGTTGGATCGCTAAAAACACGAGCGAATAAAAAATGCAAGCGCACCATATCAGAATACACAAAACACGATGGTCAATAGAGAATACGCGATAAGAAGAGAACAAAAATCTGATGACACGTAACAGCAGTGAACACGCGGCCTTAT
This sequence comes from Rhipicephalus sanguineus, assembly GCF_013339695.2. Lineage (NCBI taxonomy): Eukaryota > Metazoa > Arthropoda > Arachnida > Ixodida > Ixodidae > Rhipicephalus > Rhipicephalus sanguineus. The sequence continues at coordinate 90,870,611 of NC_051186.1, forward strand.
ATGAGGTGAGCGAGTTCAACATGGAAGCAGGGGGCCACTGGTTTCTCGCTGCGGTGATCTCTGCCGAAAACAATGCCGGAATCCTGCCGCGTATCCGTCTCGTGCACGATTTTGACTTTCCACCACACATGTCCACACACCGCACTTCTTGAAGAATTCTGCTGGTCGGAGTGAAAAAAACCTGCTCCCGCAGCTACGATTGTCCCTCCGTCTGGACGGCTACCCTACCCTGCCTGGTCAAGCGAGTTTCGCGACAATGACGCTGAACGAGGGGAAGGGAGGGAGGGGGGGGGGTAGAGGTTGAAGAAGACGAAAAAAAAATGCGAATTCTCCCTTCTTGAAAGCACGGCTCAGCCTACCACAATGGTGTGCGATCCCCCCAGCATGTCTATGGGCATGCCGTTTGAGAAAGGCGTTCGTCGAATTTTCAATGCATCACTTGTTGCCACATGTCGCTGCATGAAAACTTTGCGTACACCACGTTGGAGCCGCATTTTTCATCGTATTTCACGTGCCATAATAATAATTTTATGCGACTGTTTCTGAAAGCACGTGGGAAGCAATCGTTGAGCGAGATTTTTACTTGAAAAAGATATGTATGTCGCAAAATGGACGGCAACGAAGTGCAAATGCGAACTGACAAACACGTGGCAAACACGTGTTTGTCAGTTCGTTAAAGATGGTCAGCGGGCTAGTTGATTTGTAAACATTCAAACGACAAAACGTGTCTTCACTTCGCCCGGTCTTTTTTGCACCATACCTATTTTTCTCAAGTAATGAACCAACTAGCTCAGCAACACGCCTTGCTGAGCTTTTACTATTTTCATAAAGTAAAATTATGTGACATCACTGAAGCAAATGCGCTTGTTACGCTTCACCCAAACACGCGCGTGAGTAAATATGTGTAAACACAGAGATCGGAAACTGTCCGTGTAGTATATGAGCGCTGGCGCCACACATTCAGCGGCTGAAAGGATATAGCGCTATAAATATGATGACAGGCTCGATTTATGCACAGAATTAGTATTCACATAAAACTTCTTCCGCTAAAAGCATTCGTGCGGGAATGTTTGGGTGAATTTTGATGCTGGATACATTAGCGAAGTCGGCCGACCAGTGGCAAAAACATTTACGAAACAGAAGTACTTCGAATTTGGCCCATGAAGTTAATGGTATGTGTTATAACGTTTCAACATTTTTGATAGCGTTGAACAACTGGTCAACGAAGTGGCCATCTAATTTCAGTCAGTTATTCTTCTAAAGACCACCTTTTTTTGGTAGAAAAGTGACTGTGCTAGTGATAGTTGTTAGTCATTGTCATAGCAGAAACGAATAAGAGAATGCAAGCTATTCAGTCGGCGATACTTCGCGCCCCGAGTCGTACGTGCGGCATTAGCACGGTACAATATTTGAACTTTGTTATTTGTGCTAGTACAGCAATCCATGTAGCGGTATTCTACAGCTTAAGCTACAAATATTCAAGCGCCTAATGCTCTATTGCATTACGATTGTATCCTAGGCGGGCGAGCTGCCGGGCTTCTTCGGCGGGCTAAAGGTAGAGCGCAACGTCCAGGTTATTCTCGTCACTGACGGCCGGCAACACGGCGTCCAGCGTCGTTGAGGTGCTTCCGTGAACTAGTTTGAACGGCGTCATAGTGCGCCGTTTCTTACACTGCCGTGTTAACCTTCAGGTTATGTGCGGAAGATATTATGGCGTCCCATGTCATGTGTTCGACGTACAGTACATTGCCAGCATGTCGGCGAGGGTTTCATTTAGCCGCTCGGTGAGGCCATTCGCCTGCGGGTGATGTCCGTCGGTGACTTGTGTGGCTCTATTTCAAGATGGTTTGCGTTAGCTCTGCCGTAAAAGCCGTACCTCTGTCGGTGACGAGGACTTTTGGAGCGCCGCGACGCAGGAGGACGTTCTCAACAGGGCATGTATAACTGTCTGAAGGGAGACAAGAAAGTTCCAACATCGTCGATAAGCCATCGGCTCCGATGTCAGCTGAAGCACGGCAGAATGACGGCATGCTCGGCCCAATGTTGCCGGTGAAAACCATCGGCTCGGCCGATGTCGGCGAAAGTACGGCAAAACGGTGGCAAACTCGGCCCAATGTTGCCGGTGAAAGCCATCGGCTATGCCGATATCGGCGGAAGAACAGCAAAACGCCGGCAAACTCGGCCCAATGTTGCCGGTGAAGGTAATCGGCTAAGCCGATATCGGCGGGAAGACGGCAGAAGGCAGGATAGCTCGGCCCTATGTTGCCGGTGAAAGACCAACATTGGCTGAAAGGCGGCAAAATCGGCCCGATTTTGCCGGCAAAAGTCAGCGGCTCCGCCGATATCGGCGCCAGGCTGGCAATGCTGGCCCGAGGTGGGGCCGCGCACAGCCGCCGTAAAACCAATATCGGCCCGACGTTGTGTGCTGCCTGGGGAAGCCTTCCTCGCGGACCGCTCATTGACTGTCCGTGTGGGGAAGGCGAACAGTACGCACCGCCCTGTCACCACCGGAGTGCCACAAGGAAGCGTGCTGAGCCCGTTTCTTTTTACCTTGGCTCTAGCACCGCTCACCGAGTGCCTTCCCAAACAAGACGCTTTCACTGTGCACGCGGTCACCTACGCGGACGACATCGCCCTGTATGTGCGCGGCCCCACCCGATGCCTCGCCAGGGTGCGTAAGTGCCTCCAGAACGCCCTAGAGGCCGTCGCCGGGTTCCTGGACAGCATAGGACTGCGCATCTCGGCCGCCAAAACAGAGGCACTCCTCGTCCACCCGCGTGCCAGTGAACGGCGCACAACCCACCCCATCACACTCCACGGTGTTCCGCTGCCCTGGAAAACCCACGTCCGCTATCTTGGTATCACCATAGAGCATTGACTAAAGTGGAACTTGGAGGTGAGCCGTGTGAGACGTGAAGCACGCCGTGTCGAGGGTGCGGTCCGACGGATTCTCGCGCGAGGAGCCGGATGCCCGGCCTCCTTCGCGATGAACATCTACGAGGCCATGGCAATGTCCAAAGTGCATTACGCGCTTCCTCTGTGCAGCATTCGCCCCATACAGTGGAGTGCCATCGACGCTCACCATCGCCGAGTTCTCCGCATGTGTCACGGACTCCCGCGCGGTTCGAGAGTGGTTGCCACGCTCGCGGAGACAGGCGCCTGGCCGGCGTCACTCATAGGCGAACTGCGCGCGCTCTACCACCTCGAGCGCCTCCAACATGCACCGGATGGGGCCGCCATCCTGTCCCAGTTGCCGGCACTGCCCAACTCGCGTGTCGGAACACTATTCGACACGTTTGACTCTATCATCGTGGACTCCGCAACCGAGATTCCCCTGTGCCCCCCCCCCTCACCAAAGAGTGCCGCTCCCCATCGACGAGCTCCCAGGCGTGCGCTCGAAGCGCAACACACCGGCCTGTGCTATCGCGCAGGAAGCCGCAGCCAGAATGGACCAGGACCTTGATGGAAGGACACACTTTTTCACTGATGCCTCCGTGCTTACCAGCACGGTACCAGCCTCCGTGCTTACTCTGCGGCCGCTGCCAGCGCGGCTCGCCTACCGCGCCTCCTCCACCACGGCTGAGCTGGAGGAATACACCTTGCTGCCGACCTCATCCGTGAAACGTCGCAAGTCACACGCGCGACAATATACACCGACTCGAGGTCTGCCCTCCGCCACCTCGCCAAAGAGGAACGCGCCCGCCCACTCGCACAAAGTGTGGCGTCGTCACTCCACAGTCTGCGCGAACACGGATGCGACGTGGCTCTCCAGTGGATACCGTCGCACGTTGGCATCGCAGGGAACGAGGCTGCCGGTGACCTGGCAAAGACAGCACACGACCCAGCTGTTCCACTGACAACGTGCGCGGACTCCGTGGACTCAGCGCGCCGAAACCTTTGGCGAGAGCTCGTGCGAAACCACCCCGACGAGCGCACGGCCGCCGGCTCTCCACCACGCATTCTATCGGAAAACGTGCTGACCAGGAAAGAGCGGTCCTTCCTCCTCGCACTGCGGACAGGTTCCGTCTGGCCTGCTGAGCGCCGGCACCGCCTCCGCGGTGCGCCCTCGCCCCTCTGCAGTGACTGCGGAGAGAGGGAAACCGTGGCGCATCTCTTCCTTTCCTGCTCCGCCCTCTCCACCCACCGCGAAGCGCTCGCTCGTGCCTTCAAGCAGCTGGGACTTCCGTCTGCCACGGTAGATGACATTCTGCACCCGGTAGGATCAGCCCATCGCGTGCGCCCTGCACTGCGCACGGTCCTCAACTACATCGAAGCCGCGCAACTGGCCGACCGTCTTCTCTGAACCACGCCGACCAAGCCCCCAACAAACGGAACTCCCGTGGTTTTTTTTCCCTGTCATGTGCTTATCGCGTGTTCCTTTTTTCCCCTCGCCCCCCAGTCATGTTTTTAACTCCCCCAGGCCTCCTCCTCCACTCTAACTCTAACTTCTCCTATACGTTTCTCCCCTTTCCCCCCAGGTGTCGCGGTTGTGGTGTCCTCGCCTGAGAGACAGTTTCTGCGTCACTTACCCCCACTATTCACCTAATTTTTCCCAAATAAAGAATCTCTTTCTCTTCCTACAGCGCTGGCTGATGTGCGTGAAGAGACGCTGTTGCTCAAGTCTACAGTCGTAGTGCCAACTCTCAACTTGAGCCAATGTGATATCCGTGAAAAATGCGGCCTGTTAGTTGCTTGAGTTCGTCTTTGCATTTGTCTACGGATTGATGTAGCCTCAGAAACCGGACCCTCAGCTCTTTCTTTTGTCTTCCATTTCGCCTTTTCGGTAGTGAGCAATGTAGTGGCCGAAAGGCTGTCGACCTGGACGCTTTTGTCGCATTGGGCAGCCTGCCCAGCCTTGTGCGCGCATTATTGTGACACGGTACATGATGACTCTCGGTTGTTTCGCTGGTAGCGCATGTGGTGTCCATGGGCTCCGATTCTTCAGCTTCGGGACCTAATGTCAGCGCTGCATGCACAGGGTGGTGATCGCGAGGCAGCGTTGCTACTGGTACTACAGGCACTCGTTGACTTTTCGGACGCAGCACGGTCACGTTTAGCGATACTTGCTGAGCTTGGTTGAATTGTCACCTTGGGCTACAAGCGTGAAGGGTAGTCTGTAAAGACTGGCGCTACGGCATCCTTCTTAAGCGGCCGTTTCCGATATTCTATGAAATCTTCGGGTCGTAAATGACGGCTGCATATTCTAGTGTAGTTTGAATATGTATTAGGGGACCAATTATCCCGCCTAATTACTGCAAGCCACCTCTCCCGAATACCAGCGGCAGCTGGAATTTCACGGAGGGACAGCCGAACGGTGTATTAAGGCGAAAGCCCTAGCTGCCTCATCAAACGCGAATATTCACCGTCGGCGGTGTCAACACGAGTGGTGCGACAAATCATGACGTGATGACGTCACAGTTATAAATCTTTGTGAGGTCATCGTGAGGTCACATCACGTGAGGTCGTCATACGACATCTTTGCTTGGTCAAAATGGGCCGATCACGAAAGCAATGCATAACCATCTGAGGTGCAGAAAGCTTGCAGTGCCTCCGATCATTGAGGCTGTAAGAAAACCACGTCAGGTGCAGAAAAATCTCGGAAGACAGGGAATCTTCAATACATTGAATGGGAAGGGAAAAAAAGCGGATGGCTTTCGCCTTTCAGTCGTCTTAGATGAATGTATAAGGGGCCCTGCGAGTTTTTTTTTCTTGTTCAATAAAGGGAAATAAAAAAGACAATTGTGATTTATTTCCGTTACGTTCGCAGAGTGGAACACAGCAGTAACGACATACTAAGGCATGCGAATGAAGTGGCTGCAATTGCCTGAAATAGATAATGAGCCGCGAATGCTGTCAACTCGAATGCAAGCGCCGAACCGACAGCACGGCCTGACAGACTGCCTGCGGAATACGTACAGTGGGGATGAAAAAAAAAATGCGAACACGCGGTACTTACATTCCATGCTGTTTCGCATTTATTTTCAAGTGGTAGCCTGTATGATTGATGAAAAGACGGAGTCCTCCCTGATACAATCGAAGACCCTCTAGCGCCTTTCTACTGCCACCACAGTCAGAGCGTGATGAAAACAGCGCGCTGCTATGCTCGCGTTTCCATCCCCCTGTAGATGTGAAAGCCTGCGAGAAGCACAAATGCAATTGAACTCGGATGCAAACAGGAATTCGTGAGCTTCGTAATACGCGCGGCCGCCCAGTGCCAGCTTCCCATAGTTAACTCGCACAGCACAGACAGGCGGCAGCGGCGAGCGGAGGTGGAGCGCCCGCTTGACGGCCCAGTGAGAGCGTTTGTTCAGACACTGAAAAAAAATAGAGGAGGCGCTGATCACGGTGAAACCCTTTAATGGGAAGTTTGAGCTACTCAGCCATTTCCTCCTTCTATACACATGCGCCGCATAACGGCATAATGCGTCTAGCACTAGCAATGCCGCGCCACAGCGACTTACCGTAGACACGTCAATGAGGGCCGCTAAGGCCGCTGAAGGGGCCATCAGCCATAAATGTCGCTGCGGCGGTCGTGAACAAGCTCACCTGTTTATCTGTGCACGTTGCGCCCATAAAATTTGCTTCGATAACAGGTCGTGCCCTTTACCAATATAACTTATCTGTTATCAAACAACATTGAACGAAATTAGCTAAAATACACCTGTGTGCCCATCTGTATTGCATTTGAATCTATCGGAAAAGGTGATAGTGGAGTGCTTCACCGGCAGCTAACTGAATATACGTCCATAATTGACATCCTTATTCCATCAGCGTCGGCCAACGTGAAAGTAAGTGTAGCGAGCTGTGGACAACTGCAAGCTTCCGGGTGAGGATGTGGCATCTAGTGTGGCTTCACCACGTTCTGCGAGAAGGTGTGCAGGATTTACTGGCAGTCTACGCTTTGCGTGTTGCTAATAGTGAGGGAGAGGTCTGTCATAAATGACGTCCCAGGAACGTTCTGTCTGTTTCTACTGCCAAGAGTGATATCGCCACCGCCCTGCCCCATTTACAACTGTCCATGCTTTTCCCCGACAAGCACACTCAAGAGGAACTCATTACTACTGCCTCCCTCTCATGAGATATACGGGAAATTGACGCGCGGCAGCCATCTCTGCTTTGGAAAAGCCTTTAGAGATACAGATCAGTTGTTTTCACTGCTGCTGCTTCTTTGCAATCTATGCCTTGAAGTTGTGAAAGGATGAGTAGAAGACAAGAAGTGCAATAAATGCAACGAATGCGTGCTGAATTTTGCTGCTGTAAAAGAAAGAATCAGCTTAGAAATAAATATAATTACCCGCTGGAGACATCCTTACGCCATGCCCACGTAAGCCGTTTTCAAACGTCTGCAGTTTCGAAATTGCAGACTGATGACCTTGCGCTCAATAGTAAAAAAAATTGATCTTCACTTGCGAGCCCGTCCAAGGTTGCAATGCTTGTGTAGGCGTACAACGAACATGGTGATGTACTTAACCCTGCGTTCTCAATTAAGCTAAATGGAGCGCCTTTATACGACACCGTTGCGTTAATCTTTGCGCTGGAAAATCAGTAGTGTGTGCTAAATAGGCTTAAACCATTGTTCATGCAAGACGAGCCACAAATTCGACCTTCTGCGCTAAGCGATATTGGTGGCGAATATCGAGGACAAGAGTATGACAAATACAAAGCAAAAATTAGAAGATAGCAGCTTAGTGTTTATTGATGCCAGAAATTCATGTATGCAGTTTTTCTAAGCCATTACAAAACTGATGAAACCGGCTAGTACAACGTCAAACTTAAAGAAAAATATGACAAAGCCACATGGGAGCATGGAGTAAGAATGAAGACTTCAAGATGCAGTTTTATAAACTCGGGTTGCGCTTTCGAGAACCAAATTCCAGTGTCTCACTTAGTGATTGGTTTGTAATTTAACATGATAAGTGTATATGTGCATTATTCAGCAGATTCTGTAACCTCTGGCAAACTTGATCGCTTTGGTATCTCAGCAAAGTCTGTATTGTTTACGTGAATACAGCAGTCCTTCATTCTTTGCTCGCTGAAGTTAAAGTCCGCGGAAAAATTGTTTATTGAAAGTGAAAGAGCATATGATGTATGGTGTATTCTATACGTGATGCCTATTAGTTCTTGGGATTTCGAACTGCTATATATTACCAAACATGTAGTTCTATTTGAGACATAACTAATTTGCGACAGAAAAACAAATGAAAGAAAAATAGACATGACGCGGTCCTGTCGGTGTTCTTCACATCGTCCTTTGTTAGTTGTCTGTAATTATGTCTCACGTCATTTCGTAAAAAATAGCTCAACTCTCACCTCTGACAAAATTTATTTATATGAATCACTAAACAAACTTACCGTAAAAAAAATTGATGAGTGTGGTCCATGTTCAATTCATTGGTTCTATGCGACTGTAAAGAGATTCCAGCGGCTGGTTGGGCGCTGTAACCACCGCAAAATGTTGGTAAAAGAAATACGCAAGTAACTCGAAGAAAACACTTTACTCCTGGATAAATTAAATGTAAAATCTTTTAAATGAGGTTTCAATTTCATACCATACATGTGTAAGTATTCGTTCTTAAAAGCAGTTCAAAGAACATTGGGCAGGCAGTTTTTTTTTTCGTCGGCATATGCTCCCTGTAGATTGGTACCCATAATAAACAGTGTGCGTCCCAGCACATTATGCTTCTAGTAATTGAGTCCAAGGACATATTTTGCAGCTTTAATTTATATAAAAACTACACCCATGCTGCAGATAGCTTAGGATAGGTTACAATTTGCTAATACTTTACATAATGAACTCGTGTAATGCCAATAAATATTAAACGAAAGATAGGCGCACATGAACTTACATAACCGCCTTTTAATTTTTTCACGTTGTCTCTTCTCCCTTATATTCCATTGCACTTCTTCTGTAATTGTCATTAGGAGGTCAGCGCTTTATCTGTTATCTTTGTTTGACATTTGTCCGCGTTTTTATACGCCGTGCGCTGTGATCATAGAAGTACAGTCTGATATACGGGTTTTTTCGTCCAATAGATCAGGCGTAATTCACTAGCAGCACTAGCTACCTCAACTCTACCACCGCAAAAGCAATATCGCTTTTTCACACCATATGTAAAATTCTTAGCATTTGTATTTTCTAAGTCATGGTGCAGCACGATGAAACCAAGAAGTGCGAAGGAATAGCTTTTTAAAGGGACACTAAAGAGAAAGAAAGAATCGGTTTAGATCGATAAATTGTGCTCTGAGAACTCTCATGTGGTTAATTTCGCCAATATAGGTTTATTAATAGAAGGAAAAATAAAGTTCAAAGTTTCATTTTTAAATTTCGCGCCGCATTTTCCCCGCGTGACGTCACGGATTTCAAAGTGTATTCATCGTATTTTGGCGCCATTGGCTCAACAAAATTACCCCAAACTTCGTATGTTAAGTCTATGGCCCCCTCAAAGGCCAATGTACTTCATTTGTACCGATTAGGAACTGCGTAGTCTCTAGTAGGCGCCGTCCAAACATGTGACGTCACGGCATCTCTTGCGAGCGTCTTCTTGCGGCAAGCGTGGTGTTTTTGGTATCGTGAAAGAGTCCTTTACTAATATGAAATCGTTTTGCTCTTTAGTGTCCATTAAAAAGCGCAACATCTAACAAAGTGTAAGTTGCGCAATGCGACCTCAGTTTAATCATCTGAAATGTTCCCAAATTTTTAGGGGTTCTTGACATCACTATTCACAACAAAGCAAAACAACAGACACCATTTAAACATCCTATGGATGGGTTTGAGGTTCTTAAATATTCTTAAATTAGATTGTTTTTAAAACTGCATGCTCTGTAAGCCTACATACAATGCCACAGCGAGTTATGACTGCACTGGTATATGATACCTTATTTGGAACCGCTGGAACGATAAAAGACTGAAAGAAGGCACTGTGGTGGGCCCAGCAAATAAGCTTATATCATATGTTAGCGAAATGCGTCCTTATGCTTAATCAGTAGGTCAATAAAAGAAACATTTTTAGTGATAAAGGAATTTAAAATATATCCCGCTGTGTAAAAAGAGAAATTCCTAGAAAAACGTCCCATTTGCAATGGAATAACAAATAAGTTATGCTATAACGGCAGAATAATATCTCGGTGAATTTTCCAAGAGGTGAACACTGTTTCAAGTACCATCCATTTGTTTTTCTTTTCTATGATAATTAATCATCGCATCACCTTCTACAATGATAATTCGAATAACTGATTACGGTGTCAACATGAATGTTTTTATGTTACAGTTCTACACTGCAAATGCGACAATATTGACTATGCGGACAACAAAGAGAATGCTAACATGCAAAGTCGATAAGGTTGCTAATGCAACTAACACTTCCGTTTTCTTTGAGAGAAGTTATTGCTTAGGGGAGAAATGGTAAGACATTATCATGTGACATCACACATTGACCAGCTCTGCTGACACAATGCCAACACTCGTAGGGTCAACAAGACGTTGGAGGGGACATTCACAAGTGTGAGCCTGTTTGCTAATGGTACCTTAGACGCAATGATCGTCCACCCTCCAGGTAAGGGGCTTGTCATATCATTTTATCTAACCCAAAGTTTTCATATGGTCTTTGTAAATGTTTGAGATAACCATTATTAGAACCAATAGACAAGAAAGCCAAGGAAAGTATAGGGGATATTTTTTTGGAAATTATGAAGTAAACGTGAAGAAAGTTAAGTGGACAAAAATATAACTTACCGTCGGCAGGGACCGAACCTGCGACTTTAAAATAACGCGTCCGATGCTCTACCACTGACCTTGGGCAGCGGTAATCCTCCCGTTCACTTTATGGGGTATATATGTCCATTTCAACCTAGGAGTGTTACTCAGCGCCGCCAGTAGCCATGACGGCGAGTGTGGAACACTTTTTATTGCGATAGCAATTATATGGACACTCTCGGCTGATTTTTGCCGTCGCCGTCATGCCCCGGATATGTTTATGTATGTATATGTAAATAAAAACGAGAAAAATAATAATTCAGAAGAAAAAAAAAATCCCGAGACACTCGATCGGGGTTTACAAATTGCGACCCCTCGCTCCGCAGCTTGCTGCCTTAGACAATTCTACCATGCGTCATTTTTTTCTTTCATGGTATTTATTATAATGCGCATTTGAAATTATCACAAACGCTATGACGTAGTGATGGATTCACTTCTCGACAATAATCGCACAAGCACTGCACAAGCATTCAGAGGCTTACATGCATTTATACTGCCTCATTCGGTCTCCTGGATACTAGCGACAGAATACAAACGAACGTTGCGCATTTAAACCCTCTAAGCGCACGCTCGCAGGAAAAAGCATTCTTCCTGTTGTTCTTCGAGCGCCCTGATGATGATAGTAACGCATGCAAAACCACATATAGCATAGCCAAATGTGCCTTGCGGCGCTCGCTCTACTCCGGCGCGTCCTCTAGCTTGATAGATAAAGAAGAAGTAAGAAGGCAAAGTAGTGCGCTTGCGCTGTAATTTTAGCCTCAGGAATATGAACCGACTAGAGCCAAATGAAGTTGTGTCTTAGTCACCCGAATCGACACGCGCAGGGAACGTGAGCCGTTGCTTCACGTGCCACTGCCAAGCGCCTTATTTATTTTCTTCTCTTGAGGTCACGCGCTCTGCGGTTTTGTTTGCCGCCCAAAGGAAGGCTCTGCAGGGCCTTGGGACAACGCGAGCGCAAAAATCCGAGAGTGGCTTGCGTTCTGCGCATGCGTCCTGGCGTCTCGCAAATTTCTTGGGCACCGGATTCTAAAACTGTCTATTGTTTCGCCGGACTTGGGATGTGCGCCTTCAACTTGTGCTTTGACATACAGGGTCTGGTCGAACGTGCTCGCGAGATTATCTCTTGAGGGGGAATTCTGTACGTCTTGTGCTTTCACACCAAAGTTTGCGTTGAAGCTATAGACCACACGAAGGTTACATTGCTCGCTGGAGAGGCCGGGTTTGCGAAAGGAGGGATCTGCTAGCTATAAGAGCCAAAGTAGGGGCTAGTTGAAGTAACAACTGTGACAGTTAGCGCTCTAGCTACTTCTAGCTGCTTGCCATTCTTCCTGTGACATTCCGATTTCTTGCTATCGCATTTATTGCTTCGCCCTTCAGGCGAACCTGTGACTTTTTTGTGTCTGATGGCGTCAGGAAGCACGTGATCGTTCTACGAGCTGGTAGCTAACCAATAATTCCTCGCATACTGCCTAAGTGCATCAAGTCGGCCAAAACAAGACCTTCGCAATAAATGAACGAAAGAATGAGAATTTTAAGGGCTCCTTATTCCTTGTTAGACACAACATTATTCAGAACTAACAGAGAAAAAAGCCGAGGAAAGTATAGATGTTATTCATGGGTGTGTCCAGATAAGATCGAACACGAGGTCCCGGTCACCATTCCCGATTGTGATGAAATTTCGTGTAGGTCTAGGCATTACACCCAGAACAATGGTTTCAGAGTTAGTTTTGCGAAAAAAAATTTTGTTCGCCTCAAAAAAAATATACAAAGTCTCGCCGCAAAAAACGCTTTTCCGCCAATTTCGCGATTTCTGAATTTTGAGCGCACCTAGGGAAAAAACGGTGCACTTCTTCATCACAATATTTATTTCCCTTAAAGAACAAGTGAAATACAATCTCATGAGTCTATTATTTCCCTTGCTTATCGAAACACTTTTGAAGACAAAAATCACAAACTTATATTGTATATATATATACAATAAAAAATAAAATTTCTTGTTAGCGTCACATCCATAACGTAAATCTCATGGACACTGTTATGATATGGCTACAGCGACCTGAAACTAGTTGCGCTTGTCGTGTCCACTTCATAAAGTGTGTCCTCCCTAACTTATTTTGTCAAAGAAACTATAGCGCAGTATTTTAATCATGCAAAACAAACTAGCTCAATACCTCACTGCTGAAACCAGCGTTCTAGTAAGAGAAGCGGATTTGTGCTTTGAGTTGGTGAAACAGTGTGTACATTATTCCAGCTCACTCTCTATTTACGTCAAAGACTACTTTTCTGTGCCATCTGCTGCTGATAGGAAGCCTTTCAATTTTTAAACAATTAGGACATACGAAGGAGTACATGCGTGCGGTTCTGGGTGTGGCTGGAAAAACAAAGAGTTTGCTTGATTCCAACACTGTAGGCCATTTTCAGCTTCCACTTTTTCCACTCACCGACTATTTATCTCATTTACCCCTTGAATGCTGTTGTCACGCGTAAGTGGAGCTGCATGCTATCACATTTCATTGATGTGGCGTGAATGCGCGCTGCCACCTACCGGCCGTCTACGCAAGATGGCTGCGTGGCGTATCAAAAGGCAAAGCTTGCCCAACCATGCAACATGATTACGAAACTGGTTTCTTTTGACAGCGGAGTTGTTTAAGCTTACCAAGCCCTATGTGACGTTAAAAGAAAACAATCATCATCATTAACGGAACCTACCTCATAGGGCGTCTCGCGTCGCTGGCAACATATTGTAGAAAGGAAAGTAGGAGGAGACGATAAAAATAAATGAAACAAACAGAATTTCTTGGTGAGGCGGGATTCGAAACTGCATACCTACGGTCGGAAGTAGAAAGAAACCAAAACAGCGAAAAAGAAAGCATAGTATAGCCTTCTGTGGTATAATATAGCAATAGGGTAGGAAAAAGATGTGAGGGTGAGGAGACAAAGTAATGGCTGTAAAATCAATGAATGATTAATCGTTCAATCGAATAGGTGTCCCGCAAAATAATTAATATCCACCTATTGTTAACCGTTCATTTAATCGAACAAATCAACTAAATCTTTTCGATTTCACGCTCATTATTCAGAATGGCGTGAAAATCCTGAAATTGTACTAGAATGCCAGGCAAGATCAGACGCTGTGATGATGCGACGAGTGCATGGCGGTCGAGTTAGAGCAGGTGCTTGGTGTAGATGTGTTCTCGAGTTCTAAGTTATGCCGCAGCCGTCCGAGTCAAACACTTTCCCTCTTTCGCGAAAAAGAAAACTCTCTCTGAAGACATTTCCAGTGCATTTTCTCCCATTGTGGTTGGAGGGCAGTGAAGCCCGATTGGTAGCAACGACGTTGCTGAATGTCGCATGCGACCATTTTGCAGGTAACGATGCAAGATGGTGTGAATGTATCCTGGCAAGGTGCAAAATATGCTCCGGTAGAGTATCAGTGGCTACGTATTTTGACGTAGGGTGATTTCGCGCTGTAACAGAAGGTGCCCCTATAGACGCACATTTTGGAAGACCGAGGCACGTCCCTTGAGCTTGTAGTTTCTTGAGTGTGCGCAGATTTTTGAAAAATGACTAAAAGTAAGACTCGTGGTGACAATATAAATTGGTACTGCATGAGTGTGCTAAATATTTCTTGATTTATTTTGAAAAATTTTGCCAAGAATTCAGCAGTCATGCAGGCATTGCGGAATCAGGGCCTCGACGAACCATGTATAAAAATACTGGAAGAAATCTAAACATGTTGCACACCCTAGACCATAAAAAAGTGAGAACATTCCAATAAAGAAGGGTATAAACTAGTGAGGCATGATTATCCCAATGCTATTCACGGCGTAGTTAAAGAGGTTTTCAGAGCCCTAGATATGTAAGAGTTATGAATACAAGGTAATGGAGAGCACCTTACTAACCTGCGATTCGCTGATGACATTGCATCAATGAGTAACTCAGGCGGGAAACTGCAGCTCATGATTACTGAATTGAGCAAAAAGAAAACATAATGGTAGGCCTCCGAATTATTACGTAAAAAATTGGGCGCGTATCTGCGTGCTTCGCTGCAAATGTCGTTAAAAGACGATAGCCTTGTGCCAGCCGTACTACACGAATCCTCCTCCTCTATGTTGAACTGCCGCATCTGGCTCATAGCATCGCATTCTCAGCGCAGCCTAAGAAACGCTAGCATTTTCAGCTGAGCCTAAGAAACATTAGGGTCTTTAGAGTTACCTATCTATGCATTTTCTAGTAAAGGAACACACCACCTAATACTTAAGTATTGATGTTGTGCCTAAGATATGCGCAATATTTGATTTTCACAATTATGTTCACAAGTATGTTCACAAGTATGAACGGCCGCGCCAATTCAAGATGGCTGGTCGTTCAGAGAGTGGTTATACTTTGGCCGGGTGGCTGAATCGGGTGACAGACAGACAGACAAACAGACAGACAGACCAAAATTTCTGCGTTTAAGTTCCCCAAGAAAGACTATCGTCTTTAAAAACTAAAGTAATGTGCAGCAGTCTCGGAAGAGAACACCGGTAAGCAGCGAGGCACTCCAGGTGGTAAAGACATACGTCTTCTTAGGGCAGGTAGTTACCGCGGAGCCGAACCATGAGGCTGAAATAAGTAGAAGAATAGGGTGGAGCACATTCGGCAGGCACTCCCAGATCATGATTCCTAGTTTACCACTATCGCTTGAGAGGAAGGTTTAAAATAGCTGCATCTTAGTGGTACTTCCCTAAGGAGCAGAAACCAGGGCCTTACAAAGGCGGTTCCACTTAATAGAGCCACACAACGAGCAACGGAAAGGGAAATGATAGATGTAACATTTAGGGACAACAAGAAAGCAGCGTGGGCCAGGGAACAAATTGGTGGACATGTTAGTCGAAATCAAAAAGAAATGGCCATGGGCATGGTTGTAGCGCGTAGGCAAGAAAGCCGCTGGTCACTAAGAGTAACAGACTTTAGGAGCTGGAACTACGCCTGGGCAAACATATTGTGATAACGCATACTCGATGACCTGTAGCTGCGACCTCACCAGATAGGGATAATTTTGTTAAACTCGAGTGAACAAGTAGCCAAAACGTAGCCAAGACCTTCTTCCTGAAATCGCCGGCCCAGAAAAGTAGGCAAAGTGGCAAAAAGAAGCCAAGCCTCGCAAGCCTGAACAGTACTATGCCATCTTTAAAGGGTATATTGCTCAAGAATAACTGTTATTCCCCTTTCCTTCCAGTTAGGATGTAGTACTAGATATGTTTTTTTTTTTCTGCAGGCATTATTGGCTTACGCACTGAGCAGTTGCTCTATGCTGACCCAGGATTTAACTGCGGAGTGTTCAAAATATTCCTCCAGTCAACCACTCAAAATGACCGCCGTAAGTAAGCTCCTATGTTGAAAAAAATTGCGGCAGATCCTAGGAATGCCAGGAATCGATGCCATGCCAAGCAGTAAGCGAATAGTAGCAAATGCTGCATTTTTTTGAGCGAACATTGCCAGGTGGATTGACAATTCTGCACTTTGATTAGCTATATGCATATAGAGGTCTTACCAAACAGATCTACAACACTGACGCTGAAAGGGTAGTTAATTTCCGACGTAACGTTAGCATTCACTTTAAAGCATAGACGTCGGTTTTATCGAAACATAGTGGACGGTACGGCGCAATGATGTTCATGTCATAAGTAGCAGTGGTTGGCGTCTACCATGGGGGCTGATCAAAGAATTACTATAGGTTGCGGAGTAATAACAATACGTACGTAACGTTCATTACATTGTTATAAAAGCTGATAACCAGCATTGCAGCCACATATGACGTCTTTGCGCGAGCTTTCGCCGATGTAGTTTCGAGAACTGGCATGGCTCTGTGGCAGAATGCTCGGCTTCCATGCAGATAGCCTGGCTTAGATTTTAGCTGGAGCCATGATCTTTATATGCTGCGTCCATCTGATCTCTCGCTTACCGACAACGCTCCGGATGCACGGGTGATATGTTCTGCTACACGCGCTTACTAGGGCTCTAGCGTTAAAATTTCTAAAGTCTGTTGTAGCTGTTGTAACTAAGGTGACATTGCCTGGGAATTGCGTGTGCGGTGCATACCTCTGTTACAAAGGCAATGGTAAGCGGGCATGTACCAGACGTGCTGTTGGCAGCATACACGTCACGTTATTCCTGTCAGTCATGTTCAAGATGTCAGCCAAGTTCTTAACAGCACAAACAACAGGAGGAGATAGAAGAGAGGAGACAGAGCGTTGACAGGAAGGGTTGGAAGAGAGAGGAGGCAGAGCGCTGACAGTCGTTTGTGCTGTTAAGCACTCTTTATCATGTTGTACCAACACGACCAATCCTACTGTCTCTCAATCATGTTCACCATGCACTCATGTCCTCATATGTCAATTTGTATGTTTGTCAAGCTGACGAGACGACCACAAGAGCGTCTGGACGTAGGTTGCCAGATAGATAAGACATACAGACACAGACAGACGGACAGACAGACAGGCAGATAGATAGATAGATAGATAGATAGATAGATAGATAGATAGATAGATAGATAGATAGATAGATAGATAGATAGATAGATAGATAGATAGATAGATAGATAGATAGATAGATCAAAGCGATCGCATTTAAAACAGAGCTTATTGCTTGTACCATGACTGCAGACATAACTATTTAGCGCGAAATACAACGAACAAGGTGAAGGCAACAGACTGGACTCGGCTCTAAGCTTAAACTATCTGTTGTCCGAGTCCTGACTGTTGCCTTTACCTTGTCCGTTGTTTTTTGCGCTAATTATTTATGTCTGCAGTCAATACGCACCAACTAGCCCAGCTCGATTCTCTAATACTGCTTGTACCATGTTCGCAACATAATGCGCTTGAAATAACGCCTGTCCGGGTATATTAGACAATTCAAAGTTTTATGCCCTAGAAGCTCTGTTTCAATGGCTACCTATAAATGTACTCCCATATTATTAACGCCTAAGTCTTAGATGCTTAGTCTTTGCGAAACTTGATTGCTGTCCTGCGTCGAAGTACCTGCGCGTGAGCGCCAGATCGAGTGATGCAAAAAGTCATGATAACGAGATGACGTCACCATGGCGTTCTAGATCGACAACATTTGTAACACCACTTGCGCGTTATTTTTACATCACATCCAGCGCCATCACATGACATCTTTTTTTGGTCAAGTGTGGGCCAGTCACGGATGCAGCGCAAAACCAAGTGAGGTGCAGAAAGTTTGTCACGCCTCCAATCTAGCAGGCAGTGCGAAACCACGTTATCTGTTCCTTTAATTTTCATCAAGAAGATCAGAGAGGCTTGGAGAAAAAGCTGAGAAGCTGCTTGACTAGCTCGGGACTCCCGAATGTACACTTTGGCGCGTTTATGACAAACTGTGCTGCACATAATGATGAATAAAGAGAAAATTATACAGAAATAAGTTCATAAACAGTGTAGGTAAACATGGCACACAAATACCAAGAAAATAAAAGGCTGGAAAAACAGAACTACCAGACCACCATACAATGCATTGTCATTAGAAGTACGCATTAAGAAGAACACATCGCAACACGTTACATTACAAAAAAGAACACTCGTAACAAGATAGTCCTCTGTTAAACTTCAACAAGTGAAAACTAGGTAACATGCGTAAGATTTATGAACAATGACGCTTAAAGGCATCACATATTGTGTCAAGACAGGCGTCAAGACGTTGTTGGAAGTAATTTCAAAGCAAATCAAACAATGACAACGTTCAGGAATTTTAGAAAAAAGTGAAGTTCTTTTGTGGAGGATCTTTCTGGGGGCGTAATGTTTTACGTCAGGTATAGAAATCTTTCGGTGGGTGGTGGGAGAGGATCAATATATCGAATGATAACCGCCTTCGAGTCGCCTTTGGTGAATGCATAAATGACCTTGTGAATTTTTTTATTGTTCAAGATAGCGGGCAACAATTATTAGATTATCAGCTGGACCAGCAGCTGTCTTTTTTATAATACACACTATTCAGGTGAGCTACGATGCTGCTTTAAAAGCAGAATTTGTTTCAGACAAATCAATTGGGCTTTACGGAATGCTCCAAGAGACCATCTTGCTTGGCAAAACTCAGCTCGCAGGAGTGAGAGTGTTTTTTTTTTTTTCTAACACAAAGCTCAGAAAAATCTGATCTAGGCACCGTTGAATACGCC
The DNA here is from genome assembly GCF_013339695.2 of Rhipicephalus sanguineus. Classification (NCBI taxonomy): domain Eukaryota; kingdom Metazoa; phylum Arthropoda; class Arachnida; order Ixodida; family Ixodidae; genus Rhipicephalus; species Rhipicephalus sanguineus. The sequence continues at coordinate 90,889,537 of NC_051186.1, forward strand.
GCGCCTAATAAGAAATCAATTTCTAAGCAGGTACCATTAAAACAGAAGAATCCACGACTGCGATTATTAAAATCTTACGTTACAGAGACACGGGTTGTGCCAAAGATTAGATCAGTTGAAGTTCTTTATTTTTGTTATGTTTTGTTACGAAGTACGTGTATTTGCGTCACTGCGACTGAATATGGGGGACTAAGGGAGGCTATCGGCCGAATCTTTGGCAGCAATTGATATCTCAAATAAATATTTGTACCATGCAGACGTTGGAGAGCGACGCAAAAGTGATGAGCATAATTAGATTCATTGCATGCATATGAGTATAAATGCGCGAATAGTGTGTGGGCACACATTGTATTTCAAATAGAGAAGATAAATTTCGTACACACTGAATCAAATCTGCATAAATAGGTTGTTCATACGTGCCATCTATGTGTTTTTTTCAGAAATTGGAGGTGACTGTAACCCTCCATGCAGAAGGCTGGTAGAGACGTCCGTATGCATCAGCGTTCATATACCCTGCTGTTTTCCTTTGGTTATCCTTGTGTTTCGCCTTGCTGCCGAAGCAGGTCCGAGATACAACATAGAAAGAAGCTCGTTGTTGAAATATGATCCGCCATGTGCCACAAAATTCCAGCTTCTCACAAGAAAACCGCCTGCCATTTCAATGAACTCATTCAATTATTTTCGTTAGCCATCCTGATAGCTAGTACTCCCTTCACTTATGCTCCGATGTTATATGCTCCAATATGACTCCACTTGAAGCAGAAGTTCGCTCTTGTGCCACTTTTATTTTAACAACCTCAACGCACGGCATAAGCAGACGACGGAGCTTGGCGCCCTTTTTTCCCGAAACGCACTGCCCCGAGGCATGCCGGCGCGCGCTTCATTTATCTAAGGTCTATTACAGCATCGCAGGGAAGGTAATCAGGGGCCGTTGCTTGGAGCTCGAGAGGTACAGAATCTCGACCAGCACACAGCATAATAATAATAATAATATCTGGGGTTTAACGTCCCAAAACCACCATATGATTATGAGAGACGCCGTAGTGGAGGGCTCCGGAAATTTCGACCACCTGGGGTTCTTTCACGTGCATATAAATCTAAGTACACGGGCCTCAAACATTTTCGCCTCCATCGAAAATGCAGCCGCCGCGGCCGGGATTCGATCCCGCGACCTTCGGGTCAGCAGTCGAGCGCCATAACCACTAGACCACCGTGGCGGGGCCAGCACACAGCATGGGAAATTGTGCTTCTCGTAACCGCGTAATTTGTTTCTGGCAGAGCACAGAGTCCCGCTATCGCAGAACAGGTGGTGCAGCGTCTCCAGTGCGGCGTTGTTAGGGCAATTAAGCGAGGGCACGTCGCAAACGGCATGTTTCTATTCGGCGGGCAAGGTCGAACTAGTGCGGAAGGAGGGCCTGAGGGAACGGATGTAGCGTCATCAACATCACCCATCATCATCATTTTCATTTTCTAGCTACCGCGCTGCGCCTCTCGCGAAGCTCATGCCGAGAGCTCGAGGCGCGAGCCAATAGAACGAGCTCAAGCTCCCGGCGGTTCGGACACTGCCGCCGTCGCCGCTCCGCTTCGGCTACCGCCTTCCCAATACAGTGGCGAGAAAACGGCACGGCCACGTCAGCATTCACGTCTTCTCTCTCCTTCTCGCTACATTTTGTGGCATGAAGAGCACGCCCTTCACCGAGCGGCTCGCTGCCATGTTTCCAAGACTTTTCCCGCCAGTCAAGCCGTTTGACCCGGTCTACAGCCGAGCGTGGGTCACTCGGCTTCATGTCATCCTCGAGCTGAATTGCGCCACCGCACAACCGGTGATGCACGCCATACTCCTCAAGGAGCTCCCGGTTGAGCTGCGCCATCTTGCTGGCGCTACCGACATCCAGCCCGCAGCCATCCGACGACCTCTGCGCTGCGGTGGTGGCCTGCTACGGCCATGCGTAGCACACCTTTTGAAATGTACGAATGTCTTCAGTGATTGAAAAGCGACTTGATTTTCAAGATAAGTTACACAAAGATGGATGGCCGTAGGCTAAATACCGAGATACTGATAACTTACTTGAAGAGGCGGATTCGTGCGTTCAGGAACTGGGCCTTCAACGTTGTCCTTTATGTCATGACCACCTTTCTTTGGAGGATGACTTGGTGGCAGGCTAAATAAGTGGGCGTGCCGCAGGTGACATCCCGAGAGTTTCTGTTGCCGGCTTTGAGTACTGCTTACAAAATTTATCACACATTGCAGTCTTTGTTTTCAAATCTTCTGTGAAGAACTTCCACACCGCGCACCTCTTGCGATTCCTTAACATTATGACATCATAAAGGAAACAGCATACAAAACAAAATATAATTGTAACTTCAGGCGTGAGGGCTGTAGCCTGTGAGCGAAGAGAAGCGGGCAAGTGCATTTCTGCTTTGTCAGGGTCAGGCTGCCTCCAGCCCGAGCTTGAAGCCTTGGGCGGCTTATAGGTGAGCGCCGTAGTAGAAGCAGATCATGGCGAGTTCATTTCTGACTCTATGGGGTAGGGCCGGCTCCGTCTACAGGCTCGTTCCACTAGCGTTCCGCTGCAGTGAAAAAAGAGGAGATGCGCTCGACTTCTGCATCTCGGGCATCGCTCACGCGAGCGATGCCCGAGATTATGCACTCCGGCCAAAAGGGCGGTGGTGGTTTGAGGGGCTGCCGTAATCGATTAGTCAAACCGTTTTAATCGTATAATTTGATGAAATGAAAGACGGTCATCGATGAGGACTAATCGACTTGTGGCTTACCTTTACTCGAATAATCATTCATCGAATTTACCATCCCTACAGGGTCGGTAGAGCGACGGTCAAACTTCGTTGACGATGCACCGGTGATTAGCTCACTTGGACTGATCACACACGTATGTGCGCCGACGCTGGTGAGCGAGAGCAGTAAAGCCTCAAATATGTAATGAGGGCGCATTTTGAACGTGCCGCTCTTGTTGGTTCCACCAAGGGGGGGGGGGGGGATCGGAGATCTCTGTTCGTTCCGCGTTCGTTCTGGTGGGGTTACGTCACAAATGTCGGCGGTCCGCAGCTCTCTTCCGCCGAGAGGAAGAGGACAGCCAATGGCCAAGCGGTGAGCGGCGAGCTTTCCGGAAGTAGATGCGCATCGTTTGTCCTCGGCAAGGGGACCGTATATTTCAAAATAAAGTGTTTCTCGCCTTGTAATAAATACAGTTGTTATACGAAAAAGATATTGTTTTTCTTTTCAAGCTCAAACAGTTTCCCAAGCAGCAATAGGTTTGAGCGCTGATATTTATTGATGTTAGTTTTTAGGGGCGAAGCTCCTTAAGGCGGCACCCGTTCGTCCCTCGTAGTCGTAGTCGTAGTAGTAGTGCGTAACAAGTCTTACGCTTTGACCTCCAAGGTGGTGCCGGTGGGAGATTTTTCCTGTGCGTTGTTGAACAATAAAAAATTCGCAGCGTGCGCGTTAACTAAAAGCCGAATTCTTCTGTCTCTCATTCCCCATTAGCAGCCATTGGCATGTTCCAGTAGGAAACGTTAGTAGAAGTAGAAGTGTAAGTGTTAGCTAAAAGCCGACTTCTTCTGTCTCTCATTCCCATTAGCAGCCATTGTTTACCTCCAAGGTAGTGCCTGGTGAGATTTCTCCTGTGCGTGATTAAACAATAAAAATTTTGTTCAGAACGCCGTTGATTGATGAAATAAATCAACGAAAGACGCCAGATGTTTTGTAAAAGCAAAACGAAAGAACGCCAGATGTTTCTAAAGCAAAGCGAAAAGACGCCAGCTGCTTAACGAAAGACGCCAGATGTTTTCTAAAGCAATGGTTTTCTAAACAATGAGAATTCACAGCGTACATGTAAAATTAAAGTGAGCTGCAAGTCGTCATAACTCATCGAACCTTTAGTATAAACGCGCCCGGTCTCACGTCGGTGATGGTGTACTGGGCAGAATTCACGGAAGATTCACGGTTTACCGACGAACCTCCGCAGCTTCGCCCACTCATCATCATTCACTCCGTGGATATGCTGTGATTTTTTTCTAACGTGCTCGCTATGTGAAGTCGCGCACGCGAAAACAAAAAAAGAGAAAAGTAGCGGTTGGCGCAGTTTTTCAAGATGTCGTCCCACCGGAATGTCTGGCTTGGCTCCCGGGTGTCGAATAGTCAAAAGGAGCTCCTGCTGGCTTTTATAAAAGAGAACCCACAGATACCTACGCCGTCGTGCCCACTGGGGCCGTCCACGAGTGAGGACCGGGACGACACCTGGCAGTAGCTGGTAGCGCTTTTGAACTAAGAAGTCCCTGCGCGTAAGACCACAGCCCAGTGGCAGGCCCGTTCATTTTGTTCGCACTGTTCGTTTCGAGAACAGAAAGCGACGCCGCACTCGCTCATGTCTTCAAACGCATCTCGCACCTCCAACCGCAAGGGAAGCGCACGTCGTAAGCACCATTTTCTCAAAATCAGCTGTTGCGACAGGCGAAGCCGCCGCATCACGCGCGAAGCCGTTTGTTCGCTCGAGAGAACGCGTGCGAACGGTCCCGAGCTCCGTTCGTTTGTAGCCGATGACATGCTCGTTATGACGCGGTATGACGTCACCAAAAAAGAAAAGATCAAGCAAAAAAAGAAATGGCGACACCCCCCGGCCTTGAGTGGCATCTCGCGCTTCAGCCAATCAGCGCGCTTGTTCTTCCCCAGGAGAATGAACAAGCGGAACGAACAGATCTCCGATCGCCCCCCAAGTACACTGAAGAATTGGTCGCAGGGTGTTCTTGTTATAGCTGGGCGCTCCGCTGACGTGATACCAATCACAGAAGCCGCATGCGCAGCAAAGTTCACGCTGACAGAGTTGGTAGAACAATGGTCGAATTTCGTTGCCGATACAGCGTTGATTAGCTCGCTTGCACTGCTCACACGTATGCGCGCCTACGCTGGTGAGCGAGAGCAGTAAGACCTTAATTATGTCAGCATTATGAACATTAATGAAGTATTATGAAGCAATAATATGCATTAATGACACCCTGCTGTTGTTGTTTCCACCAAGTATTGCACTAATAGATTTCTCTAACTAGCGGTCAGTTTTACGAAAATCTTGGAGGCAACATAAAACAAAAGGTTTTGGCTTTCTTCATGTTTCTTTGTTTTTCAGGTGCGATCTACGAGTTGCGCATACGACAGGCATACGACAGGCCATATAATTCGAAATGCCTCATGGTATTCAGGAAAAATGCCGGAAATAACTATGTTGATGCATTTTTACCCGCATGTACCAGCAACACTGTTATCTGTAAGTGAGACACAGATGTTTCATGGATAACCGGGCTCATATTTCAAAGAATAAGTTCCACTTTTTCAATTTGCAAAATAATAATTATGGGTAGAGCGCTTATGCCTTCGGAATGGCTTTTGCTTTGAATAAAATAATTTCGAAAACATGTTGCTTGTCATTACTTATATAATGCCACGGAACAAACGTTTTTGCGTGAAACAAAGATAGGAGGTAGAACCACCACGTTTTTTATCCTTAAAAGCAGCGAGTCGATAAGCGCCGTATAACGGAGAACAGTGGCGAAATGAACGACAATACGCGCATTCGCCTCATGAGCACTCCTGTGCAGTTGTCTTCTTCTACCCTATTCCACGGATCGGACACCAAAGCCACTTGCGTTCCCTGTAAGAGTGAACCGTCCTGTACGTATATGACGAACACAAGAATTAAGACGCCATTCTTTCGTATGTATCTTTCACGTACTATACGGCGGTAGAGGAAACAACACATATGTTACATTTCAGGCTAGTTTACGGAAGGAGCCCAGCACCGACGAAGGCAACCTTGGCATCCCCACTTATGCGCAACGCGCCAAAGCCTGAGAGAAGGAGGCCAGCGCGCGCTCTCTTCATCGTCTTCTTCATCTTCTGCTTGCTCCCCGAACACGTGCGTCCGGCTCATTAACGAACTAGGCAGGCGCTAGAACTAGCAAATAATTCAAGACAGGCAATGACCAAGCTAATGAAGCGAAGTTAACTAGGGGAAGCCAATTAGGCGAGGCTTATTAAGCCGCGTACTGCTAAAAACATGCCAATTAAAACCATGCTATCAAGACCACGTTAATGTAGCCGTGCCTTGCTAAGTTCTGACTATTTAAGATCATGCTAATTAAGACTAATCCGTCAAGACCATGCTAATGAAGTCCTTGATAATTCATATAGTGCCACATAAAACTATGCTAGTTTGGCGCAGTTAATTAGAACCTTGCTAATTAGGATTAAGCTAACTATTTTCACTATAATTAGTGCTGTACTAATTAAGGCAACTTTATTGAATACTATATTAGTTCAGACATTGCTAAGTAACATCAAGTTAATTATTACCGTGAAAATTGATACCGAGCTGATGCAGTTTTCACACCGAAGCAGACTGAGCAGACCCAGCACACTGAGTTGACGTACAGGCGCAAGAAACTGTTCAAACAAAAAGTTGGAAGAAACTGTTAATTAGCGCCCACCTCATGAAACCCTTGACAATCACACTGGCACTATGACAGTAAGGAGTTGAATTGGGGCCTTCTCAGAATCAACGAGCTTGAAGCCGAACTCGCGTGCCAAGAAGTTATTGACATTAAACGGACTGAGCGTTGGGCGAGTTGGTACTTCCTTACTACGAAAAACTGCGCAAAAGAAACAGGGTCAGGTAAGACACACGCACTGCGCTTGTGCGTTTGTCTTACCTGTCCCTGTTTATTTTGCGCAGTTTTTCGTAGTAATAGTAATTGACAGGCGCCTACGGCAAGGCTCTCACCCGCCTACCGCGTTTCCTCTTGCCGAGGCGCAGTACTCACGCCGCAACGCCAGCGCGCGGCACGATTTAGCTATGAGCTGCGACGTAACTTCAAAATACTTGACGTGACATAATAAACCACGTAATAATCGATTGATGTGAAACAAGCTGTGCTGCGTGTGCGCCCTTGTTGCCTTCTTGAGTGGAAATTTCCGAGCTCCAGGTGGAACGAAAGAAGGAGCCCGAAAGAGCATCACCACCCACGAACACGCCTGTGGGACGCCCGATCCCCAAGGTCTTTAGCACGTTGCAGACGATAGGTCGGTCTGGGCCCATCACCCAGTTTCGACCCATCTCCCGCCCAATACCACGATCCAACATTACGATGGGTACTGGGTACGTTCACGCCCACCATCGGCAAATTTTCAATAGGACTGGTGTTTCAAAATCTTCCGAGCCCTCGACTATCGTGTCTCTTTAGTCAGAGTCGCTTCGGGACGTTAACGATATAAACCAAAGTTAGCCAAACCTCCTTATAATGTAATCCCGATTTCTACGGCATTGCTTCACGTAACACACATGGAGTTAAGAATTTAGCCTAGCCTAAATTTATTATCTGATTTTTACTAATAGAATACATAGAAAAACTAAGTAAACAAATTAGCCGAGAACTGTATAGGGAATCTATTATTAAGGATTACACCCTAGAAAAGAATAAGTATTACATCCGGATATCTAAAAGAGCATCGCGCAATGGTTTGCATTTTAAGAAGCAACTATCGAACCGAACCCTAGACATGGCCAAATACAATATTCTTGTAGCCTTTACAGTTGCAGCGTTAACAATTTTTGTAAAATATCATGGACGTTTGGACCTTTCTCGACTTCAGGCACCAGATATCACAATGGTAAGTCGTCATATGGGCTGAACATGATGTACCATTATTTTCAGCATAACATTCCTGGCGGTCTTAATGTATGTGTTCAGGAAAGGTTTTGGCAGAATGTGTGCCTCGTGACTATCTCGACCCTACTTATTATTTTCCGATCACTCGCTGACCATTTTCGTAGAATCCATTCTGTTTACTAAAATACTTTATATTACATTGATAGTTTTAATTCGTGAATTCTAACACAAATTGCGGTGCAAAAATCTGCCTTGCATATATTTATCTTTATGAGGAAAAAGAATGCATGAGAATGGGTGCATATGTCGCGTTTTCGCCTTTAAACTCTTATGCATTTCGCTGTTGTGTTCAAGAGTGCGCGCAAATGGCCTATTAGGAGCGAAGTTGTTTAGCATATAGTTCCTTGTCTGGACCACCAGAAAGCTATCATTATCATAAACGGGTATGTGCCACAGGAATTTCGTAAATCCCACTACTGACTACTGGTCCACTAAAAAATGAAGAAGGAAACAGAAGGAAACAAATGGCTCCGAAGCGATGGCGGCGAGCCGAAGACCCCATGCACGTACAACTAGAGAATACTAGTGAAGGGGAAAGGCAACGACGGCTGCGAGAAGACACCGAACCGATGGAAGGTCTACGCCAACAACAACGTGCCCGTAGATCTACGAGAGGTGCGAACGCTTGGTTTCAGCGCGAGGTTCTGTCTCTGCAGTTTGGACATCTGTGCCGTGTCTTTGACTGTCTGTGTGTTAACTGTAACCTCTATGCGCTGAGAAGCAACGTAGAAACAAGCTAGTATCATCTAGCTAAAGCCTAGCAACAACCTAGAAGCAAGCAGATTAGTCTTCAGAAGCGTTACAATCGTCCAGCTTCGCTGTTTCAAGCCTTGCGCGGCTTAGTGCAAGCTTCGACAATTTTTTCTTTTAATTGTGGACCACATTTTTCCTATGTCCTCTTTAATTGCACCGCGCTAGTAACATCACTTGTTCATTTTCTGCCTAACGAATTGCATTCAGTAATTACACAGGGAACAGCGAAGCTCAGGCTATGCCAGCTCACTTTTGCCTGTGCAATAAATGTTACTTTACTATGGCCACGCTGAGGTCGTCTTTAACGAGTGTTCGCCAAAAATCTCCCGCGCATTGGCTCGTTCATTGTATAAATGAAGTGAAGACCCTTTGGACAAGGCAGCAGAACCCTTGGGCCTCTAATTACGGAAGTTGGCTCCCTAACACTGAAACGTTCGGGATCAACTATTAGAAAAATTTTAGTGGCATTGTCTCTAACATTTATAATGTGTCTAAACTGTAATACTTTCCGTATTCTACTCACATTTTCGCTACAAGGATATACCATCTGCCGAGCAATGATCATCTGAGGGCGTCTTGGCGTTCCCGACCTCTTCGTTGCGTTTCTCAATTTCACTGTTCAGGAGGCTACCAGTATTTGCCAAGGTAGTGTCGAAATGAGCAAATGGGAAGTGCTCCCACACTATGTGTAAATGAGTTCCTAGTCTACGCATATTGAAACTAAGTTCTAAACAGAAGTGTACCTAAAAATACGCGACCTAAAAAAGAATATATTACGCTGTAATTAGGTCATTTTATTGAACATGACATATATTTATTCATGCGCACTGATACCTCAATACTTCAATTCATTATTTCTTATACAAAGCGTACAATTACGCCATAGAGAAACACATATATAATTTATGTACACTACCTGTCTTGCAAAATCCGAACAGTATGACAACTATATTGCGCCAGCGCAACCCCAATACCTCATGCTAGTTACAATCCGAGAGCATTCTATGAGTAATGAAATAATTAAACGAAAAAAAATCTTTTTTTACCCACAGGCGGGAAATATTTCCGAGCCGTATAAGTCGATAGAGTAATGCACCATATTCTCAGTTACAAGCCAGCAATAAATACAAGCCCCGCCCCAAAACTTCCGCACGCCTGCGATTCATCTCTGGAAGAACAACGTGCCAGGTGGTTTCCTTTCACACCTTTAGTATTTTTGGCTGTTAATGCAAATACAACGCATACCAACAATTAAAAGTTTGTCGTGCTGAAATTTTGCTAGCATTACAAGTTTTCGACTGAAATTTAGGGACACTAACATGTGTCTGCAGGGGAAAATCACCTACGTGAAATACGCTTGTGTCTTAATAGGATATCTATGCAAATCCCATCTGGATGAGACAAGCATGGCTGTGAGCGGAGCTTACATTTATTCTTAGGTTTTCCCCGACTACAGTAAGTCAAGTCAGCAGGCTTACAGCAGGCTTTACTGCAAGTAGTAGTCCCTGCATGCTAATGACGATTGCATAAAATAACTTCATTTTGCACCGACTTCATACTGGCTGAGGTTTTTGTGTGTTTGAACCACACTAGCACTTTATATCAAAACTTGTCACTGCGCACGTCTCCGCAATGTACAAAGCAGTTTTAATCATTTTTAGACCCTTAATTATTTGTTACGTAATTAACGTCACGTACATTTCCCTGGGTTTATACACATGATCAGTAACTTCTAATCAAGCGCACAATTTGTAGATATTGCCCAAATATGCATGCTTGTCAGTGTTTGTGTGCCAGCCCTAGCAACAAGACCGTCGCGCACCTACGCGTGGTCATGGCTATGTCGCGACTCTGATGGTTCACTATGGTGGGGAAAAGCACAAGCCTTTCAAGAGAAGTGCAAGAAACAACAAATGCCCGAACAACCTTGCTGACAAAGTGTTCTGCACAGTAGGGCTTGTAGCCATTAAAACGGAGTCGCTTTAGACGACGTTAAGGAGACCACAGGCGACAGCCTGCACATTGACAACGCTGATTCAATTACCTTTATGTGGTCAATCAACTTCACTCTCCGCGACACCCACCCCCCTTCCCCCGTGTGCTTTCTGCACCTCCCCCGCAGGGGCATCTGCGCGAGCAGGCGTTTGGTGTGTAGCGACACCACGGACCAGAGCTAACGGGGGTTTCGACCCCTCCCACGCCTAGCTGTGCGTGGCATTGCCGTTTCCGGGAAAAGGGGATCCTTGGGGTTGAGCCGAGGCCGGGTGTTTGAACCGTTAAGGCCCCCCGCAAAGGCAACACACCCCTTTGGCCCGGCTTCACGTAGACGGCACCCCTGGGCTCACCCACCCAGGGGAAATCGGCAGTCGCCTCTTCCTGTCTCTCTCTCCCCTTACCTTCGTCTTTACCTCTCACTTTTAATCTTTCCTGTCATCTTCTCTCTTCCATTTACTTCCACTTTTCCTGGCGGCAAGGGTTAACAATGTGTGGCTATCCTACCTAGGTAAGGCCATATTTGGTTATAGGGACGGCGCACTACGGGCGTTGCGCAGACTTGTTCACATGTTCTGCGACGTCCCCTTGTTGGGCTCCGTGGTGGGTGGTGCGCCGTTTCCGAACAAATAACTTTTTTATGGGAACCTTCAACCCTTCTTCAACCGATCGTGCCCCGACAAGGGTTCGCACCGACGCAACGTCACTCTTCTGTCCTAAAAGCAAAGAAACATTTCCGAAATTTCATGTGCTCCACTGTGAGCAACCGAAGACAAAAGCTAGAGCTATTTCACCATTCCTAGTGGCCAAGAGCCTAAAAGAGACGATTGGATCCGGTTACAAAGCCACAAAGATGGCAAGTGGGCATCTGCTGCTCGAACTAAAAGACAAAGAACAGTTCAGCAAACTCGCACACTTAGTAGCTTTTGGTAACATAGCTGTATATGTAAGTCCACATCGAACGATGAACACATTGAAATGCGTAGTGTCGGACGAAGACTTGATGACATTGAACGAAGATCAACGGATGGAGGGATGGAGGGACCAACAACGGATGGAGGGACCAAGGTGTAATTCTTGTTCAAGGAATGTAAATCAGACGAAACAACAGCGAAATCGCAACGAAGCATCTAATAATAACTTTCAGTTCAACCACACTACCCGAGAATCTTGAAACTTCATGTCCGACCGTATATCCCTAACCCGAGGCGTTGCTTCAAGTGCCAGAGATTTGGTCATGGATCGCAGAGCTGCTGAGGGCAGCTTATTTGCACTAAGTGTGGCACCACCGCCCATAGTACTCACGATTGCAGGAATGATTAGGTCCATTGTGCAAACTGCGAGGGCAGTCACCCCGGATACTCCAGAGTTTTCCGGGCCTGGAAGAAAGAAAAGGAAATAATTACTGTAAAGGTAAAAGAGAATATATTATTCCGCGAAGCACGACAACGGATTGCATCGTCATTCCCACAAAAAACATCCTTCGCCGAAGTGGTGCAACGAGGGGGGGCACCACTAAGGCCCTTGGCAGTTGCCCGGACCATGCCTAGCGTGCCGAGGCTAACGCCACTCGCCCCTACGGCGGGAGGAGCCAGCGCTGCCCTGCCCACGGTCACTCAGTCCACACCAGTGGCCTACACAAGGTCTGGCAGCAGTCAGGGCTATGACGGGGCAAAGGGGCTCCAATCGTCCTCCGGCTTGATGGGGGCAAAGACTTCGTCGGCCGCGACGAAGTCTACACTACGCAAACACCACCCGGTAGAGCGACTGTCTGTCGCCTCTCAAGAGCCGATGGACACTACTGGCCCACCGGCGCAAGCTGCGCCGAAGGAGCTGCGAGCATCCCTCGACCGCTCCAAAAGAGACAGAACTCTGATCACAGGGCCTGGAAAGGGCTCTGTGACTTAATGTAATAGTTCCTTCAGTACACACAGCACTAACTTACACATAAATATATACAGAAATTATACAATGGAACGTCTGAGGTCTCCTAAGAATCCCCGACGATATCCAAGGGGCTGCTACATGAACACTCACGAAAAGTGCTGCTTCTAGAGGCCGACAAAGAAGGAGGATTCGTCATAATGCCGAACGCTCTCTTTCAGGAGAAGGCCTTGTCGGCAATAAGGAAAAATTTCAAGCAGGTTTCGTTCGATCCCCGGAAACAGAAACGCCTCGCACTCCAAGCCCTGGATGATCTCAACCTTCAGAGCATCAGAGGACGAGCGAAGAAAGAACAGAAGGCAGTCCTGGAAATATTTTTCACGGTAAAAACGCACAAACCTGAAGCCCCGTTTCGAGCCATTGTTTCTGAAAAAGCGACTTGGCAGCGTCTGGTTAGCGGCTACCTACAAACGCAGCTACGAGTACTGGTGAAAGACGACCCGTTCGTCATTAGGAAGTCATCTGATGTCGTCCAACTTTTACAAGGTTTGAACTGTGGCAATTTCAACAGGTTCTCAATTGACATAGAAGATCTCTACTATTCTGTGCCGCATAAGGAATTGCTCGTGGCTATTCGCGAGAGGATCGAGGATCATGGTGAGCTCGCGTTTTCAAGTGCCACTGGTGTTAATTGTGAACAATTTTTAGCATTGTTGGAACTGTATTTGGGTTCTACCGTGGTCGAGTTCAACAACGAATTCTACGTACAGAAACAAGGAATATGTATAGGTTCGGCGGTCGCTCCAGTCTTGTGCGATTTTTTTCTGTCCGTTGTTGGAAGCCGCATCCAAGCAAAGTTGCAAGACCCGCGCATTGTAAGCATCTATATGTATGTTGACGATTTTTTGGTCCTTCTGAAAGATGTTTCTGACCTTGATGCAGTGATTAGTAATGTTGTCAGTGTATTCCAGAATGAAGGGCAAGGTCTTAAGTTTACTTTTGAAAGGCCTGTAAACAATGAGCTTCAGTTTTTGGATGTTAGGTTGCGTTTTTCTGTTAATCATATCTGTTGGTTATACAACCCAAGATCGAAAAAAGCCTTACTACCTCACAGTAGCGCTCACTCGAAGCTTGTCAAGCGCGGTATCGCAAAGAACTGCTTGAACTCGGCCCTCAATAAGACTTGCAGTCATGCTCTTTCCGAAAGTTTCTGTGCCCAAGTTCTGAGACTAAAGCGCGCGGGTTACCCCCCAGAACTTATCACTGCCGTTTGTGAGTCCCTCCTGTAAAATATTAAACGTTCGAAAGTAAACGACAAGCATAACAAAGCGGACATGCCGGTTAAGGTCATCCCATATATACACCAAGTGTCGCACAATATTAAACGAATAGCAAGGAAACACAACGTCCACGTTGTTTTTTCCGCTCCATGCAAACTCTGAAAGTTGTGTGCCTTGACTAACAGTAAGAAGCGACGTGTTTGCGTCACGCAACACCGGAACAAGTTTACAATGTGCGTTTTTAATGTCGTCTACAGCATTCTTCTGAGTTGTGGTCGCCGCTACATCGGTCAGACCGGCCGATGTTTTAACGAGAGAGCTAGGGAGCATAACTTGAACGTGCGCAATCAAACTGGAGGATTCCTGGGTGAGCACTGCAAACGCTGTGGTTGTACCCCTGATTTTCAACGTACACAGTTCCTGAAGAAAGCGAAAGATAAAACTGAGCGCGAAATCATGGAAGCCTTTTTCATACATAAGGCAGGTGACAACTGCGCTAGCAGGCCTTCAATCGTTTTGTCTGACGCTAAGATTGATTATCTCAAAGGTTTTATTTAAGCGTGGTTCTCACTTGCACTTCCCTTTTGTTGTCATGTAATCTTTCATCGTTTTATGCTTTACATGCGAAGCGTCCGCCAGTTGTTATTTTACTATGTTGTTGTTGTTGTTTTGTTTTTTTTCGTGTTTTTTTTTCTTGCACGCGTGCTCCATGTGAAATTCCTCTGCTATAGCTAAGCAGATTCTTAAGATTGTTGTTTATCGCTGCCTGTTAGTTCTGGGAAACGTGGCTGTCACAACGAGCGATTATGGCACATATAAATGCACTGGCAAAGGCAATAAAGTTCAGTTGTAAGTCAGCGCCCGTGGCGTCTACTATATGTCTTTGTCCGTGTGTTCTTTAGCGCTGCCCCAAACAAGTTCGACGATGAACCAGCTCGCCCAAACCAAAGTTTTGATAGAACATATTCACTTCCTCTAGTTAACACACAAGGCGACAGCTTGGAAGATCAGGCAGACTTCCTCGGCGCACACTTCGAACAGGTGTCGAGCTCGTCGCACTATACTGAAGCCTTCCAACAATACAAAACAAGAATCTAAAAACAGAAACCAGAGCACAAATCCACAAAACACGAAGCATACAATGAACCTTGCAGAGGAAAACGGGTTCCGACATCCCTCCTCCGGAGTTAACGGGGGACGCGATCCAGCAGCGGTGCACCTTGAATGCAGGCATGCCCTTCGACACGGCGCAAGCACCTTCTACCGCTGCCCGACGCGCTTACCTACCACGTGCCGTACACCTAATCATTACTCGCATTGCGCGTGGCGTGGTTCTGCAACCACGACGTTCCGGCGTCCGTCGACATGTATATACAAAGCTGAGGTTGGCGGTGTGCTGCCACCGACGTCTCCATCACTACTCCCCCCCTCACTACCCACGTAAGCGGCCAAGTCGACCCTTTGGACACCACTGAGGTCACAATGTTCACGTACCGACATCCGCGTCAGCACTGTGCCCGCACAAGAAAGAGCCATCGCAGTAGCTACTCGTCGATGGTTGCTCGTCGTGACTTCACTGTGCCATTTCGCATTGTTTCGCGCACATCGCCCGCACCAGCCCTTGTGCACCCGCCCTCAACTCCATCTGCAGGTACCTCTGCCAGCCGCGCTCACTCGCGCCACCCGGTGCGCTACCGAAAGGCACCATCAAGTTGTCGTGGGATGCACCTGGGCATGACCCCAGTGTACATTCGCCCAGTTCTCCGCCCGCTGCGTTTCTTCCAGAGCCGCCCGCCAGAGACCCAATGGATACCGATATTCCTTTACCGTTGACGGCCTAGACTGCCGACGGTCATTTTGTCTCGCGTCACCAGCCTTGTATATACGCCCCATTGTTTTTCATTTCGGCTTCATTTCTGCGGTGGGGGGTGGTAATCTGTATCGGCATCATCATCATCATCGTTTTACCACTTACGCGCCGCGCCTCTCGCGCAGCTCATGCTCAGAGCTCGAGGCGCGAGCGGTAGAACGAGCTCACGCTCCTGGCGGTTAGGACGCTTGCAACCGCCGTCGCGAGGGCGGTCGTCTCTTGAATAAAGTGGCAAGATGTCGCAACGGCCACGTCGACCATCTTGACGTCACACTCTCTCTCGCTACAAGTCAGTGTTTGCTTGGGCAGGCTAATGTTTTCATGTTTGCCTGTGCTTGGTCATGTTTGCTAGTGGGTCCCAACTATTTGATGGCTGGTGGGTAGTGCCTGTTATCTGTAGCTTGTGGTGGCTAACATAGGATACTACTATCTTAAGTGGCTACAAGCTATTTACAAAAGTAATAGCTCACGGAATTAATACGACATTAGAGTTCAATCAACCAAAGGACCAGGCAGGATTCCATACAGGCTTCTCAACAACAGACCATATTCATACTATCAATCAGGTGATAGAGAAATGCGCGGAATACAACCAACCCCTATACATACGAGGGGCGTTCAATAAAGATTTCCCCTAACCCACTTCCTGTGGACGGAGAGCAACGAAACTTTGCAGATTTATTAGCCCTTCTCTACATAGGTGACACCCCGGGACACACAGTTCTCCCATCTTTTTATGCAACTATAAACACCTCACTTGTAGAAGTCGACAGGTTGCTCCAAAAGCCATGTTGTAACTTCAGAAATCAGAGTCTCATCATCTGGAAAATGCTTGCCCTTCAAATATGACTTCAATGTTGGAACGAGGTGGAAGTCCGATGGTGCGAGGTCGGGTGAATGAGGGGAATGCGGTAGAATTTCAAAGCCGCAGGAGCGTGCTTCCGTCTGGGCAACATGTGAGTTGTGAACTGGGGTATGGTCTCGCAGAAGGCGGACGCCTTTGGTGAGCATGCCACGTCTCTTGTTTTTGATGGTCTCTCGCAATTTCCGCAGCAGTGAAGCATAGTATGCCCCAGTAATCGTGGCACCCTTTGCTAGGAAATCCATCAAGACTACTCCGTGCTGGTCCCAAAAGACTGTGAGCATGACCTTGCCCGTCGAGGGCAGGGAGCGTGCTTTCTTTGGGGGCGGTGAGTCCAAGTGCTTCCATTGCATCGACTGGACTTTAGCCTCCGGATCATAGTGATGGACCCAGCATTCATCCTGTGTAATCAGTCTGTTGAAAAAGTCCTGCTGGTTTCCATGGCACATGGTCAAAAGAGCCTGGGAGCATTCGACTCGTACCTGCTTTTGGAAAGGTGTGAGCAGCCGGCGAACCCAGCGATCGGATACCTTGCGCATATGAAGATGGTCCTGAATGATTTTTTTCATGGACCCCACACTAATCTTGACATGTTGGGCTAGGTCTCGAGCGCTAATACGGCGATTTTCAAAAATGGCGGCCTTCACTTGCTGGATGGTGTGTTCATTGACATCGTAGTGGGGTCGCCCTGCAATCGGAGCCGCTTCCACGGAAATCAGACCATATTTGAATTGGCGATGCCAACTATTTACTAAATCATATGATGGGGAATCCTCCCCATAAACCTCTTTTATCTCATCGAACGTCTTCCTTGGAGTGCGGCCTTTCAAGTACGGGAACTTGACTGCTGCTCTGTATTCCACTGCATCCATTATCACACCTCACACCATTTCAGCACCTCTAAAAGAAAGACCGTTATTAGTTTAGAGTTGCAAATTGGCACGTGAACTACAGTGACTTATGTCATTAAACATGCGCAGTTTCAGCATCCTGCAATAAATGGAAGTTAGTCAGGGGAAATCTTTATTGAACGCCCCTCGTAGCCTTCATAGATTACGAGAAGGCATTTGATTCGGTGGAGACATCAGCAGTCATGCAGGCATTGCGGAATCAGGGCATCGACGAAGCCTATTTTAACATATTGGAGGAAATTTACAGCGGATCCACAGCCACTATAGTCCTCCATAAAGAAAGCGACAGAATCCCAATAAAGAAGGGCGTACGGCAGGGAGGCACGATCGCTCCAATGCTATTCACCGCGTGTTAACAGGAGGTTTTCAGGGCCCTAGATTGGGAAGAATTAGGGATAAGAGTTAATGGAGAGTATCTCAGTAACCTGCGATTCGCTGATGACATTGCATTGATGAGTAACGTGGGAGACGAATTACAGCTCACGATTACTGAACTGGATACGGAAAGTAGAAGAGTAGGTCTCAAAATTAATATACATAAAACTAAAGTAATGTGGAACAATCTTGGCAGAGAAAAGCGCTTTGCGATAGGTGACGAGACACTGGAAGTTGTAAAGGAGTACGTCTACTTAGGACAGGTAGTAACCGTGGAGCCGAACCATGAGAGTGAAATAACTAGAAGAATAAGTATGGGATGGGGCTCATTCGGCAAGCATTATCAACTCTTCAATGGCAGTCTACCACTATCCCTCAAGAGGAAGGTATATAACAGCTGCATCTTACCGGTACTTACCTACGGAGCAGAAACCTGGAGACTTACAAAGAGGGTTCAACTTAAATTGAGAACGACGATGGAAAGGAAAGTGATAGGTGTAACCTTAAGAGACAGGAAGAGAGCAGAGTGGGTCAGGAAACAAACGGGGCTTAAGGATATCATAGTTGAAATCAAGAAGAAATGGATATGGGCCGGGACGTAGCACGTCGGCAGGATAACCGGTCGTCATTAAGGGTAACTGACTGGATTCCAAGAGATGGGAAACGCGTGAGGGGGAGATAGAAAATTAGGCGGGTAGATGAGATTAAGAAGTTTGTAGGTATAACGTGGCAGCAGAAAGCACAGGACCGGGTTGATTGGCGGAACATGGGAGAGACCTTTGCCCTGCAGTGGGCGTAGACAGGCTGATGATGATGATCTGATGTGGACAAACTGTCGGTTTTCGTAGGCTAGTGCCAAATAGTGGCGGTGATCCGCTCTGTTAAGTACTATATGCTTCATATGTACAATGTGACTGTCACTCGTACACTCTAAATTAGTATGTGCCTTTTCGAGAGAATTTCTCATCTGGAGCCATATTCGTGATCTCGCTTACGTACGTTTGTCTTCTAGAAAACTTCACACTCACCACTTTGCTTTCTCAAATGCTATGTCACCATGATGGATCACATGTCGTACATGACCTTCAAGAAGAAAGCACGCTGTGATGGCGAACAGGAATGTTGGCGATATAGATTATTATTGTGGAACAGGGTAGTGATGAGAAAATAGACAACGCCCAATCGCGGGGCTACCTGTTATTATTCTACCTCCCTTCGTCAGGCTGGTCAAGCACGAGTGTCCAAGGTACGTTCCGGCTCTTTGTCATTACAATCGGTCATGACTGCGGGCATGTGGATCTGCCCAAATTGCATCTGGAAAGCGGCCTTCGTTGTGGACTGCCGGACGGTCTTGTGGGGTGTCGGGCGACTGATGTGGTGATTGGTTAAACATGCCGCTGGCCGCCGGCTTTGGCATGGCTGGCGGCCGCGGTTGGCATGGCTCCTATGCACTTATTTCGCTCATCTGCCAGGCAGTCGATGTCATCGGCGTCATTGTTGACAAAGCCAGGAGGGTCAGGACTTTCGCCGGGAAAATGAATCCTACATGACTTTGTAAAGCTGAGAAACCATTTCCTTCATTCACATTCGCAACATCAATACCAGGGGACTTATTCTCCTCTATGTTATTGTCGCCCGAAAGCTCTGTAGGCACTGCTGGTGGAACACCGGCTGCGTTGAGTGGGTGTACAGCGCAAGCTTCTTCTGGGTAGATGGTACATCGACGGACAGTTTCCAGAGTGTCGTCTTTATTTCTTTTTTTTTCTCTTTATGTCTCGCTCTGGTTTGTCTTTATCTTTTTTCTCTCATTGCATGTCTTACTGTATCCCTACCTTTTTTATGTTTTTATTCCCTTTATTTCTCTCTATTTTTCTCATTCTGTTTCTTTCGATTGCTTTCTTCTTGTCTCTTTCTCCCTATCTCTCTCTTTGACGTGTCTTTGCCGAGCAGAGTTTTCGTTTATCGCTCGCAGCTATTGTACTCGGTAATGGGGCTCTTCCTCTTTCTTTCTCTCGCTTTCGTTGTCTCAGACTTTCTCTCGCTTTCCGTAGATGTTTTTCTGTCCGTTTTTGTATTTGTTCCCTCTTTTCCTTATTTATCGCGCCCTCATGCATTACTCTCTCTACCTCGCGTGTTCGTTTTCGTTTGTCACTCGCACCTACTGTACACGGTAGCGGGACTTGCGCAAATCTTGTGGCTCACATCTAACTAAGGCAAGAGAGAGAAGGAATGTAGGAAAGGCAGGGAGGTTAACTAGAATATGCGTCCAGTTTGCTACCCTACACATGGGGAGGGGGAATAGGGGAGTAAAAGAGAGAGAGAGAAGGATAGACACATGTCACATCACACACACAGTGCCGAGTTTCACAGGCGGTCGCTCAATAGGGTTCTTTTCAAGTACCGCAGTAGGGCTCGTGTGGCTTTCTGGGCTGATATGCTGCGCGACCAGGCTCCTAAGATCTTTGCTTCATTAAAGGGACGGTCATCCAGTCTATCCAAGGCACACTGGAGAGCTAACTAAGGAGTTTTCTACGATGGAGCACAGGTCATCGATAGCTTAAACACCTTCACTGTAAACAGAATCAAGAGAGCGCGTGGGTTTTTTTTTATGATGGCAGGTGCTTACGACAGAGCAGAAGCTACCGACTCCTTAGCACCTTCGCTGTTAAAAAAACATTTTTCGCAATTTGTGACAGCGTAGAGAGCGTATAGCGTGTTCAGGCACGGTTTTCATATGCGTTTTCACACTCTACTCCCTTACAGCCGTACGTAGACATCATTTTAGGCAAGATTTCTAACTCGCTATCTCATAGATTGTTCAGTGCAAGGCAATGCAAGAACTTTCAAAGGAAATGTAAAGGAATCATTACCTTGTCTCAGTGAGGTCTGGCGGCTCAATGCGGTAACGACGACGCCCACAGTTCAGCAATGCTATAAAATTAGCAAACATTAGGGCTGTAAAAATTCGCTTAGGTGTAATCATTTTCTTTCGATATTTTGATCAAATTATCAGTGCACACTAAAGCGGAGCCTTGCAGTGCTGCGAAGCTGTGCCCTTAAATAATTCGGAAACATGGTAATTTTGCAGACTGCCTACAAATTTATACAGTAGCGCGGAAAAACAATAAATTTCTCGTTATGAACCATGGCGACATTTTCCTTTTCACAAAACAAATGAGTACAGCGGCACGCTTTCACGAAACAATAAATTTATACTTTTTCCTGTGAGCGCGAAACAAAAAAAAGTAGTGCATTGGGGGTGAAACAATTACATATTGTTCTGCTCAAGTAACCGACGCAGCTCTATTTTAAAAGGCTGTTAAGTGGCTAGCTAGGCAAATCTGTCGTCCAGCTTTCCTAATTTCTTTACCGCTACCCTGCTTATTGGTAACGCTAACGATTCAGTCGGCTTCTCTGGCGCAGAGCAGATTCAAATAATTCATTTTCACAGGTTACAAACAAAACTCATACATGGCAATGGGCCATTTGTATCTTCCGTGCGCCTGCTCTCTCTACCATGGCGAGCATGAGCAGTGCACGTGGTGTGCTCGACAAAATTCACGTGACCTTTTGTAGAAAGTTTTCCTTTCTACACGTTTGAAGACAAGAAATCACAGTATTACGTTACCGCTACAATAGTGAGGTGCAGCATAATAACTCCGGAGGGGGACCCGCCATCCGGCTGATGTGGGTAATTTGATGTGCGCGCCATTTGATGCAAGCCTGTGTGCATCCGCCTTCGACTAAACGCCGCTTACTTATTTTTCACTCGACTATAATTTGTCGTAAGTGATCATCTTTTCCTGCACTTTCTAGATTACCTGGACCCTTATGTTTGCCGACATGTGGTCTGTAAGTCTTTGCTCTTCGAAGAACAAGCAAAGCGGACTTCACTGCGTCCATAGCCATGCAGATCCTCCCATCTGAATGCTTGACCACTGCTTCTTCTTCCGATATCTGTCGTAAAATATTCATCTCGGGGCTATGAACCAGTTTACTTACGGAACTGGCGAAATCAGTTGGATTAAAAGCGAGTGGCATGGAGCATGATTTAAAAAGCATGGAATATTCTACTATTCGCGTTGGCCCTTATAGGGCTGACGCGCTGGAGTTTTGAGTACTGTGGCGGAGCCTGGTGGCGTGCGCCGAAGTTGCTTGGGTAGTCAAAAATGGACGCCGACCGGCGAGTTACGCAGTTCTCAGTTGCTTTGAGCGTTTTACTTAATTTTGCGCGTAGTTTTTAGACTCAAAAAGTGCTTGAAACGTACGCAGGAACTTGTCGGCTATGCCTGCAGAGTCTGACATGTTTGACGAGCGATCCCTGCTTCAACAAACCGTGCCGAAAACAGGTCGTCCGGGCGACGGCTCTGAGCAGCGCGCGGTCCCGAAGCGCGGTCGCCGCCGTTATTGTTGCGTGGTTAATTGCCTCGAAAGTGGGGGTAAGGATCCTAATGTGCGGTTTTACTAGTTCCCCTGAAAGCCGTACGAAGTGGAGCGACGGAACCGCTGGATACGTGCCGTCCGACGCGTGAAGTGAGTACGCGAGAAAAACGCGGTCTGCTACGTAACGTGCTGATTACTTTTCGTGCGCGCGTTATATATAACTATATATTCCCTGTGTGCAGTCCTGACGGCACACCGTAGCTGCCGACGGCGAACACGAGGATATGCAGCCCGCACTGGTGGGAAACGAAAAAACGATGCCAGGAGTCACCCTGCATATTATGTGCCTACGATTTTTCCGGCAGCGTACAGCCGGCCGCTTCCTGCTGACCCCTCAAATGGACTTGAGAGGTCCCCCTTCGAAGCGAAGCTTCGCCACACAACAAACATTGCGCGCCGTCGCTCCTCGACCGCCAGCGCACGCTGACAGAATTTGACGAATTCCCTGGAAGCAAATGTTGAAAATTACGACAGTGCATCGTGCAAAAGTGTGTTTGCGACTGGATGCGGCAGAAAATGGCACACGGCGCGAATGCGCTCATTCGGGCCGCCGGCGGCTAGCCTTCGTCACTGGACCTTTCTTAGTTCCGTTTCGTCGTGTAGTGCACATGATTGCGGCTTTCTTAACAGCAATATTTTCGTTTATGCACTGTCGCTAATCGCGCGAGCATGCCTCGTAGAACTTAACTCGAGTTCAACGTCGTATGAGATTCGCTGCACTTGCGAGTTGCAGCGCGCCGAAACGGTTCCTTCAATCTCCTGCACGTCGTAAACATACTTGACGTTGACGAGCTTCTTGCGTTTACACAGATTGCTTGGCCTGAAGAACTCAGCCACGCCAGAAATTGGCCGAAATCCAAAGCGCAGCACAACCGACAGCGGCGGCTCCATTGCGCATCTGAGCTTAGTGCTGCATGCGGCCGCCAGTCTGACTACTCGAAACCAAGGAACTTATCGTAGGGGGCGCTTTTTAGTACCGTTTTCGCAGCGCCGCCTGGGCAGCCAGTCAGGCCTATGGACCTATTGAACTAAAAAAAGAAGTTAACGGGACGTCGGTCACAGAGAATGTGAATAAATTGGCACGACGCATATTGAAAATGAATGGTAATGAAAAGACAATGAACTAAGACAATCATCGAAACTCTCGTCGTCGGCACATTATTTATTTATTTATTTATTTATTTATTATTAGATTTGTATACATACAAGCACCAGGACACAGAGAAAAGAGGGAGAGAGCAAGCTGGCAACTGCAACCAGAAGGGGCACAGCGCCTGTCTGCTCTTTCGGGAGGAGGGAAGAGACAGAGGAAAGGAAGTTAGGAGGAGAAAAAGAGGAAAGGAGATAGTAAAATAAAGAAAAAATTGACGATGACCTGGACAAAAGTAGGTAAACACACACACAGACAAAAATAAAAGAAACGCTTATAAACGGGCGGCCAGATCTGTTTGGTCCATAAAGGTCAGCAGAGCTCGATGGGCCTGGTCGCGTCGCGATGCACAACCTCTCGGAAAGAGGTAATCGTCGATGGTCGAGCATTTAAATCCGAGTAATTTGTATTCCTTAATCAGCAAAGCACGCTGCGTAGCAAACGCGGGACAGTGTAATATTAGATGCTCAAGTGTTTCACAGGAGCCACAAGCTGCACACAACGGGCTGTTCACACGTCCTTGACGATATAAGCGTTCGCGCACCAATACTGAGCCGACTCTTAGTTTATATAACAGTGCTCTGGAGCGACGAGGCAAGCCACGACCACGAACACGGGGAGGGAACGATCCGTTCTCGACACGCTGGTCTGGGTGCTACTTTAGGAGGTGGCGGCGTATAAGCAGACGAGCGTTGTCCATCATAGACGAAATTTCCGGGCAGTCACAGTCATCATGATTACAAGATGAAGCCAGGCAATCAGCCTCTTCATTTCCAGCAATTCCCACGTGTGAATGTATCCACTGGGCAGCTAGGGACACCCCACGTGAGAGAATGTTGTCGGCTGATTCTACGATACTGCATAGAATAGGGCTGTTGGCCTCTTTTCCAGTGAGTCTGCTAAGGGCACCACGAGAGTCTCTAAGGATGACGACTTTCGATGTTGGCAATCCTTCTACATCACAAGCCATGACTTTCAAGTCTCTTGTAATAAATAAATTATCCCCCAAGAGTGGTAGCGTCCACTCAAGAACGGTTGTTTGTGTACTGTAAAACGCTCATATGGTGCGGCCGAAATCTCAGGGCACGGCGTGAACACTTTCTGACATACTCCATATCGGCTGGAAGTGTTCCCTTTTGTGTGGGACCAGTAGTAAATGCGCGATAGCCTGCCCTGTCACACAGAAAACAGAGATTTCCGGGCTTCTTTATCTTCTTCGCAGACTACCACATTGACATCGACGGTCCTGGTTCCTTGGGAATAAGTTCTTTTCCCGAGTTTGGGAGCGCTTGCGCTTCCATGAAGTTGTCCGCAGTCTCGCACAGCGAACTCAGTGTCTTGCATCTTCTTTGCTTGAGAAAGATCCTGAGTGCCGGAGAACAACCCTTCATGAATTGCTCACGAATCATTAGCTCACAAATCATAATTCAGCGTAGTTGTGCTCATACATAGGCTCCGGTCATACATACGCTTTCTCATACATAGGCTCCGGTCATACATAAATAGGCCTTCTCCGGTGATACATAGGCTAAGCGAAAGAGCCCACTTTTCACGCGGCCACCCTTGACACGTTGCGACCCGTACAAATCGCTGTAGGTGCGCGTCGAAGTCGTCCCGACCTTCTTCGAAGGGCGCAATCAATTTATGACGACTGCTGACATCTGTAACTCATTCGGTGCTCATGCTGGATCCTCCTTGTTCATCAGCCACCATTGGCTGTACACTGGTTGTACTCTACTGAAGTCGAAGCTTCAGCTCGACAATCTTCAGTTCTTGTTCCTGCACTTTCTGCTGCTGCTCTAATAGCGTCCGTTGCCACTCTGTGCTTTCTTTCACGATCTCACGCTCCTTAGCACGCTCATCTCGAGCTTCAACACATTCTCGCTCAACCCACTCTCTAAGTTCCTCATTCTCCAACCATAGCTGTCAGCCAAATGCAATAAATTTTTCCTTCTCCATGACACTGGCTGTGTCTAAGTAATGGCTTCAGATCATAAGCCATCCTCGCTGGCTTGCCAAATGTAGTGGTCCGTGGGCCTTCAGAAAAAGACAGCCAAGTCAGGGACAAGAAAATATTTCGACGCATCACGAAGTAACAAATACACACATTTCCAACAGCCAAACAACACAATTCCTTTTTCTACAAGCCTTATTCCTTAGTCTCACACCTACGCTCACGCGAAAAACCGGTGCGTCCTCATGGCCTAAATCTATGAAGTCCATCGGACACCACTCACAGTACCGTCGACGGTGTAGGCGGCGCACGCTTGCAGCAGTGTAGGGCACGATGAGTCGTACAGGAGGCACGAGAGGACCCTGAAGTGCTCGCTCGACCGTGTTACCTTCTTCTGCGAAGTATTCATCATCATCATCAGCATGTCTACGCCCACTGCAGGGCAAAGGCCTCTCCCATGTCCCGACAATCAACCCAGTCCTGTGCTTTCTGCTGCCACGTTATACCTACAACCTTCTTAATCTAATCTACCCACCTGATTTTCTGTCTCCCCCTCATGCGCTTGCCATCTCTAGTAATCCAGTCAGTTACCCTTAATGACCACCGGTTATCCTGCCGACGTGTACGTGCCTGGCCCATATCTATTTCTTCTTCTTGATTTCAACTATAATATTGCCACGGGCGTTTCCTATTATCACTTTTGCTTTATTCGGTTTTCGCCCACAAAGACTGTCAGCAACGCTCAGCGCGAACCGCGCCTCATTGTTCGAGAAGCTTCCCGATCATTGTAGATCGTTTTGGTAAGATTGCGCGCAAGACGCGCACACTCGAGCTCATTCTAGAATTTGCGCGACAGCCAGCGATAACGCTGGAATATTCGACGGCACATGTTTAAATGCCGACGCGCTTCACCGCTTGTCAGTTGATCGACGGACGACGCCCTGTTCGCCGCTATCATTCTACTGCGTGTATTGCTGTAGTTCTAGTTGTCAGTTTCTCGGCCACAAGTTCGGCCAAATAAACAGTTTCATCTCGGACGTACTGACTGTTGTCTTCGTCGACGTCACGACCACGTGACAATATCCTTAACCGCCGTTTGCTCCCTGACCCACTCTGCTCCCTTCCTGTCTCTTAAGGTTACACCTATAGTTTTCCTTCCATTGCTCGCTGCGTCGTCCTCAATTTAAGTTGAACCCTCTTTGCAAGACTCCAGGTTTCTGCTCCGTAGGTAAGTAACCGTAAAATGCAGCTCTTATATACCTTGCTCTTGAGGTATAGTGGTAGACTACCATTCATGATTTGATAATGCTTGCCGAATGAGCCTTATGCCATCCTTATTCTTCTAGGTATTTCACCCTCATGGTTTGGCTCCGCGGCTACTACCTGTCCTGTGTAGATGTACTTCATTACAACTTCCATTGTCTCGCCACCTATCGCAAAGCGCTGTTCTCTGCCAGGATTGTTCCACATTACTTTAGTTTTATGCATATTAATTTCAGACCTACTCTTCTACTTTCCGTATGCAGTTCAGTAATCATGAGCTGTAATTCGTCTCCCGCGTTACTCATCAATGCAATGTCATCAGCGAATCGCAGGTTACTGAGATACTCTCCATTAACTCTTATCCCTAATTCTTCCCAATCTAGGGCCCTGAAAACCTCCTGTAAACACGCGTTGAATAGCATTGGAGAAATCGCGTCTCCCTGCCATACGCCCTTCTTTATTAGGACTTTGTAACTTTCTATACGGAGGACTATAGTGGCTGTGGATTCGCTGTAGATTTATTCTATTATGTTCACATAGGCTTCGTCGATGCCATGATTCCGCAGTGCCTGCATGACTGCTGATGCAAATGCCTTCTCGTAATCTATGAATGCTATGTATAGGGGTTGTATTCCGCACATTTCTCTATCACCTGATTGATAGTATGAATGTGGTCTATTGTTGAGAAGCCTCTACGAACTCCTGCCTGGTCCTTTGGTTGACTGAACTGTAATGTCTTATTAATTCTGTTAGCATTTACTTTTGTAAATAGCTTGTAGACAACGGACAGTAAGCTGATGGGCCTGTAATTTTTCAGGTCCTTGGCGTCCCCTTTCTTATGGGTCAAGATGATGTTGGCATTCTTCCAAGATTCTGGTATCCTCCCCGTCAAGAGACACATCGTGTACAGGGTGGCCAGTTTTTCTAACATAATCTCTCTACCGTCTTTCAACAGGTCTGATATTATCTGATCCTCACCACGGGCTTTGCCTGTTTGGATTTCCTTTAGGGCTACCTTTACCTCTCCTGTCAATACTGGTGAAATGTCAGATACCTCTGGGCTATTACTGATTCTTACGCTATCATTCTGACTGTCTCGGCTGCTGTACAGATCCCTGTAGAACTCTTCCGCTACCTCAACACTTCTATGCCTATTGATTGTGACCTTGCCTTCCTTGTCCCTTAATGCATACATCTGATTTTTGCCTATGCACAGTTTTGTCTTCATAGCTTTGAGGCTTTTTCTGTTCTTTAGAGCATGCTCAATTCTCTCCATATTATACTTTCTCATGTCGGCTACTTTACGCCTATTGATTAACTTCGAAAGCTCCGCCAGCTCTATTTTGTCGGTTGCATTTGAGGCTTTCATGGCTTGACGTTTCTTACTGAGGTTTTTTCGTCTCTTGGGATAGCTTACCAGTGTCCTCTCTAACGACTGTACCCGCGACTTCCACTTCAAACTCCTTAATGATAGTAGTCAGATTATGATTCATTGCGTCAACGCTAAGGTTGGTTTCCACGGATAAAGCCGCGTACCTATTCTGAAGTGAAACTCTGAATTCCTGTACTTTGCCTCTCAGAGCTAGTTCATTAATCGGCTTCTTGCGTATCAGTTTCTGCCGTTCCTTCCTCAAGTCCAGTTGACTTCTAGATCTTACCGTTCTGTGGTCACTGCATCGGATCTTGTTAACTACTTCCACATCCTGTACAATGCCAGGTTGGACACACATTATGAAGTCTATTTCATTTTTAATTTTGCCATTAGGACTCCTCCACGTCCACTTACGAGTAGCTCGCTTTCTGTAGAAGGTATTCAGGGTCCGTAAATTGTTGCGTTCTGCGAACTCTACTAGTAACTCCCCTCTGGCATTTTTAGAGCCAATGCCATATTCCGCAACTGCATGTTCTCCAGTCTACTTCTTGCCTACCTTTGCATTAAAGTCGCCCATCAGTGCAGTATACTGTCTTTACCTTACTCATTGCTCATTCTACGTCTTCGTAGAAGCGTTCAACCAGTTGACATCGTGGCTGAATGTAGGCGCGTAGGCCTGTACCACCTTCATCTAGTAACTCTTATTAAACTGAATTACGATAGAAATCACCTTCTCATTAATGCTATAGTATGCCTCTATATTGCCAGCTATACTTTTATGAATAAGGAACCCCACTCCTAGTTCTCGTCTGTCAGCTAAGCCATGATAGCATAGTTAGTTCATGCCTAATTATCTTCCGATTCGCTTTACGACTGGCTTCGTAATACGTGGACAACACAGACTTTTAAATGACCGCGTCTGTAGTAGGTATTCTGATCAAATAATATATAGGGTCCAACGTGAGAAAGGAAACTTGCCATCCAAGCACACGCACGCACGAAGGTTTATGCTCCAACGCGCGTCCATGCGCACTTACAGCTTCTGAAATCTAGCTGCACTAGGGAGCAACGCTTGCTTGCAAGGGACACCGCGCATGCGCAGACCATGATACTACCGTACTGCTTTTCCGTGGGTGCGCTCCGTCGATGAGCGGGCGCGTGCGCGGTGTTCCGAATGATTCTGAGAGCACCTGTACGTGCAGTTACGAGTTTCGGTTTATTTTCTGGTTTATTTTTATTATTTACTATTTATTGTGATTTAATGTATTTCGTTTTCTTGTCATTATATGTCATAGTTGTTAGGTTCCTTCTTCGGCTGCGCGCGTGCCAGCAACGATGTTGTGACAGCGGAGGTGTTTCGTCGGTCGTGTACAAATATTATGACTATCATGAACCGGTACGTGCTTTCTTCGTCGTCTTCATCTCCATTTTCGCTCCCAGAACACGTCGCTGATTTGTACGGCGTGGAACGCAATACCTCTGATGGGCGAGCAACGAGTACAGAGCGAGAGAAACAACGAAACAGAGAGTATTAGGGACAAAGAAGGGGAAGAGTGACAGGAAAAGATATTAGGGCAGATAAATAAATAGGCAGGTAATTAGAGACATAGAAAAAAAAAACACATACAAGAGATGGAAATGAACAGAGCGCAAGACAGAATGAGCAAGAAAGATACAAGCGCGAAAGAGAACGATATATACAGAGAAAGAAATTGAAAGAAACACGGAAATAAAGAGATAGAAAAAGAGGTAGAAAGAGTGTAACAGAAAGAGAAGGAGAATTAAATTGTGAAATTTAAAAGAAACAAGGAAGGCCGCCAAGGTGCGCTCTTCCTGCAGGCTTGGCATCACAAGTTCGAAGCTGCCTTCATTTTTTTATTTTATTACTTTATTGTTTAAATCGTCGCTTTTATTTTTAACCGAGACAACGAGATACGCTCGTTCGCTCGGTTAGGGAGAGGGCCGATGTACTTCGCTCAACGCAGGTACTGGTGCCTATGAGCTGCGCGCAAATGAGTAAAAATATATTACAGTAATGCATGTTACAAAACAGGCTGGTGTGATAGTAGGTGTCTTGAGGTGTATCGCTAAGGCAGACGAGAACAGGAAAAAAAGACACGAGGCCTCTATTGTTTTCGCTTCACTCCTAGCCTTTCTGTGCATTGAAATAAAGCCATAGAGTTAAAAAAATTGCAGCAGTGTTCTTGAATAAGATATTCCGCAGTTTCCGGAACTTCTAAACCTCGCTTTTACGAATCATTGTGTGTTAAGGCAACCATTACGCATTGTCCGCAACCTACGTATCGTAGGGCAGAAATTCGGAAGGAATATGCTGAAATAGAACTGAGGGCTATCCAAGAACAATGTACATAATACTAATTTGGAAAAGTTGCACCACATTATAGCATAGTGCGTAAGTCTTACATGCCCTATTTCGATCTTTTGTTCTTTTGATCTGTTTTGTTCCTGAAGTAAGTTCTAATATAGCTTACATATGCTCTTTTTTCATGTTTCAGAAAGCATTTGTAGAATGCACAGAGCATATTAATGTGGCAGAAATACCACACTTAGCGTTCTTGTATTGTAACGATATACAAAACTGAATTCTGTCTCAGGCATACTATTGTGTATATATATATATATATATATATATATATATATATATATATATATATATATATATATATATATATATATTCCTTGACGTATATACGTATCTAGCGTGAATAAATGTATCACTTGCAACGCAAATATGGCAATGTTCAACATGTTTTAACAATGTCCAGCATTACAAACAAAATATAAGCGGCCAGCTGAAGCACACCCTAATTATATATATGAGTAAATGATATATAGCGCTGCTTTTGCCTTATCCTGTGCTTTTAATCTTTTGTATGCTCATTTTCATTATATCACTATACTAGCGATCTTCTGATTTCAGCTTTTAAAGCCTTGTTCCCTTTTTTCCCCACTGTGTTTTGTATATATGGTTACAAATGGTTTAAAATATGTGAATATTACATACCGACTGTTGTGATGTTAGAGCGAATGGGTGCTTATGTATTAACTTAATGTAATAACTAATAAATGTACACTCGACAGATTTGCCTCAGGGCGGAGTATCTGCGAGCAGTTTGTATCCGATAATCTACGGCAAGTATGGCTTCGAAGCAGCCACTCAACTCTCTTCAAGAAAACTGTGGCGAGTGAACTTATATTCAGCGGACGAGTTGATGCTGCATATTTGGGTGACTATATGAAACTACTCATCCCAGCGTTCGTTTTCATGCGCAGCATTACACTGTGCTTCCTCGCGCTGGCTACATGGTGGTCATGACCGTATATTTTAATATTTTCAGAGCATCATAAAATAATGAAAAATGCACAATTCAGCATGCATCAAAGAGTGTCGACGCCTCTCGCTTAACGATTACTCCAAGGAGGTTGCCACTCCATCACAAATGAAGCTTATCTTTCCCGCGATGGATGCCTAGCAGGCTGCACGTTTGGAACGCCAGCGCGTGCTTGAACGTGAACTCGATCGTCCCTGATGGACAGGCGAATCACTGGTCCGCTGGGGTTCACAAGTACTCAAGTGACATATTTCTGTCATGGAAATGACGTCAAAAATTACGCACAATCATATGGTGACGAAAAACGTGAAAGGTTCCATCAACGGGAATTAATTGAATCCGCGACTTCTCGCGCGTGAATTCGACTGCCGGGCGCGCTATCCATTGTGCCATGGTCGCACACCCTGGAGACTTTACAAACGGGCGTTTTATATCTCTCACTTTCCTTTCACAGTGCTCGTGGTAGGCGGGATGGTGTTGCTGTCCGGGAGCGGTAAAGTGAAGTAATGCACTGTGACCATGGATTCCGCGATTTGCTCCTGCATTGTGTCGTTGCTACGCGTCCGTCCCATTCGGTGCGTTTCCAAGAGAAGTCTAATTTTGTGAGAGCCTTAACACACCGCTAGATGGCGGCCTTAGCCCATGCCTCAGCCTCGCTCATAGCATCCATTCATATTAAAAATAAAAAATGGCTGCGACGCGCGCCTGCCTCGCCTGGATGTAACACCGCGTTGCCGGCTTAGGCTCGCCCGTTGAAAAAAACGCGTCAGGGCTAGAGGGTAGACACGACGCCTGTTGCGTTTTCGTCTAGTCAAACCGTGGTGTTCAATAATTCTTCAATATGTGGCGGGATGGTGCACATAGCATAGGTTCGGTGTATAATGAGCGACGCTCTTATGGCTGTCAGACCGCTTGCCCTGATTACGCTCTCACCGTTCACTACTACAGCTATAGTGCACTAGAATAATTATTCTAGTACACTATAACTACAGCTACCACAAAGGTTTGTTTATTCATTGATCATGGACGGTAGTCCTCGCGATGGAGATGCGCCACCAAGCTTCAAGATGGGTGCATCCACGAACACCAATATTATTTCTGAAAACTCTCTTACATCAATGTACAGTAAAATTCTGCTACTTCTGTAAAGACAGGTTTTAGTTTCGTGTAATAGCGATTTATGATGGAGGCATCAACCACGTTTTTTTTGCAATTTCTCCCCGTCATTGCTAATTTTCCCGTGAAATGTCCTCGCTTTGAAGCAATACTCACATCATGCTTGTGAAGAAATCTTATGGACGAGCATAATCATCGTGGTGGAATGTCGATTACAAAATAGCCATCGTATGCGCAGCGTAGCGCACGTACGGACGGAATCGATAGATCAATGAAACTTCGTTTCTATAACTTAGTTGCTCATGCACTTAATCATTTCATACTCCTGCAGTGTTGCTTGTGCTGTGGTATGCTTAATTGTGAGCATTCGTAAGTGAATTGCATTTTAAATATATTGTCTACAACTGTGTGTGTAATTATGTAACATCAGTGCAAAAAAGCCACGCGGACAACTATCGCTCTACATGCGATTTCATTTTGTTAGAAATGCTATTGTGGAATCTGTACGAATATTTTTACTGCAAATTGTGAAAGTGAGAAGTAATAAGTCATAGGATTGTAGTACTCGGGTTATACGGAAAAGGGGTCGACGGAGCCGATTTGTGTACAACAGAACTGCATTATCTACTGGGCCGCTTGCAAGACTTGTCATACACGGTCATAATCTTTCCATAATGTTGACGCTGGAATGTTTCCACACATTCAGGGTATGGGTTGTTTATCTCGTAGTCTTTTACACGGATGTCAAAGTAGACACCTATAAACAAAGCAGAAAAAAATTTAATAATCTGCAACGAATGAATTTCTTAAGATATGCAAATGATGTTGTTTTACGGCACTGGCCAATTCTCTTGACATTGTAGTCAGACGCTGTCATAGATCAGGTAGGGCAAAAAATACGGAGAAAATAACGTGTGTACCCGTAGTTTTTGTGCAACCTGCTCTATGATGAATTCTTACAAACTCGCCCAGATTTCCGTTCTCGTAAGCAGACGTTGTCAGACACGCACACTTGCCTGAGAACGTGATATGAGCGCATTGTAATCGGGCCTGAATGGCTACGTAAACAGCGGTCATATACTGTCTATGATACTGTTGGCATAAGATTGTCGGGTCGAAACTGCGTTGCTCCATTCATGAAGCTCATTGAGCTCAACATTCATTACTGTCATTTGTACGTTGTTGTAGTGAAATTTAGCAATAAAACATTACTGACACAGTACAGCTGTGCGAGCCCGTTACGTCATCAGTTTTAGCCATAGTAGTAAGAGAAGTAGCGTAGTCAGGAAATTTTCTCGGGGGGAGGGGGTGCAATCATACTTTATGTGTGTTCGTGCGTGTGTTTCTTGTGTGCCTGTATATATATATATATACACATGGAAAGTTAAAAAATTTCGGGCTATTTCAACCCTCCACCCGCCCCTGGCTACGTCAATGAGTTGCAGTATTACTGATCAAGTATTAATCTGTACGACATCGCACATCCACTCTATACGAGGTGCATTGGGCAGTGTGCTGTATTTACAACGCTAATATTACATTGGACGCTTTTGTTTTGAAGAAAGGGTGCTCGAGCATATATATATATATCTATATATATATTGTAAGGAGCAGAGACGGAGGCAGCACCCGATCCTGGGCCAGCTCTTCTATTGTCTGAACCTCTCCTTGCTCTACCTGTACCCGCTCGCTGTCATCACACTCGACCATGACTGCAGAGGAAGATGAGTTTGAGAGAATAGAACAGCTTGCCCGACGAAAGGGTGTTGTCTCTGTCTGATCGTTTACAATGGCGCAGCCTACAACGCAAGCCGAACCTTGCAGCTGAAGCCGCCTGTCATCGCGCGTCGTCGGCAGCGCGGGTCTCTCCATCCTTGGAACGCCGCCCACGCTTCCTCGGTCATGGACACCATGGCCCGACCACTGCTGCAGCTACCTAGCCAGCCATCCGAGGACGGCGTCCAGGCCTCGTCGGTGGCTTATGGGCACGCTTACCCCGGCGCTGCGAAGAGACTGCATTACCTACCATTACCAGGGAATGTCGTTCACCCTCTCATTCAAGGCTTCATCGGCACCTGAGCCGCTTTGGGATGCGGTACAAGCTCCTTCGGACCAGCAGCCCGCCGTCATGAGCCCAACCACCACCGCCTACTGGTCCGACATTACTGGCTTCGCACGCGAACCATCGGAGAGCGCCGCGCACCTGCGGCGTACCATTGCGCGACTTCGCGTCACGGCCAACGCTTTGACAGCGTCGAGCTCTGCGCTGTTTCCTCCTATCATTCCGGCACTGACAGCCATCAACGCCTTGTTGGATGAAGCCACCTCGCTAGACCTCAAGGCCAGCTCGCCTGAGCAACGTAGAGAGCTCCGGTCTACCCTCAGGCAGCTATCTCTCCAACTTGTTGACTTCGCGCTCACACTCTACCGCTTCACGCCTGCCGTATCACCATCGCAGGCTACCTTCGTACAACCGGAGTTTCGCGGCTTCCAGGACGACGCCGAAAAATGGGTGGCGACCGTCAATGCCCAACGAGCTCGCAAAGCCTGGACGGAGGCGCAGAAATGATCCATGGCGGTAGACCGCCTTCGGGAAGGTGCGCAGCGTGGCACAGGTACGAAGGCGTGGAGCAGCAGTCCTGGGCAGCATGGAGTGCAGCCCTGACTGCCGCTTTCGCCCTGATGCCCGGTACCTTAGGTGCGTCCAAGACCTCCACTGAGGACGCAGTTCCGGAGGGCCACAACCTTGAGGCTGCAATGGCGCTTTGCAGTTCATCGACGGTGTTCGTCGTAGATTTTGACGCTTACCGGAGCAGCCCTGCTCCTCCCCTGCAGGTCAAGGACTCTGCGTCGGTAATGGACATAAGCATATCGCCGCCAGACCTTCTGCAAACGGAGAAACTGCCCTCGCGATCATCGTCGTCAGAGCACAAACAGGCACACCCCCCTGTCATGCCAGATGAACGACACGTCCGTGAACCCTACGAGACCAAGATCGCCAGTAACGCGACTTAGGTCATATCACTTCACAAAGTACGCCATCCCGATGTCGCAAGCGAGATGCCTGACCAGCCAGAGGTCATTATCATCAGAGACTTGGCACCGCAAACCAACTGCCCTGCTGACGACACTGCTCGTTCCAGGGACACATCTTGTTCACGTCACCCTTAATGAGGAAGCGCCAGGGCGACCCAGCGTGACAACTGCGCCTCACCTCACATAGTCCGCCACGCGACAGTTACGCACGCTCTACTATCTTCAGAGATGCGACAGGACCAACGTCAGCGTTTCCAGATAAGCCTGCCACCATGTTGAAACAGTAATTGCCACCCACCCGAGCAACTACCGATCTTTTGCGAGAAGTCTCTTGGCCGGAAACTTCGAGTACTTCGACACTGCCAATTCCATGCACGACCGGCCAATGGGACAGATTTCCCTGCAAAGTCGCAGCGTGGCCAAAGTGATTGTCCGCCGCGACACTGGTGCCGCGACACAGCCAGTGTCGCCCGCCAGAGAATCTTCCAGCAGACCACCAAACCACGCTGAAGCGTGATTGGGGCCCACCACCACGAAACAGCCAGTGTCGCCCACCGGACATATTTCTGGCGGATCTTCTGACCGAGTTGCCACGTGGTCGGGTCCGACCAGCGCGATTCAGCCAGCACCGTCCACCTGAAATATTGTCGACGTCTCCGCGCGCTTTGCAGTCATTGCCGAGCGTGATGACGAAGTTTGACACCGGGGCTCTGGCGCGCCGGGACAGCTAGCGGGTAGAGGCAGAGGAAGGGGAGGTTGAGAGAATAGAGCAGCTTGCCCCACGAAATGCTGTTTTCTCTGTTCCATCCTTTACAATATATATATATATATATATATATATATATATATATATATATATATATATATATATATATATATATATATATATATATATATATGGCTTCGAGTCTGTTCTTGTGCCCGCTTAACTGCCTTGGTCCATTATTAAATTGGCATGGCATGGCATGCCAGGAGTGCGTGATGAACACAAGCGACAGGTCATAACATAAAACTTCATGTGCTTGTCATATAGATAATGACTTGTATGACACGGTTTTGGCACTCTGGCGACCGTTTCATTAGCTTCATATCTAACGAAATTGGTTGGGAATGACAGAATTGCGTGAATTGTGATGAACATCATCACATACTTCGCCTAATATGAGCATGAAAAACCTAAATTGCTGCATCCTATATACGAGAATTAGCACGGCATATACCGGAATATATATGCCTGCATGCATGAAAAACATGCGACATTGAACGACTGGTGTTGGCTTAAATTTCTTGGTATGATTCAAAGCCAAGCAATTCGGTGTATGCCGCTCCTCGCCGACTGCTTTGCCGTACATTGATTCCTAAAGGGCTTAGGGTATACCAGACTTTTACGAGTTACAGCTTCCAGATTTTTGTTGGCATAGGTGGTATAATCAGCGCACTATGCCGACGCCACCACTTTGTTCGCAGGTGTACACAAGTAGGCCCTCAAGAATGCGCCGGTCATATGCGTAATTGTATGGGCTGTTTTCTCATATTTTATGCTCTTTCCTTCGTGGGTTTATCGACGATCAGCCGTTTCAGATACGAAAGTGTCATCACTTGTCGAGATTATCAAGGTTACTTGCCAATTTACGCTGCCGCATTTCACTCTCGCCTGAATATGAAAGCAGGGCCGTCATTGTTGCCTGTAGCAAATAAGGTGTTGCGCACTGAACACGTCAATGATAGTCTAATGCCTTGCATGGAGAAGAATTGAGTTGGGAGGGAGCATTTATTATTGCAAAAGAAAGAAACAACGAAAGAAAGAAAGAAACAAATACAAAAAGAAGGAAATGAGGGGAGAAAATAGAATGAAAGAAAAGAAGTACGTCGCTGGCTCCCCGTTTCCCTAAGGGCGAGCGCTCCTGATTTCTGTTAATAATAGGGATCCACGAACTGGCTCTTCGGAATGTCGCGTTGCATCTACGCAATATGAGTAGAAGCCCAAGCCCTAAGATTTTTTGAAGGAAATGTTTTCTAATGTAGCTTCCACTGACATACTCTCACTGGTTTTAGTGAGATGTAAGAAATGCGATGCCCGACTTTCGTGTGAAAGGTGCAGCAAAATGGTAATAACTAAATAAATAAATAAAATGTATAGGCTACGGAGTTGCAGCCTTTTTCATCGCACTCCTAATTCACGTGAGGTTTCCACTTGCAGTCTCTTATTTCGAAAAACGTCGGGGGTGTATTAGAAAACTTGAAATGCAACATTGCCTACATTCAGTCTAATTCAATGTATTGAGTTGTCTGGCAACATTTCATGAAAATTTACATGACTAATGCACAAGATGAGTTCATTCCTTAACTTCCTTAGCCTATTTGCGAAGCTGATCACTCCAAACATAATGAGACAACGACAAAAAGGCAATGCAAGTAGGTCACGGGAACTAAGATCGTAAATCGAATTTCACACTCGAACTCATCATGGCCTCCTTTATTGTAGCACTGCCATTTCACGTGTCTCTCTTTATCTCCCTCTCTTTCTTTCTCTCTCTATTTCGTTAAGTTATTTGTTTGCTTCTCTCTCTTTCTCTCTTTTTTTCTCTTTCTGTGTCTGTTGCCTTCTATATCTTTCTGTCTCAGTCAATTTCCTTCTTTGTCTTTTTGTCTTTGTTTCCTTTCTTGCTCTGTATTACTTTGCCTCTAGCATTTTATCTCATTTTCTCTCTCTGCATTCGTTCTCTCGTCCAAAGGAGTTATTGCATTTCACGCCGGAGAAATCGACGCACGTGTTCTAGGAGAGAAGCAGAAGATGAAGAGGAAGAAGAGGACGAAGAGAGCGCCTGCCAGTCTCGCGCACCCGGTCTATTTTTCTCGATTTTGTCATTTGTTTTCCTGTCGAAATGTTCGAGTGCTGATGTTATCCCTGAGTATGTGCCCGATTTTCGATAGGCATAGGTACGGCGAAGAAGGAAGCAATCAGGCCGTTCAAGACCAAAAGTTTTATAGGCCAACGTTGTGTCAAGGAAAAGAAAATTAGTGTACAGGCAGTACACGCTGTACACTGATAGCGGTAATCGCAGTCACCGGCCGTCCCTAACCTGATCAGCAGTACGGCACACTGGCATTTATACAGGTGATATCGAAGATTCCAGCTCTAATGATGATGACTGCATTAGTTCCAGAATAAAGTGTAGTGTTCGCGTTGCGCGCTCAAGCTTATCAGAACATTCTCATTTAATCGGGAATGCTCGACATTCTGACGTGGCACATCCGAGGGAGTGGTTACACTTGTACGGAATGGTTACATGAAATTAGAAAAGGAAGCCTATTTTACACTGCCTACTCTGAACAAAACAGCGTTTGATGCTCAAGGCAGATTATAGAAGCGAAGGCTAATAGTACTTGGAATTAACGTCCCAAAACCTTGATATAATAATGAGGGACGCCGTAGTGGAGGGCTCCGGAAGTTTCGACCATCTGCTGTCCTTTAACGTGCACTCACATCGCACAGTACACGGGCCTCTTGCATTTCACATCCATCGAAATGCGACTGCTGTGGCCGGGATCGAACCAGGGATTGTCAGGTCCGCAGTTGAGCACCGTAACAGCTACACCACTGAGGAGGACGGAAGCGTAGAAGAAAAAATATACAGAAAAAGAAAGAACAAAAAGAAACCAGTAAGTAGCGTCATGAATCGCTTACGCGTATGCAATATTTTAAGTCGCCCGACACAGGCAACTTCAGGTAGTGCCAGGCGCCGCACAGAGTTCGTAATGCCGTCCAGGATAACTTCGTAGTCTTGGAGTGCCGAGACGTGGAATCACCTTGCATAGCCCGAAGTATCACCTAAGATTCTTTTCACTGAATCCACGTCAGCGTACAGACGTCCACAAAGAAACAACGTCGCCGAACCGGTAGTCTACGCGGTGATATTCAAGGTTGTAATCTCTGCTGTCGGTTCATTGCTGGCTCTCCATACACAGACGAGGGAGTTTTCTCGCTTGTTCGGCGCTCTGAATTAGTAGACGCTGTCGTCGAGGTTTTCTTTGTTGCTGACTTTGTATAGCACATCGTCAAATGTCGTTGACGGACATCATAAGTAGACCAACTTTTATGGCATCATCTACGTCTTTTCTAGCGTGGTCTCGTGGCACCCGAAGATCACGTACGGAAGTATTGCATGCCACGTCTCGTGTACCAGGTCGACGCACACGGCCAGCATGTCAGCGATGGTCCTATTTAAACGCTCAGTGAGGCCATTAGCCTGTGGATAGTAGCCGGTGGCCCAGCTGTGACTGTATCTCTGAGTGTACGTATCTCAAGATCACCTGAGCTAGGTCAGCAATAAAGGCCACACCTCTGTCGGTGATGAGGACCTCCGAGGTGCCATGACTCAGGACAATGTTCTAAACAAAGATGTTGGCTTTCTTGGAGGCACTGCCTTTGTGCAGGACATTTGTTTCGTATTAGCTGGTGAAGTATTCGGTAGCTACGGCGATCGATTTATTTCTGAATGTTGAAGCCGCGAACGGCCCAGTAAGTCCACGTCGCATTGCTGGAACGGTCGGCTAGGCGGTTATATGAGCGGGACGGTCGGTGAGGTGGTTCGAAATCCTGATGGCCGAGTCGGCGGTGTCTTCCGACGCTGATAGTCTCGGCAGATCCTTATGTAATGAGCGGTGTCGGCAGTGAGGCGAAGCCAAAAAGATTTATGAATTATGGCGAGCATACGTGGGTGCACGACGAGAAGTTAGTTGGCGCGAGCTGTCAAGAACTTCTTCTCTACCATCTCTACCAGCACACCGTCCTCTAAGCAAAAAGAAGGCAATGCGCGTCTGAAGACCCCCGGAAGAGCAACGTTGTTGCCTTCCTAGTACTCCAGAAAGCTGCGCAGTTTTGGAAAGTTCCGTTGCTTGTCAGCGTAGTTGTGAAATGGTAAAGTTCCCAGCAAGGTGTCTTCGTCTTGCTCGTATTGAGGTAGGGCATTAGTAGCGGCACGGTACAAGCATTTCTCATCTTAGTTCTTCCTTTCGGACTTGTACACAACGGAGATTGAATTCTTGGAGTCTGAGACTTCATCATGCGTGACGGCCAGAACATTTCTTTGGTTTTGCCGGCCAACACATGGAGTGATGGTCACTTACTAATTTTAAAGGCCTGCCTATCCGTAGGGGTAAACATTGACGTGGCCCAAATACTGGCAAAGAACTTACATGTAAATGCACCTCGACCACGGAATGGTGAGCGCCCCTCGAGGAATTCGACGAATACCTGTCGAGTTGTCAAACCTCACGTGGCTTTCAATAACACCACTCACGAGCAACGGCGACGGAGATGTATCGGTCGCCGAGCCCCCACTTTTCAGCAAGCTCTCCAAGGCGTCGTTCACCAAGCCCGCGTCGGGAAACCAGTCAGCGACCTGTCGAGGCAACACCGCATTCGACGTTGATGCAGATGAACCTACATCGCTGACTGTATACGACGACGACCGACCCAGAAAGAGGTGCTTTGAGAGTGACGTTGCTTCGGATTTACGTGTGTTCGTTGATGGCTACGAAGTCATCACGCTGGTAGATACAGGCGCAGATTATTCAATAATAACTAGCGAGCTTTCTAAAATACTGAAGAAAGGGCTGACTCCTTGGAAGGGACCACACGTTCGTACAGCAGGAGGGCACCTCATCCACCCGACGGGAATATGCACCGCAAGAATTGGAATTAGGGGCTTCACGTGCGTCACCAGATTTATTGTGCTTGCCTAATGCTGAATAGACTTGATTATCGGCACGGATTTCTTACGAGCTAACGGCGCTGTAGTCAGCTTGCGAGAATATTGTGTCTCATTGTCGACGAGGCACGCTATCGCTACCTTCGACACTGACGAAGACGTATATGACATTTCTATTTTTGCTGACAGCAACACCTGACTGATACTTCAAAAAAAGGGATCTGCATGGCACGAGGCCTTTTTCAGCGACGTGGGGGATGTACCAGTGTTCTACTTACCAACTTTGAAAATAAGGTTCAGCACGTTGCAAAGAGAACTGTCATCGCCAGTCTCAATGATTTCGTTCAGGTTACAGAACTGCAGACTTCTGAAACCACGGAATCTGATTTAGAAAACGTGGATTCTGTCCTTGCTGCCATCGACATCGAACCAGAACAAGTATCTAGTCAAAAAGAGCTAATAGAGGGTCTTGTAAGGTAATTCGCCGGATGCTTGTCGATGGCATCTGATGTCTGACGTACACCTACCGCCAAACATAGCATCATTGTCGACGAATCACTGAGGCCTATACACCAGCATCCCTACCGAGTGTCGCCACAAGAACGAGAAGCTATCGGCAATCAGGTCAAAAAATACTCAAAGACGACGTGATTCAGCCGGCAGCAAGTCCACGGGCGTCACCTGTGGTCCTTGTGAAGAAAAAGGACCAGACTTTACGTTTCTGCATTGATTACTGGAAACTGAACGCCGTCGCAAAAGGGGATGTTTATCCGCTTCCAAGAATCGATGACATTTTGGATAGTCTACGAGACGACAGGTACTTTTCCTCACTTGACCGTAAAAGTGGATATTGGCAGATAGAAGTTGACGAAAGATATCGCAAAAAGATAGCATTTGTGACATTGGACGGTTTATACGAGTTTAAAGTTCTTCCCTTTGACATTTGTTCAGCACCCGCCACATTCCTGCGGATAATGGACACAGTGCTCTCCTATCTGAAATTGCAGCCTTGCCTGGTTTATCCTGACGACATTGTAGTTTTCTCTGCTACCTTCGGGCAACACATGGAAAGGCTGTGGACTGTGCTCACCGCTATCAAATCAGCAGATTTAACAATAAAACTGCAGTAATATCATTTCGGTTTCTGTGAGCGCCTTTTTTCTCGGCCATGTCATCAGTGCGGAAGGCGTTCGACCAGAGCCTGGGAAAACTGAGGCATTGGCAAAGTTTTCGAAGCCAACGGATAAAAAGGCTGCTGAGCAATTTTTGTGTCTGTGCGCCTATTACAGACGATTCGTTAAAAATATTTCACGAATCGCTGAACCGCTAACGCGGCTGACAAAAGAAGACACGCCTTTCGTATGGCTTGCTGAACAGGAGGATGCCTTCAACGAACTCGGAAGTGCCTTCAGCGCCATCCAGTTCTTCCGCAATTTGACGAGGAAGGGGAAACAGATATTCACACAGACGCACGCAATTTAGGTCTTGGGGCCGTACAAATCCAATGGCAAAAGAGACAAACACGAGCCATGGCGTACGTCAAACGCAGTCTTTCGAAAGCTGAGATGAACTACTCAGCGACAGAAAAATAATCCCTCGCCGTAATATGGGCAATTACCAAATTTCGGCCATGTTTATATGGTAGGCCTTTTCGAGCTATAAGCCACCATCATTCACTATGCTGACTGGCTAATCTCAAGGACCCATGTGGAGGGCGTGCAAGAAACGCCTGCGATTTGTGGAATACGATATCGCGGTTGTGTATAGGTCCGGTCGCAAGCACAGTGATGATTGATTGTGACGTGTTCGGAATCAACCCGCGGCCTCTACTTCCACCGAGGACGAACAGGATTTTGCATTCATGGGAGCTATGACAACATCGGAGATAGCACATCCGGAACTACTCCGGAACTGCCCGGAACTACTCCTACTGATC
Source organism: Rhipicephalus sanguineus (assembly GCF_013339695.2). NCBI lineage: Eukaryota > Metazoa > Arthropoda > Arachnida > Ixodida > Ixodidae > Rhipicephalus > Rhipicephalus sanguineus. Next base: position 90,932,535 of record NC_051186.1, read on the forward strand.
AAGTATCTACAGGGACAGTCTGTCGATGTTACACGTGATTTTGCAGTGGCTTGTCCGCGTTCCTCCTCCGAAACAATGTCCTGTACAAAAGGAACTTTCAAAAGAAGACAGCGACATTTTTGCTCGTCGTGCCTTTACTTCTATGACCAGAGATTTTAGAAGCTTCCTACGACGATCCACCAGCAGGGCACTTAGGGGTAAACAGGACGCTGGCACGCATCCGCACTAAATACTACTGGCCGAAATTGCTCAGCTCTGTACAACACTATGTATGAACTTGCTGGGACTGCCAGAGACGTAAAACCCAACCGCTGAAACCAGCAGGTCTCCTTCAACCGATAGAACCGGTCGACTATCTAACTCGATAAACCGACTATCTAACTCGATATGCCGAGATAGCATCTCTTGTTAGAGGAACGGCCTTTGAAGTCGCCGAATTCTTCTACACCAACATCGTACTGCGGCATGGAGCTCCTACAGTGCTGATCACGGACCGAGGAACCACATTTATGGCCAATCTGACAAAGTATATTATGATATTGACGCACTCCAGTCATAGGAAAACAACGGCATATCATCACAAGCGAATGAACTTACTGAACGGCTGAACAGAACGTTGGCTGATATGTTGTCGATGTGCGTTGACATACAGCGCCGTACCTGGGATCACAAATTACCCTATGCAACACTCGCCTGCACCACTCTGCAAGACACCTCTCTGCAATACCGCTCTAGAATAGACAACTCGAATAACACCATTCCAACTTGTTATTGGCCGGACGATCACCACACCTTTAGATGATATGTTACGCATTGAAGAGATGTCCGAGAATGTCTGTGATGTCAGCGATTATACACAAAGAGCAGAAGAAGCAAGACAGTTGGCGCGACATCGTATTCACCAACAACAGAAAGCCTACGCGCATCCATATAATCTGTGCCGAAGAGATGTCCAGAACGCATCGGGAGACACTGTATGAGTGTGGATTCGCGTACGGATACGTGGCCTAATGGAAAAGCTGCTCCGCCGCAATTTTGGCTCATACAGAGTGATCCGCCGCCTTGGCTCGTTGAACGACGAAGTTATTCCAGAGGGACAAGAGATCTCATCACGACGGCGGCATCGCACAAAAACTGTGCATGTCGTCAGGTGAAACCTTATTACGACCGACAATGAACCATCGAGGACACCACGCTGCTGGACGATAACTCCATCCACGAAGAGGTGCTATGAATGACCGCCTGGCAACCAGTTTGTCGCGAGCACCGGTACGATGCACACTGGAAAGGGTGGCAATGACACACGACGATTTCAAATTACGCGCGGTGGCCAATCCCTACGCCATCCGCGCTACGGGTGTTCCCCGCGTGACCCGGGGAATAGCCGTAGCGCGCGACCCACGCGGTAAACAAGAAAAAGAGAAGAAGAACAGGTGCAGACTGAGAAGAAAAAAAGGGCTGTTCTCGGGACAGATAGGAGACTTCCATTGAGTTGTTACCTTATCATGCACAAGTTCGCCCCAACTACTTAAGTTTACTATAAGTGTGTTCTTGAACTGTGCGTTACAAAACGTATATCCTAAGAGCAAACGGATTTAAAACGTATTTCACTATTGACCAACAGTTTCGGATGATGGGCTGTCTTTGTCATGTTGAAAAGAGAGTGGGGTGCTACGCAAATATCACACATTCTAATTGGAAATGCTCATTCAAGGAACGATAGGAAGACAGTACTAAATGAATCATGGTACCAGTGGTTTACTCTACGCTTCAATGATAGGGTGAGCGACCGTAGTGTTAACACTGCACTCAATAAAGCTAGTTACAATATACCTAGCATAGCTATTATAGGGCGTTGCCTAAGTGCGCTGTTACAACAATGCACGCCTCCTCTCTTCGCGCAAAGGCAACGCCGCGGCTGTACGTTTCTAGAATGTAGTGTTTGTCACTTATAAAACCCCTCAAAATACTTGTACCAATAGCACTAATGAAATGCTGCGCAAGGATGCCTGCCTTTGTCGGATCATTCTTCGGGCTAATTTTAGAGCGCACCTCTTAGCACGCGCAGAAATTGCAGGTACATAGATTGTTTTCGTGTACATACCTTTCCCCCAGAACATCAAGGCGAAGACGGCACATGTGAAGTCGGAATCCTGATAGATCATCGTCTCACTGCTTGAGATATGTTGACCTGTTGGTAATAAACAAATCAGAGGAAGCATATTCCACTAAATAACATAAATTTCAGTCTATATTATGCCGACTGCAAATACAGCCTTGCACAGGTCTCCAATTGACGTTGTCTTATACAAACTAGATCCATTTATTCCAGCGAACGTTCTGATTTGGTGACTGCGTTTACGCATCTGCCGCCCTCGGCTAAGACTTCCATGCTTTGATATCGAATTTATCCAGGCTACCAATGGCTTAAAAGAATAATAGCTAAAGAAATCAAACTATATCCCACCAAAAATCGGGGCAGCTACGCAATTGTTGGGCGAAGACTGAGGGAACAATAGAGCTGGGGGACTTGACCTCCTCCTCACCCTCACATCGCCGCTACCGCCCTCACTTCTGTTTCCATCGCCTTCAAATACCGTAGGATACACGGCTAAGCTCTATGCTTCACCCTCTCGCCACTTGCCTTACCTCCTCGCCCTCACTTCCTTTTCCCAAGTCCTTGCTATGCTATAATACACATGGCCATGCTACGCTCGCTTTTTTACTCTATTTGTTCTCTTTTCTTTAGCCGTGCTTCTTTCTCTCTCTATTTCTCTCTCTCTGTGTTTCTCTTTATTTTTGCTCCTGCGTTTATATCTATGTTTTTCACTTTCTTGCGCCCGCAGCAATTCAATCAAATGGTTCCCATAAGTGGTCCCAACGCTTCGCTTCGAACCGTAAGTGGCGGGTTCGAATCCCGCCTCGTCAAGAAGTTTTGTTATTATTCGATAGCAATTAAATGGACACTCTCAACAGGCTTTTGCCGTCGCCATCGGCGTCATGTTGCATATAAAATCCAAATTGAAAACGTCCCCCGCGCATCGTATGTTCTACCAGCGAGTAGAAGAGCGCGTGCGCTGGCGACGAACTCGGCTGTAGCAGTGATGCAACGATCCAATCTCCGTCGCACGGAGGGTGCGTGCCAGGCCTACTATCGATCGCTACCCAATCAGAGAGGAAGCGCGCCACCCGTCTTGAAGAAGCATGAAGGAACGTGGGGCGGGGGTGTTGGAGCCGTCTAATGATGCCTGTCGAGAGAGCCCGCTCAGCCACCCCCTCCTCAAGAATTAAAGTTCGCATTTGTTTCCCGAGCGCCGCAGTCCGCCTCGGGGGCTACCTCGCTTCTTCACTGGGGGACGATGTTATCCATGTTCGCTTAATGTGGAACATGAAGGCGACGGCAAAATACGTCTCGAGTATCCATATGATTGCTTACGCAATAAAAGGCAGCGAGAACGTGCTGAAACGTTTCATGATGCTCGGCAGCTGCCCCAGAGATGGTGTCGAAAGATATTGCATTTCCGGCTGCAAGATTATTTCCACCACAATTTAGCCAGCAGAAAATTGGCCTCGAGAACTTCGTGAAAGCGCAGGAGCCCTCGCATAATCGGGTTAATAGGGCCAAGTGTGCCTAACATACTGGCTTTCTTTCTTTCTTTCTCTCTTTCTTCCTTTCTTTCTTTCTTTCCTTCTTTCTATCTTTCTTTCTTTCTTTCTTTACAGGTAGTGGCCGTCCCCGGAACGCTGATTTGGGGTGGAATCGGCGCGACGTCTCTCATGTTCTTTCGAGCGTTTGTCAGCCGGTATAGGACGGTTCAAGGAAAGGACCATCAAGTTATCATTCAAACGCGGTTTAGGAATTCAATTTTCTCGAAATCGGATTACTTCTGAAATGAGCCATTCCTGACACCGAGCTTACGCGCTCTCCATCTAGTCGCTTATGGGCCGCTAACACGAAATATTGCAGTGAAGCGCCCACAAGTGTGCTGCTGACCAATTTTTGTTTTATGTTTTTTGCATCGTAGTTAGAACGCATTCATACGCTTCTGCTCAGTTGGCACTGGGCAAGCATAAGCACGTGTCCCAGTGTTGAACACACTCGCTTTCAGACTGTGGGGAGCAATGTTGAAACCCCCAAAAAGTTTCGATTTGATTTTCATATTTTATTTTCCAGTGCGCATGTGCCAGCGGTTGGATTGGAGGGTTTTAAAAGCAGAGCTGTTTACGCCAACCGTTAGTTGGTGCAGAACGATCACAAAACTATCATTATCAGGAACTAGCATGCGCTCTCTTTGTTGTCTTCATCTTCTGCTTCGCTCCGAGAACACGTGCGCCAATCTGTAAAGCGTGGGATGAAATAGCTCTGACGCGCGAGAGCATGAGCACAGATAGAGACAGAACGAAATATATATAGACAGAAATTCTTCCCGAAACAAATTTTTTGACGAGACGGAAATCGAACTCGCGTACCTGCGGCCTGACGGCTCAGCTCGTAATCACTCGGCTATCCAGGAACGCAAGCAGAGCATAGCATCATAGTCTTCTATAGAATAGTGTAGGGGATGGGAAGCTGAAGTGAGAGTGAGGAGGAGAGAAAGAAAGAGAGACAATAAAATAGAGAAAAACACCATAAAAAAAATATATATATATATATTCGACCCCCCGGCAAAATTTTGAAGGGTACTCTCCCTTTTCTTCAGAAATATTATCATGGGCCACAGGCCGGAGATCGTGGCTGCTTTTTTCATTGAATGTACCTATCTGCACTTTTGCCGGACTTCTACTAAGCGTTTTGAGTTCACCCCCTTATAAGTGCTTATACCTTCTTGTGACGCTTCATCCCCTCACAGGCTTCACGAGGAACTGTTGAGGGGGGAGCCGAAGACGTGAGGCGTGACAATAGATTGAAGGAATGTACTCAATTATTGTGTCCAAACTTCGGCAACAAGAGAGGAGGGGACAGCCAGAGCATTGGAGCTCGACTAGGGACCACATGAATATACTTCATGTGTCCACCTGGAGAATCTGTGTATATCTACATTGTTTTCTTTTGTTGAGAAGTGCTTTTTTCAGAAATAATGTGTTGTTTGTATGTCCGAGTATCTGCGCGTGGTGTGTTCGCGACTCTTTTTGCTTTTTCCTTCACATTTGTTACCTTTTTTGTGAATTATTCTGAAGAAGCTTATACCTTAGTCGCACAGGACAGACAATAAAAAGTTGGTTTCAAAAATTCTGCCACTCAAACGTGTGCGTGTGCGTATATATTGTGTATACGTGATTCTGTGAAACGTGATAAGCAACCGTAAAACTTCGCGAAATACAAAAGACAATAGAGTCCAAAAGGTAGAGGCAGCAACAAAGAACAGGCCACGGTGTCACTGCAAATAAAGAAAAAAAATATGGCAGATTCGCTCTAGTGGTGCCAAGCCGGAAGGCAGAGCGAAGCTGGATGATCTGCCTTCTTTCACTTCTCTTTTTTTAATCTACTCTTTCTGTATTTATCTGTTCCTTGCATCTGTTTTTCCAGTACTTTTTTTCGATTTTCCTTTCTTTTTCTCACTCGTTATATATATATATATATATATATATATATATATATATATATATATATATATATATATATATATATATATATATATATATATATATATATAGAACGTCTTGCTCCTGGATTCGGTGGAATTACAGATGCTCCAGTGAAGTGGACGAACGAACGAAAAATGATGCTTGATTGCCAACATTGCGGCCGGGGACTGGCCTTCGTCAGGGCATTTCCGAAGACGAGAGTTTCTAGTGCTGTGATAGGCGACTCCCAAACCGAGTACCTGTTCCGGCACTTTGATCCTCTTCGGGAAGGCACTCCTGCGTTCATCGCACAGTTTGGCGCTGTGATACGCGATGTACAAGGCCTTTTGGACTTCGCGCCGCCTTCAACAACTCTGGTTCTTCACGTCGGAGCAAACGATTTGGCTCAATGTACCGGACGTGTAACGTTCTACAAGTACAAGACCCTGCTGGAACTCATTCTGGCGGAACACCCGAAGATAAGCAGGATTTATGCAACTTTGTTACTCCCACGTGGTACCAACCGCCGTCACGACAAGCATAATGAAGCCTTTGTCCGCCATTGCAACCGTGAAGCTTGCAATTTCAACGACCGTCTACGGAGTTTCTGCCGTCCTTTTCCCTGGGTGTTCTTTTGGACCATGCCTTGGAATGGCTTCCGTCGGTGCGCGTCATCGCGGTAGACGGCCTTCACCCAAACATCGAGGGCGTTGCACTGATGGCTGGCCACATCAAACAGCTGTGCTTCCGGAACGCGACTGATGCTTCGTCTTCCTCCTGGCTAGACCACATGCCCAGTGGTCCCACGAAGCAAGCCTCTGACGCCTGCCAACCTGGTCCTGGGGAACATGCATCCTCGCCCCGTGTACCCTCTCGTCGTCAATTGCCTGTGCCAGAATGCTTCACCGAGCTACTTGCGCAGCGAAACCCTACGTACGCCGCAGTTGCTGCTAAACCAAGGAATCAAGGACGCTCACCACGAAAAAGGTCTGGAAGTGCTTCTTTGTCTCACCGGTACCCTTTAAGAAAGTGTAATCTCGAGAGAAGTACTGTACCTTTGAAAGATTGACTGATACCAACTGATACCGACAACGCTGTCCATAGTCGTGGCTTCCTTGAAATTAGGAAAAATGTAGAAAAACGCGTGAAGTACACACTTCACGCATCTACGCTAAATACTGATTTAAATGCCTTGACTGTGCCAAAAGGACTTCTGATTTCGCTCCAACCAGCCACTCCCAAAATGTCACAAAGCAACGTCGAAAAATGGAACGAAACGATAAAGAACGCTAATCTAGCTCTCATGCGCATCATCCTCGAGCATTATAATTCTGCTGTCAAAACGCTACTAAACAGTGAACAACAGTTAAGTAAAACTCACATGTTGGATCCTTCTGAATCGCCCTTGCTCGTTAAGTACGAACAGAAGAAGCCATTAGAAATTGAAGAGAAGAAAGCGAAAAACTTGCTACGTGACCATATCATCCTGCCGCAACGCTGACGAGGGATGGACGTCAAACCATCCCATTCTAGAGGAGATAGCCCATCACCTAGTCCTAACGTAGTAAACGTTTCAAACGCGGTTTTATCCGACTCGGAGATGAGTGTGCTTTCACGAGGCTTAAATTTCAACCCTGCTACTGGTGGATGTAATGAATTTAACTTAGTAAATGACTTAGATGAATTCGCGCGAAATATGAGATTAAGCGAATTTTTTCATCAATGATCGTCTTCCAAGAGCAATATGTCTTCCCGTCAACACTGGACGCCGCCAACACGGCGCGATAAATTCATCGATATGTACATTTCTGCTGTTCAACGTGACATAATACAGGCTTTATGGGAACCGCATTTCATTCAAAGGGAACCTGACCCTCAAAGAACAAAATGCAGTTAAAAACTTACAAGAACGCCCAGACATCGTAATTAAACCCGCCGTTAAAGGAGGCGCAGTAGTGATAATGAACACGACTGACTACATTTGTGAGGCTCGGAGGCAACTAGATTACAAACGAGTCGATGACAACCCCACGGACAAGTTTAAGGACATTTTTACTGACACAATCAAACATTCAATAATGGGCGACAAACTTCCCGATAAAGCAAAGCATTCTCTAGTCCCCCTCAGCCCTGTTCCAGGAAGGCTTTACTTATTGCCTAAAATACATAAGCCAGATAACCCCGGTCGCCCTGCTGTGGCAGGCATTGGTACTATCACTGAACGCTTTCAAGCTATATCGATAGCCTTATTAGTATGTTTCCTCCGACTTGTCCGTCTTACCTTAATGACGCTTCCCATTTCCTGGCTGACATCATCGACCTAAATGTGCCTCGTGACTCACTGCTGGTAACATTAGATGTTGCCTCATTTTACACTAGCATTCCGCATGACAACGGCATTCGTGCAGTGGTTGATGCTTAGGACGACTCATCCTTTGACAAATCTGCATAGCTCTACATTAGCCACATTACTAAAACTCATCTTAAAGCTTAACAATTTCGAGTTCGACGGTGTACACTACGTACAAGTCAGTGGCACTTCAATGGGCACCAGATTTGGCCCCAATTACGCGAATATATTTATGGGCCAACTAGAAACTCGTTTTGTTTCAACGCGCAAATTACAGCCCTACTATTATAAACGCTTTATAGACGATATTTTCCTCATCTGGCACCATGGCGAAGCAGAAGGCCTGACATTTATTGCAGATTTCAACAAGGTTCATCCGCCCATTTCATTCTCACAATCGTACTCGAAGAAATCCATATGTTTCCTGGATGTCACAGTGTCGCTATGTGGCGAAAAAATAGCTACCAAGGTATACAGAAAACCAACTGACGTTTACCGATATCTTCATTTTAAAAGCAGCCATGTTAAACATTGTAAGACCAGTATACCCCACAGTCAAGCGCTCCGCTTCAAGAGGCTGTGCTCTGAAAATTCGGACGTTGCTAAAAACTGCGATAGGCTTCGTGATGCCCTAAATGAACAAAAATATCCGCCTCTGTTAGTGAATGACGCGATCATGCGCGCCAATGCGATGGACCGCAGGATGCTTCTAAAACCGGGTGAACAAACTGTTCAACGAAAACACACCGATTTAGTTTTGACACATTCTGCGACGATCCCAAATGTTAACGTCATCCTTAAAAAGCACTATAACATACTAAAGCACAGTAATCGTCTCAAAGACGTCTTTCCGGAGCCTCCACGAGCAGTCTATCGACGATCGAGAAACCTACACGACATACTAACATCATCTGAAATAACAACGCCTGTCCATGTGG